>NC_091774.1:84138877-84498877 GCF_029378745.1 Bos indicus | reverse complement strand
GTTAAGTTAAAGTTAAAGTTAAAGTTAAAGTTAAAGTTAAAGTTAAAGTTAAAGTTAAAGTTAAAGTTAAAGTTAAAGTTAAAGTTAAAGTTAAAGTTAAAGTTAAAGTTAAAGTTAAAGTTAAAGTTAAAGTTAAAGTTAAAGTTAAAGTTAAAGTTAAAGTTAAAGTTAAAGTTAAAGTTAAAGTTAAAGTTAAAGTTAAAGTTAAAGTTAAAGTTAAAGTTAAAGTTAAAGTTAAAGTTAAAGTTAAAGTTAAAGTTAAAGTTAAAGTTAAAGTTAAAGTTAAAGTTAAAGTTAAAGTTAAAGTTAAAGTTAAAGTTAAAGTTAAAGTTAAAGTTAAAGTTAAAGTTAAAGTTAAAGTTAAAGTTAAAGTTAAAGTTAAAGTTAAGTTAAAGTTAAAGTTAAAGTTAAAGTTAAAGTTAAAGTTAAAGTTAAAGTTAAAGTTAAAGTTAAAGTTAAAGTTAAAGTTAAAGTTAAAGTTAAAGTTAAAGTTAAAGTTAAAGTTAAAGTTAAAGTTAAAGTTAAAGTTAAAGTTAAAGTTAAAGTTAAAGTTAAAGTTAAAGTTAAAGTTAAAGTTAAAGTTAAAGTTAAAGTTAAAGTTAAAGTTAAAGTTAAAGTTAAAGTTAAAGTTAAAGTTAAAGTTAAAGTTAAAGTTAAAGTTAAAGTTAAAGTTAAAGTTAAAGTTAAAGTTAAAGTTAAAGTTAAAGTTAAAGTTAAAGTTAAAGTTAAAGTTAAAGTTAAAGTTAAAGTTAAAGTTAAAGTTAAAGTTAAAGTTAAAGTTAAAGTTAAAGTTAAAGTTAAAGTTAAAGTTAAAGTTAAAGTTAAAGTTAAAGTTAAAGTTAAAGTTAAAGTTAAAGTTAAAGTTAAAGTTAAAGTTAAAGTTAAAGTTAAAGTTAAAGTTAAAGTTAAAGTTAAAGTTAAAGTTAAAGTTAAAGTTAAAGTTAAAGTTAAAGTTAAAGTTAAAGTTAAAGTTAAAGTTAAAGTTAAAGTTAAAGTTAAAGTTAAAGTTAAAGTTAAAGTTAAAGTTAAAGTTAAAGTTAAAGTTAAAGTTAAAGTTAAAGTTAAAGTTAAAGTTAAAGTTAAAGTTAAAGTTAAAGTTAAAGTTAAAGTTAAAGTTAAAGTTAAAGTTAAAGTTAAAGTTAAAGTTAAAGTTAAAGTTAAAGTTAAAGTTAAAGTTAAAGTTAAAGTTAAAGTTAAAGTTAAAGTTAAAGTTAAAGTTAAAGTTAAAGTTAAAGTTAAAGTTAAAGTTAAAGTTAAAGTTAAAGTTAAAGTTAAAGTTAAAGTTAAAGTTAAAGTTAAAGTTAAAGTTAAAGTTAAAGTTAAAGTTAAAGTTAAAGTTAAAGTTAAAGTTAAAGTTAAAGTTAAAGTTAAAGTTAAAGTTAAAGTTAAAGTTAAAGTTAAAGTTAAAGTTAAAGTTAAAGTTAAAGTTAAAGTTAAAGTTAAAGTTAAAGTTAAAGTTAAAGTTAAAGTTAAAGTTAAAGTTAAAGTTAAAGTTAAAGTTAAAGTTAAAGTTAAAGTTAAAGTTAAAGTTAAAGTTAAAGTTAAAGTTAAAGTTAAAGTTAAAGTTAAAGTTAAAGTTAAAGTTAAAGTTAAAGTTAAAGTTAAAGTTAAAGTTAAAGTTAAAGTTAAAGTTAAAGTTAAAGTTAAAGTTAAAGTTAAAGTTAAAGTTAAAGTTAAAGTTAAAGTTAAAGTTAAAGTTAAAGTTAAAGTTAAAGTTAAAGTTAAAGTTAAAGTTAAAGTTAAAGTTAAAGTTAAAGTTAAAGTTAAAGTTAAAGTTAAAGTTAAAGTTAAAGTTAAAGTTAAGTTAAAGTTAAAGTTAAAGTTAAAGTTAAAGTTAAAGTTAAAGTTAAAGTTAAAGTTAAAGTTAAAGTTAAAGTTAAAGTTAAAGTTAAAGTTAAAGTTAAAGTTAAAGTTAAAGTTAAAGTTAAAGTTAAAGTTAAAGTTAAAGTTAAAGTTAAAGTTAAAGTTAAAGTTAAAGTTAAAGTTAAAGTTAAAGTTAAAGTTAAAGTTAAAGTTAAAGTTAAAGTTAAAGTTAAAGTTAAAGTTAAAGTTAAAGTTAAAGTTAAAGTTAAAGTTAAAGTTAAAGTTAAAGTTAAAGTTAAAGTTAAAGTTAAAGTTAAAGTTAAAGTTAAAGTTAAAGTTAAAGTTAAAGTTAAAGTTAAAGTTAAAGTTAAAGTTAAAGTTAAAGTTAAAGTTAAAGTTAAAGTTAAAGTTAAAGTTAAAGTTAAAGTTAAAGTTAAAGTTAAAGTTAAAGTTAAAGTTAAAGTTAAAGTTAAAGTTAAAGTTAAAGTTAAAGTTAAAGTTAAAGTTAAAGTTAAAGTTAAAGTTAAAGTTAAAGTTAAAGTTAAAGTTAAAGTTAAAGTTAAAGTTAAAGTTAAAGTTAAAGTTAAAGTTAAAGTTAAAGTTAAAGTTAAAGTTAAAGTTAAAGTTAAAGTTAAAGTTAAAGTTAAAGTTAAAGTTAAAGTTAAAGTTAAAGTTAAAGTTAAAGTTAAAGTTAAAGTTAAAGTTAAAGTTAAAGTTAAAGTTAAAGTTAAAGTTAAAGTTAAAGTTAAAGTTAAAGTTAAAGTTAAAGTTAAAGTTAAAGTTAAAGTTAAAGTTAAAGTTAAAGTTAAAGTTAAAGTTAAAGTTAAAGTTAAAGTTAAAGTTAAAGTTAAAGTTAAAGTTAAAGTTAAAGTTAAAGTTAAAGTTAAAGTTAAAGTTAAAGTTAAAGTTAAAGTTAAAGTTAAAGTTAAAGTTAAAGTTAAAGTTAAAGTTAAAGTTAAAGTTAAAGTTAAAGTTAAAGTTAAAGTTAAAGTTAAAGTTAAAGTTAAAGTTAAAGTTAAAGTTAAAGTTAAAGTTAAAGTTAAAGTTAAAGTTAAAGTTAAAGTTAAAGTTAAAGTTAAAGTTAAAGTTAAAGTTAAAGTTAAAGTTAAAGTTAAAGTTAAAGTTAAAGTTAAAGTTAAAGTTAAAGTTAAAGTTAAAGTTAAAGTTAAAGTTAAAGTTAAAGTTAAAGTTAAAGTTAAAGTTAAAGTTAAAGTTAAAGTTAAAGTTAAAGTTAAAGTTAAAGTTAAAGTTAAAGTTAAAGTTAAAGTTAAAGTTAAAGTTAAAGTTAAAGTTAAAGTTAAAGTTAAAGTTAAAGTTAAAGTTAAAGTTAAAGTTAAAGTTAAAGTTAAAGTTAAAGTTAAAGTTAAAGTTAAAGTTAAAGTTAAAGTTAAAGTTAAAGTTAAAGTTAAAGTTAAAGTTAAAGTTAAAGTTAAAGTTAAAGTTAAAGTTAAAGTTAAAGTTAAAGTTAAAGTTAAAGTTAAAGTTAAAGTTAAAGTTAAAGTTAAAGTTAAAGTTAAAGTTAAAGTTAAAGTTAAAGTTAAAGTTAAAGTTAAAGTTAAAGTTAAAGTTAAAGTTAAAGTTAAAGTTAAAGTTAAAGTTAAAGTTAAAGTTAAAGTTAAAGTTAAAGTTAAAGTTAAAGTTAAAGTTAAAGTTAAAGTTAAAGTTAAAGTTAAAGTTAAAGTTAAAGTTAAAGTTAAAGTTAAAGTTAAAGTTAAAGTTAAAGTTAAAGTTAAAGTTAAAGTTAAAGTTAAAGTTAAAGTTAAAGTTAAAGTTAAAGTTAAAGTTAAAGTTAAAGTTAAAGTTAAAGTTAAAGTTAAAGTTAAAGTTAAAGTTAAAGTTAAAGTTAAAGTTAAAGTTAAAGTTAAAGTTAAAGTTAAAGTTAAAGTTAAAGTTAAAGTTAAAGTTAAAGTTAAAGTTAAAGTTAAAGTTAAAGTTAAAGTTAAAGTTAAAGTTAAAGTTAAGTTAAAGTTAAAGTTAAAGTTAAAGTTAAAGTTAAAGTTAAAGTTAAAGTTAAAGTTAAAGTTAAAGTTAAAGTTAAAGTTAAAGTTAAAGTTAAAGTTAAAGTTAAAGTTAAAGTTAAAGTTAAAGTTAAAGTTAAAGTTAAAGTTAAAGTTAAAGTTAAAGTTAAAGTTAAAGTTAAAGTTAAAGTTAAAGTTAAAGTTAAAGTTAAAGTTAAAGTTAAAGTTAAAGTTAAAGTTAAAGTTAAAGTTAAAGTTAAAGTTAAAGTTAAAGTTAAAGTTAAAGTTAAAGTTAAAGTTAAAGTTAAAGTTAAAGTTAAAGTTAAAGTTAAAGTTAAAGTTAAAGTTAAAGTTAAAGTTAAAGTTAAAGTTAAAGTTAAAGTTAAAGTTAAAGTTAAAGTTAAAGTTAAAGTTAAAGTTAAAGTTAAAGTTAAAGTTAAAGTTAAAGTTAAAGTTAAAGTTAAAGTTAAAGTTAAAGTTAAAGTTAAAGTTAAAGTTAAAGTTAAAGTTAAAGTTAAAGTTAAAGTTAAAGTTAAAGTTAAAGTTAAAGTTAAAGTTAAAGTTAAAGTTAAAGTTAAAGTTAAAGTTAAAGTTAAAGTTAAAGTTAAAGTTAAAGTTAAAGTTAAAGTTAAAGTTAAAGTTAAAGTTAAAGTTAAAGTTAAAGTTAAAGTTAAAGTTAAAGTTAAAGTTAAAGTTAAAGTTAAAGTTAAAGTTAAAGTTAAAGTTAAAGTTAAAGTTAAAGTTAAAGTTAAAGTTAAAGTTAAAGTTAAAGTTAAAGTTAAAGTTAAAGTTAAAGTTAAAGTTAAAGTTAAAGTTAAAGTTAAAGTTAAAGTTAAAGTTAAAGTTAAAGTTAAAGTTAAAGTTAAAGTTAAAGTTAAAGTTAAAGTTAAAGTTAAAGTTAAAGTTAAAGTTAAAGTTAAAGTTAAAGTTAAAGTTAAAGTTAAAGTTAAAGTTAAAGTTAAAGTTAAAGTTAAAGTTAAAGTTAAAGTTAAAGTTAAAGTTAAAGTTAAAGTTAAAGTTAAAGTTAAAGTTAAAGTTAAAGTTAAAGTTAAAGTTAAAGTTAAAGTTAAAGTTAAAGTTAAAGTTAAAGTTAAAGTTAAAGTTAAAGTTAAAGTTAAAGTTAAAGTTAAAGTTAAAGTTAAAGTTAAAGTTAAAGTTAAAGTTAAAGTTAAAGTTAAAGTTAAAGTTAAAGTTAAAGTTAAAGTTAAAGTTAAAGTTAAAGTTAAAGTTAAAGTTAAAGTTAAAGTTAAAGTTAAAGTTAAAGTTAAAGTTAAAGTTAAAGTTAAAGTTAAAGTTAAAGTTAAAGTTAAAGTTAAAGTTAAAGTTAAAGTTAAAGTTAAAGTTAAAGTTAAAGTTAAAGTTAAAGTTAAAGTTAAAGTTAAAGTTAAAGTTAAAGTTAAAGTTAAAGTTAAAGTTAAAGTTAAAGTTAAAGTTAAAGTTAAAGTTAAAGTTAAAGTTAAAGTTAAAGTTAAAGTTAAAGTTAAAGTTAAAGTTAAAGTTAAGTTAAAGTTAAAGTTAAAGTTAAAGTTAAAGTTAAAGTTAAAGTTAAAGTTAAAGTTAAAGTTAAAGTTAAAGTTAAAGTTAAAGTTAAAGTTAAAGTTAAAGTTAAAGTTAAAGTTAAAGTTAAAGTTAAAGTTAAAGTTAAAGTTAAAGTTAAAGTTAAAGTTAAAGTTAAAGTTAAAGTTAAAGTTAAAGTTAAAGTTAAAGTTAAAGTTAAAGTTAAAGTTAAAGTTAAAGTTAAAGTTAAAGTTAAAGTTAAAGTTAAAGTTAAAGTTAAAGTTAAAGTTAAAGTTAAAGTTAAAGTTAAAGTTAAAGTTAAAGTTAAAGTTAAAGTTAAAGTTAAAGTTAAAGTTAAAGTTAAAGTTAAAGTTAAAGTTAAAGTTAAAGTTAAAGTTAAAGTTAAAGTTAAAGTTAAAGTTAAAGTTAAAGTTAAAGTTAAAGTTAAAGTTAAAGTTAAAGTTAAAGTTAAAGTTAAAGTTAAAGTTAAAGTTAAAGTTAAAGTTAAAGTTAAAGTTAAAGTTAAAGTTAAAGTTAAAGTTAAAGTTAAAGTTAAAGTTAAAGTTAAAGTTAAAGTTAAAGTTAAAGTTAAAGTTAAAGTTAAAGTTAAAGTTAAAGTTAAAGTTAAAGTTAAAGTTAAAGTTAAAGTTAAAGTTAAAGTTAAAGTTAAAGTTAAAGTTAAAGTTAAAGTTAAAGTTAAAGTTAAAGTTAAAGTTAAAGTTAAAGTTAAAGTTAAAGTTAAAGTTAAAGTTAAAGTTAAAGTTAAAGTTAAAGTTAAAGTTAAAGTTAAAGTTAAAGTTAAAGTTAAAGTTAAAGTTAAAGTTAAAGTTAAAGTTAAAGTTAAAGTTAAAGTTAAAGTTAAAGTTAAAGTTAAAGTTAAAGTTAAAGTTAAAGTTAAAGTTAAAGTTAAAGTTAAAGTTAAAGTTAAAGTTAAAGTTAAAGTTAAAGTTAAAGTTAAAGTTAAAGTTAAAGTTAAAGTTAAAGTTAAAGTTAAAGTTAAAGTTAAGTTAAAGTTAAAGTTAAAGTTAAAGTTAAAGTTAAAGTTAAAGTTAAAGTTAAAGTTAAAGTTAAAGTTAAAGTTAAAGTTAAAGTTAAAGTTAAAGTTAAAGTTAAAGTTAAAGTTAAAGTTAAAGTTAAAGTTAAAGTTAAAGTTAAAGTTAAAGTTAAAGTTAAAGTTAAAGTTAAAGTTAAAGTTAAAGTTAAAGTTAAAGTTAAAGTTAAAGTTAAAGTTAAAGTTAAAGTTAAAGTTAAAGTTAAAGTTAAAGTTAAAGTTAAAGTTAAAGTTAAAGTTAAAGTTAAAGTTAAAGTTAAAGTTAAAGTTAAAGTTAAAGTTAAAGTTAAAGTTAAAGTTAAAGTTAAAGTTAAAGTTAAAGTTAAAGTTAAAGTTAAAGTTAAAGTTAAAGTTAAAGTTAAAGTTAAAGTTAAAGTTAAAGTTAAAGTTAAAGTTAAAGTTAAAGTTAAAGTTAAAGTTAAAGTTAAAGTTAAAGTTAAAGTTAAAGTTAAAGTTAAAGTTAAAGTTAAAGTTAAAGTTAAAGTTAAAGTTAAAGTTAAAGTTAAAGTTAAAGTTAAAGTTAAAGTTAAAGTTAAAGTTAAAGTTAAAGTTAAAGTTAAAGTTAAAGTTAAAGTTAAAGTTAAAGTTAAAGTTAAAGTTAAAGTTAAAGTTAAAGTTAAAGTTAAAGTTAAAGTTAAAGTTAAAGTTAAAGTTAAAGTTAAAGTTAAAGTTAAAGTTAAAGTTAAAGTTAAAGTTAAAGTTAAAGTTAAAGTTAAAGTTAAAGTTAAAGTTAAAGTTAAAGTTAAAGTTAAAGTTAAAGTTAAAGTTAAAGTTAAAGTTAAAGTTAAAGTTAAAGTTAAAGTTAAAGTTAAAGTTAAAGTTAAAGTTAAAGTTAAAGTTAAAGTTAAAGTTAAAGTTAAAGTTAAAGTTAAAGTTAAAGTTAAAGTTAAAGTTAAAGTTAAAGTTAAAGTTAAAGTTAAAGTTAAAGTTAAAGTTAAAGTTAAAGTTAAAGTTAAAGTTAAAGTTAAAGTTAAAGTTAAAGTTAAAGTTAAAGTTAAAGTTAAAGTTAAAGTTAAAGTTAAAGTTAAAGTTAAAGTTAAAGTTAAAGTTAAAGTTAAAGTTAAAGTTAAAGTTAAAGTTAAAGTTAAAGTTAAAGTTAAAGTTAAAGTTAAAGTTAAAGTTAAAGTTAAAGTTAAAGTTAAAGTTAAAGTTAAAGTTAAAGTTAAAGTTAAAGTTAAAGTTAAAGTTAAAGTTAAAGTTAAAGTTAAAGTTAAAGTTAAAGTTAAAGTTAAAGTTAAAGTTAAAGTTAAAGTTAAAGTTAAAGTTAAAGTTAAAGTTAAAGTTAAAGTTAAAGTTAAAGTTAAAGTTAAAGTTAAAGTTAAAGTTAAAGTTAAAGTTAAAGTTAAAGTTAAAGTTAAAGTTAAAGTTAAAGTTAAAGTTAAAGTTAAAGTTAAAGTTAAAGTTAAAGTTAAAGTTAAAGTTAAAGTTAAAGTTAAAGTTAAAGTTAAAGTTAAAGTTAAAGTTAAAGTTAAAGTTAAAGTTAAAGTTAAAGTTAAAGTTAAAGTTAAAGTTAAAGTTAAAGTTAAAGTTAAAGTTAAAGTTAAAGTTAAAGTTAAAGTTAAAGTTAAAGTTAAAGTTAAAGTTAAAGTTAAAGTTAAAGTTAAAGTTAAAGTTAAAGTTAAAGTTAAAGTTAAAGTTAAAGTTAAAGTTAAAGTTAAAGTTAAAGTTAAAGTTAAAGTTAAAGTTAAAGTTAAAGTTAAAGTTAAAGTTAAAGTTAAAGTTAAAGTTAAAGTTAAAGTTAAAGTTAAAGTTAAAGTTAAAGTTAAAGTTAAAGTTAAAGTTAAAGTTAAAGTTAAAGTTAAAGTTAAAGTTAAAGTTAAAGTTAAAGTTAAAGTTAAAGTTAAAGTTAAAGTTAAAGTTAAAGTTAAAGTTAAAGTTAAAGTTAAAGTTAAAGTTAAAGTTAAAGTTAAAGTTAAAGTTAAAGTTAAAGTTAAAGTTAAAGTTAAAGTTAAAGTTAAAGTTAAAGTTAAAGTTAAAGTTAAAGTTAAAGTTAAAGTTAAAGTTAAAGTTAAAGTTAAAGTTAAAGTTAAAGTTAAAGTTAAAGTTAAAGTTAAAGTTAAAGTTAAAGTTAAAGTTAAAGTTAAAGTTAAAGTTAAAGTTAAAGTTAAAGTTAAAGTTAAAGTTAAAGTTAAAGTTAAAGTTAAAGTTAAAGTTAAAGTTAAAGTTAAAGTTAAAGTTAAAGTTAAAGTTAAAGTTAAAGTTAAAGTTAAAGTTAAAGTTAAAGTTAAAGTTAAAGTTAAAGTTAAAGTTAAAGTTAAAGTTAAAGTTAAAGTTAAAGTTAAAGTTAAAGTTAAAGTTAAAGTTAAAGTTAAAGTTAAAGTTAAAGTTAAAGTTAAAGTTAAAGTTAAAGTTAAAGTTAAAGTTAAAGTTAAAGTTAAAGTTAAAGTTAAAGTTAAAGTTAAAGTTAAAGTTAAAGTTAAAGTTAAAGTTAAAGTTAAAGTTAAAGTTAAAGTTAAAGTTAAAGTTAAAGTTAAAGTTAAAGTTAAAGTTAAAGTTAAAGTTAAAGTTAAAGTTAAAGTTAAAGTTAAAGTTAAAGTTAAAGTTAAAGTTAAAGTTAAAGTTAAAGTTAAAGTTAAAGTTAAAGTTAAAGTTAAAGTTAAAGTTAAAGTTAAAGTTAAAGTTAAAGTTAAAGTTAAAGTTAAAGTTAAAGTTAAAGTTAAAGTTAAAGTTAAAGTTAAAGTTAAAGTTAAAGTTAAAGTTAAAGTTAAAGTTAAAGTTAAAGTTAAAGTTAAAGTTAAAGTTAAAGTTAAAGTTAAAGTTAAAGTTAAAGTTAAAGTTAAAGTTAAAGTTAAAGTTAAAGTTAAAGTTAAAGTTAAAGTTAAAGTTAAAGTTAAAGTTAAAGTTAAAGTTAAAGTTAAAGTTAAAGTTAAAGTTAAAGTTAAAGTTAAAGTTAAAGTTAAAGTTAAAGTTAAAGTTAAAGTTAAAGTTAAAGTTAAAGTTAAAGTTAAAGTTAAAGTTAAAGTTAAAGTTAAAGTTAAAGTTAAAGTTAAAGTTAAAGTTAAAGTTAAAGTTAAAGTTAAAGTTAAAGTTAAAGTTAAAGTTAAAGTTAAAGTTAAAGTTAAAGTTAAAGTTAAAGTTAAAGTTAAAGTTAAAGTTAAAGTTAAAGTTAAAGTTAAAGTTAAAGTTAAAGTTAAAGTTAAAGTTAAAGTTAAAGTTAAAGTTAAAGTTAAAGTTAAAGTTAAAGTTAAAGTTAAAGTTAAAGTTAAAGTTAAAGTTAAAGTTAAAGTTAAAGTTAAAGTTAAAGTTAAAGTTAAAGTTAAAGTTAAAGTTAAAGTTAAAGTTAAAGTTAAAGTTAAAGTTAAAGTTAAAGTTAAAGTTAAAGTTAAAGTTAAAGTTAAAGTTAAAGTTAAAGTTAAAGTTAAAGTTAAAGTTAAAGTTAAAGTTAAAGTTAAAGTTAAAGTTAAAGTTAAAGTTAAAGTTAAAGTTAAAGTTAAAGTTAAAGTTAAAGTTAAAGTTAAAGTTAAAGTTAAAGTTAAAGTTAAAGTTAAAGTTAAAGTTAAAGTTAAAGTTAAAGTTAAAGTTAAAGTTAAAGTTAAAGTTAAAGTTAAAGTTAAAGTTAAAGTTAAAGTTAAAGTTAAAGTTAAAGTTAAAGTTAAAGTTAAAGTTAAAGTTAAAGTTAAAGTTAAAGTTAAAGTTAAAGTTAAAGTTAAAGTTAAAGTTAAAGTTAAAGTTAAAGTTAAAGTTAAAGTTAAAGTTAAAGTTAAAGTTAAAGTTAAAGTTAAAGTTAAAGTTAAAGTTAAAGTTAAAGTTAAAGTTAAAGTTAAAGTTAAAGTTAAAGTTAAAGTTAAAGTTAAAGTTAAAGTTAAAGTTAAAGTTAAAGTTAAAGTTAAAGTTAAAGTTAAAGTTAAAGTTAAAGTTAAAGTTAAAGTTAAAGTTAAAGTTAAAGTTAAAGTTAAAGTTAAAGTTAAAGTTAAAGTTAAAGTTAAAGTTAAAGTTAAAGTTAAAGTTAAAGTTAAAGTTAAAGTTAAAGTTAAAGTTAAAGTTAAAGTTAAAGTTAAAGTTAAAGTTAAAGTTAAAGTTAAAGTTAAAGTTAAAGTTAAAGTTAAAGTTAAAGTTAAAGTTAAAGTTAAAGTTAAAGTTAAAGTTAAAGTTAAAGTTAAAGTTAAAGTTAAAGTTAAAGTTAAAGTTAAAGTTAAAGTTAAAGTTAAAGTTAAAGTTAAAGTTAAAGTTAAAGTTAAAGTTAAAGTTAAAGTTAAAGTTAAAGTTAAAGTTAAAGTTAAAGTTAAAGTTAAAGTTAAAGTTAAAGTTAAAGTTAAAGTTAAAGTTAAAGTTAAAGTTAAAGTTAAAGTTAAAGTTAAAGTTAAAGTTAAAGTTAAAGTTAAAGTTAAAGTTAAAGTTAAAGTTAAAGTTAAAGTTAAAGTTAAAGTTAAAGTTAAAGTTAAAGTTAAAGTTAAAGTTAAAGTTAAAGTTAAAGTTAAAGTTAAAGTTAAAGTTAAAGTTAAAGTTAAAGTTAAAGTTAAAGTTAAAGTTAAAGTTAAAGTTAAAGTTAAAGTTAAAGTTAAAGTTAAAGTTAAAGTTAAAGTTAAAGTTAAAGTTAAAGTTAAAGTTAAAGTTAAAGTTAAAGTTAAAGTTAAAGTTAAAGTTAAAGTTAAAGTTAAAGTTAAAGTTAAAGTTAAAGTTAAAGTTAAAGTTAAAGTTAAAGTTAAAGTTAAAGTTAAAGTTAAAGTTAAAGTTAAAGTTAAAGTTAAAGTTAAAGTTAAAGTTAAAGTTAAAGTTAAAGTTAAAGTTAAAGTTAAAGTTAAAGTTAAAGTTAAAGTTAAAGTTAAAGTTAAAGTTAAAGTTAAAGTTAAAGTTAAAGTTAAAGTTAAAGTTAAAGTTAAAGTTAAAGTTAAAGTTAAAGTTAAAGTTAAAGTTAAAGTTAAAGTTAAAGTTAAAGTTAAAGTTAAAGTTAAAGTTAAAGTTAAAGTTAAAGTTAAAGTTAAAGTTAAAGTTAAAGTTAAAGTTAAAGTTAAAGTTAAAGTTAAAGTTAAAGTTAAAGTTAAAGTTAAAGTTAAAGTTAAAGTTAAAGTTAAAGTTAAAGTTAAAGTTAAAGTTAAAGTTAAAGTTAAAGTTAAAGTTAAAGTTAAAGTTAAAGTTAAAGTTAAAGTTAAAGTTAAAGTTAAAGTTAAAGTTAAAGTTAAAGTTAAAGTTAAAGTTAAAGTTAAAGTTAAAGTTAAAGTTAAAGTTAAAGTTAAAGTTAAAGTTAAAGTTAAAGTTAAAGTTAAAGTTAAAGTTAAAGTTAAAGTTAAAGTTAAAGTTAAAGTTAAAGTTAAAGTTAAAGTTAAAGTTAAAGTTAAAGTTAAAGTTAAAGTTAAAGTTAAAGTTAAAGTTAAAGTTAAAGTTAAAGTTAAAGTTAAAGTTAAAGTTAAAGTTAAAGTTAAAGTTAAAGTTAAAGTTAAAGTTAAAGTTAAAGTTAAAGTTAAAGTTAAAGTTAAAGTTAAAGTTAAAGTTAAAGTTAAAGTTAAAGTTAAAGTTAAAGTTAAAGTTAAAGTTAAAGTTAAAGTTAAAGTTAAAGTTAAAGTTAAAGTTAAAGTTAAAGTTAAAGTTAAAGTTAAAGTTAAAGTTAAAGTTAAAGTTAAAGTTAAAGTTAAAGTTAAAGTTAAAGTTAAAGTTAAAGTTAAAGTTAAAGTTAAAGTTAAAGTTAAAGTTAAAGTTAAAGTTAAAGTTAAAGTTAAAGTTAAAGTTAAAGTTAAAGTTAAAGTTAAAGTTAAAGTTAAAGTTAAAGTTAAAGTTAAAGTTAAAGTTAAAGTTAAAGTTAAAGTTAAAGTTAAAGTTAAAGTTAAAGTTAAAGTTAAAGTTAAAGTTAAAGTTAAAGTTAAAGTTAAAGTTAAAGTTAAAGTTAAAGTTAAAGTTAAAGTTAAAGTTAAAGTTAAAGTTAAAGTTAAAGTTAAAGTTAAAGTTAAAGTTAAAGTTAAAGTTAAAGTTAAAGTTAAAGTTAAAGTTAAAGTTAAAGTTAAAGTTAAAGTTAAAGTTAAAGTTAAAGTTAAAGTTAAAGTTAAAGTTAAAGTTAAAGTTAAAGTTAAAGTTAAAGTTAAAGTTAAAGTTAAAGTTAAAGTTAAAGTTAAAGTTAAAGTTAAAGTTAAAGTTAAAGTTAAAGTTAAAGTTAAAGTTAAAGTTAAAGTTAAAGTTAAAGTTAAAGTTAAAGTTAAAGTTAAAGTTAAAGTTAAAGTTAAAGTTAAAGTTAAAGTTAAAGTTAAAGTTAAAGTTAAAGTTAAAGTTAAAGTTAAAGTTAAAGTTAAAGTTAAAGTTAAAGTTAAAGTTAAAGTTAAAGTTAAAGTTAAAGTTAAAGTTAAAGTTAAAGTTAAAGTTAAAGTTAAAGTTAAAGTTAAAGTTAAAGTTAAAGTTAAAGTTAAAGTTAAAGTTAAAGTTAAAGTTAAAGTTAAAGTTAAAGTTAAAGTTAAAGTTAAAGTTAAAGTTAAAGTTAAAGTTAAAGTTAAAGTTAAAGTTAAAGTTAAAGTTAAAGTTAAAGTTAAAGTTAAAGTTAAAGTTAAAGTTAAAGTTAAAGTTAAAGTTAAAGTTAAAGTTAAAGTTAAAGTTAAAGTTAAAGTTAAAGTTAAAGTTAAAGTTAAAGTTAAAGTTAAAGTTAAAGTTAAAGTTAAAGTTAAAGTTAAAGTTAAAGTTAAAGTTAAAGTTAAAGTTAAAGTTAAAGTTAAAGTTAAAGTTAAAGTTAAAGTTAAAGTTAAAGTTAAAGTTAAAGTTAAAGTTAAAGTTAAAGTTAAAGTTAAAGTTAAAGTTAAAGTTAAAGTTAAAGTTAAAGTTAAAGTTAAAGTTAAAGTTAAAGTTAAAGTTAAAGTTAAAGTTAAAGTTAAAGTTAAAGTTAAAGTTAAAGTTAAAGTTAAAGTTAAAGTTAAAGTTAAAGTTAAAGTTAAAGTTAAAGTTAAAGTTAAAGTTAAAGTTAAAGTTAAAGTTAAAGTTAAAGTTAAAGTTAAAGTTAAAGTTAAAGTTAAAGTTAAAGTTAAAGTTAAAGTTAAAGTTAAAGTTAAAGTTAAAGTTAAAGTTAAAGTTAAAGTTAAAGTTAAAGTTAAAGTTAAAGTTAAAGTTAAAGTTAAAGTTAAAGTTAAAGTTAAAGTTAAAGTTAAAGTTAAAGTTAAAGTTAAAGTTAAAGTTAAAGTTAAAGTTAAAGTTAAAGTTAAAGTTAAAGTTAAAGTTAAAGTTAAAGTTAAAGTTAAAGTTAAAGTTAAAGTTAAAGTTAAAGTTAAAGTTAAAGTTAAAGTTAAAGTTAAAGTTAAAGTTAAAGTTAAAGTTAAAGTTAAAGTTAAAGTTAAAGTTAAAGTTAAAGTTAAAGTTAAAGTTAAAGTTAAAGTTAAAGTTAAAGTTAAAGTTAAAGTTAAAGTTAAAGTTAAAGTTAAAGTTAAAGTTAAAGTTAAAGTTAAAGTTAAAGTTAAAGTTAAAGTTAAAGTTAAAGTTAAAGTTAAAGTTAAAGTTAAAGTTAAAGTTAAAGTTAAAGTTAAAGTTAAAGTTAAAGTTAAAGTTAAAGTTAAAGTTAAAGTTAAAGTTAAAGTTAAAGTTAAAGTTAAAGTTAAAGTTAAAGTTAAAGTTAAAGTTAAAGTTAAAGTTAAAGTTAAAGTTAAAGTTAAAGTTAAAGTTAAAGTTAAAGTTAAAGTTAAAGTTAAAGTTAAAGTTAAAGTTAAAGTTAAAGTTAAAGTTAAAGTTAAAGTTAAAGTTAAAGTTAAAGTTAAAGTTAAAGTTAAAGTTAAAGTTAAAGTTAAAGTTAAAGTTAAAGTTAAAGTTAAAGTTAAAGTTAAAGTTAAAGTTAAAGTTAAAGTTAAAGTTAAAGTTAAAGTTAAAGTTAAAGTTAAAGTTAAAGTTAAAGTTAAAGTTAAAGTTAAAGTTAAAGTTAAAGTTAAAGTTAAAGTTAAAGTTAAAGTTAAAGTTAAAGTTAAAGTTAAAGTTAAAGTTAAAGTTAAAGTTAAAGTTAAAGTTAAAGTTAAAGTTAAAGTTAAAGTTAAAGTTAAAGTTAAAGTTAAAGTTAAAGTTAAAGTTAAAGTTAAAGTTAAAGTTAAAGTTAAAGTTAAAGTTAAAGTTAAAGTTAAAGTTAAAGTTAAAGTTAAAGTTAAAGTTAAAGTTAAAGTTAAAGTTAAAGTTAAAGTTAAAGTTAAAGTTAAAGTTAAAGTTAAAGTTAAAGTTAAAGTTAAAGTTAAAGTTAAAGTTAAAGTTAAAGTTAAAGTTAAAGTTAAAGTTAAAGTTAAAGTTAAAGTTAAAGTTAAAGTTAAAGTTAAAGTTAAAGTTAAAGTTAAAGTTAAAGTTAAAGTTAAAGTTAAAGTTAAAGTTAAAGTTAAAGTTAAAGTTAAAGTTAAAGTTAAAGTTAAAGTTAAAGTTAAAGTTAAAGTTAAAGTTAAAGTTAAAGTTAAAGTTAAAGTTAAAGTTAAAGTTAAAGTTAAAGTTAAAGTTAAAGTTAAAGTTAAAGTTAAAGTTAAAGTTAAAGTTAAAGTTAAAGTTAAAGTTAAAGTTAAAGTTAAAGTTAAAGTTAAAGTTAAAGTTAAAGTTAAAGTTAAAGTTAAAGTTAAAGTTAAAGTTAAAGTTAAAGTTAAAGTTAAAGTTAAAGTTAAAGTTAAAGTTAAAGTTAAAGTTAAAGTTAAAGTTAAAGTTAAAGTTAAAGTTAAAGTTAAAGTTAAAGTTAAAGTTAAAGTTAAAGTTAAAGTTAAAGTTAAAGTTAAAGTTAAAGTTAAAGTTAAAGTTAAAGTTAAAGTTAAAGTTAAAGTTAAAGTTAAAGTTAAAGTTAAAGTTAAAGTTAAAGTTAAAGTTAAAGTTAAAGTTAAAGTTAAAGTTAAAGTTAAAGTTAAAGTTAAAGTTAAAGTTAAAGTTAAAGTTAAAGTTAAAGTTAAAGTTAAAGTTAAAGTTAAAGTTAAAGTTAAAGTTAAAGTTAAAGTTAAAGTTAAAGTTAAAGTTAAAGTTAAAGTTAAAGTTAAAGTTAAAGTTAAAGTTAAAGTTAAAGTTAAAGTTAAAGTTAAAGTTAAAGTTAAAGTTAAAGTTAAAGTTAAAGTTAAAGTTAAAGTTAAAGTTAAAGTTAAAGTTAAAGTTAAAGTTAAAGTTAAAGTTAAAGTTAAAGTTAAAGTTAAAGTTAAAGTTAAAGTTAAAGTTAAAGTTAAAGTTAAAGTTAAAGTTAAAGTTAAAGTTAAAGTTAAAGTTAAAGTTAAAGTTAAAGTTAAAGTTAAAGTTAAAGTTAAAGTTAAAGTTAAAGTTAAAGTTAAAGTTAAAGTTAAAGTTAAAGTTAAAGTTAAAGTTAAAGTTAAAGTTAAAGTTAAAGTTAAAGTTAAAGTTAAAGTTAAAGTTAAAGTTAAAGTTAAAGTTAAAGTTAAAGTTAAAGTTAAAGTTAAAGTTAAAGTTAAAGTTAAAGTTAAAGTTAAAGTTAAAGTTAAAGTTAAAGTTAAAGTTAAAGTTAAAGTTAAAGTTAAAGTTAAAGTTAAAGTTAAAGTTAAAGTTAAAGTTAAAGTTAAAGTTAAAGTTAAAGTTAAAGTTAAAGTTAAAGTTAAAGTTAAAGTTAAAGTTAAAGTTAAAGTTAAAGTTAAAGTTAAAGTTAAAGTTAAAGTTAAAGTTAAAGTTAAAGTTAAAGTTAAAGTTAAAGTTAAAGTTAAAGTTAAAGTTAAAGTTAAAGTTAAAGTTAAAGTTAAAGTTAAAGTTAAAGTTAAAGTTAAAGTTAAAGTTAAAGTTAAAGTTAAAGTTAAAGTTAAAGTTAAAGTTAAAGTTAAAGTTAAAGTTAAAGTTAAAGTTAAAGTTAAAGTTAAAGTTAAAGTTAAAGTTAAAGTTAAAGTTAAAGTTAAAGTTAAAGTTAAAGTTAAAGTTAAAGTTAAAGTTAAAGTTAAAGTTAAAGTTAAAGTTAAAGTTAAAGTTAAAGTTAAAGTTAAAGTTAAAGTTAAAGTTAAAGTTAAAGTTAAAGTTAAAGTTAAAGTTAAAGTTAAAGTTAAAGTTAAAGTTAAAGTTAAAGTTAAAGTTAAAGTTAAAGTTAAAGTTAAAGTTAAAGTTAAAGTTAAAGTTAAAGTTAAAGTTAAAGTTAAAGTTAAAGTTAAAGTTAAAGTTAAAGTTAAAGTTAAAGTTAAAGTTAAAGTTAAAGTTAAAGTTAAAGTTAAAGTTAAAGTTAAAGTTAAAGTTAAAGTTAAAGTTAAAGTTAAAGTTAAAGTTAAAGTTAAAGTTAAAGTTAAAGTTAAAGTTAAAGTTAAAGTTAAAGTTAAAGTTAAAGTTAAAGTTAAAGTTAAAGTTAAAGTTAAAGTTAAAGTTAAAGTTAAAGTTAAAGTTAAAGTTAAAGTTAAAGTTAAAGTTAAAGTTAAAGTTAAAGTTAAAGTTAAAGTTAAAGTTAAAGTTAAAGTTAAAGTTAAAGTTAAAGTTAAAGTTAAAGTTAAAGTTAAAGTTAAAGTTAAAGTTAAAGTTAAAGTTAAAGTTAAAGTTAAAGTTAAAGTTAAAGTTAAAGTTAAAGTTAAAGTTAAAGTTAAAGTTAAAGTTAAAGTTAAAGTTAAAGTTAAAGTTAAAGTTAAAGTTAAAGTTAAAGTTAAAGTTAAAGTTAAAGTTAAAGTTAAAGTTAAAGTTAAAGTTAAAGTTAAAGTTAAAGTTAAAGTTAAAGTTAAAGTTAAAGTTAAAGTTAAAGTTAAAGTTAAAGTTAAAGTTAAAGTTAAAGTTAAAGTTAAAGTTAAAGTTAAAGTTAAAGTTAAAGTTAAAGTTAAAGTTAAAGTTAAAGTTAAAGTTAAAGTTAAAGTTAAAGTTAAAGTTAAAGTTAAAGTTAAAGTTAAAGTTAAAGTTAAAGTTAAAGTTAAAGTTAAAGTTAAAGTTAAAGTTAAAGTTAAAGTTAAAGTTAAAGTTAAAGTTAAAGTTAAAGTTAAAGTTAAAGTTAAAGTTAAAGTTAAAGTTAAAGTTAAAGTTAAAGTTAAAGTTAAAGTTAAAGTTAAAGTTAAAGTTAAAGTTAAAGTTAAAGTTAAAGTTAAAGTTAAAGTTAAAGTTAAAGTTAAAGTTAAAGTTAAAGTTAAAGTTAAAGTTAAAGTTAAAGTTAAAGTTAAAGTTAAAGTTAAAGTTAAAGTTAAAGTTAAAGTTAAAGTTAAAGTTAAAGTTAAAGTTAAAGTTAAAGTTAAAGTTAAAGTTAAAGTTAAAGTTAAAGTTAAAGTTAAAGTTAAAGTTAAAGTTAAAGTTAAAGTTAAAGTTAAAGTTAAAGTTAAAGTTAAAGTTAAAGTTAAAGTTAAAGTTAAAGTTAAAGTTAAAGTTAAAGTTAAAGTTAAAGTTAAAGTTAAAGTTAAAGTTAAAGTTAAAGTTAAAGTTAAAGTTAAAGTTAAAGTTAAAGTTAAAGTTAAAGTTAAAGTTAAAGTTAAAGTTAAAGTTAAAGTTAAAGTTAAAGTTAAAGTTAAAGTTAAAGTTAAAGTTAAAGTTAAAGTTAAAGTTAAAGTTAAAGTTAAAGTTAAAGTTAAAGTTAAAGTTAAAGTTAAAGTTAAAGTTAAAGTTAAAGTTAAAGTTAAAGTTAAAGTTAAAGTTAAAGTTAAAGTTAAAGTTAAAGTAAAGTTAAAGTTAAAGTTAAAGTTAAAGTTAAAGTTAAAGTTAAAGTTAAAGTTAAAGTTAAAGTTAAAGTTAAAGTTAAAGTTAAAGTTAAAGTTAAAGTTAAAGTTAAAGTTAAAGTTAAAGTTAAAGTTAAAGTTAAAGTTAAAGTTAAAGTTAAAGTTAAAGTTAAAGTTAAAGTTAAAGTTAAAGTTAAAGTTAAAGTTAAAGTTAAAGTTAAAGTTAAAGTTAAAGTTAAAGTTAAAGTTAAAGTTAAAGTTAAAGTTAAAGTTAAAGTTAAAGTTAAAGTTAAAGTTAAAGTTAAAGTTAAAGTTAAAGTTAAAGTTAAAGTTAAAGTTAAAGTTAAAGTTAAAGTTAAAGTTAAAGTTAAAGTTAAAGTTAAAGTTAAAGTTAAAGTTAAAGTTAAAGTTAAAGTTAAAGTTAAAGTTAAAGTTAAAGTTAAAGTTAAAGTTAAAGTTAAAGTTAAAGTTAAAGTTAAAGTTAAAGTTAAAGTTAAAGTTAAAGTTAAAGTTAAAGTTAAAGTTAAAGTTAAAGTTAAAGTTAAAGTTAAAGTTAAAGTTAAAGTTAAAGTTAAAGTTAAAGTTAAAGTTAAAGTTAAAGTTAAAGTTAAAGTTAAAGTTAAAGTTAAAGTTAAAGTTAAAGTTAAAGTTAAAGTTAAAGTTAAAGTTAAAGTTAAAGTTAAAGTTAAAGTTAAAGTTAAAGTTAAAGTTAAAGTTAAAGTTAAAGTTAAAGTTAAAGTTAAAGTTAAAGTTAAAGTTAAAGTTAAAGTTAAAGTTAAAGTTAAAGTTAAAGTTAAAGTTAAAGTTAAAGTTAAAGTTAAAGTTAAAGTTAAAGTTAAAGTTAAAGTTAAAGTTAAAGTTAAAGTTAAAGTTAAAGTTAAAGTTAAAGTTAAAGTTAAAGTTAAAGTTAAAGTTAAAGTTAAAGTTAAAGTTAAAGTTAAAGTTAAAGTTAAAGTTAAAGTTAACCTTAACCCTAACCTATTAACCTAACCCTTAAAGTTAACCCTAACCCTAACCCTAACCCTAACCCTAACCCTAACCCTAACCCTAACCCTAACCCTAACCCTAACCCTAACCCTAACCCTAACCCTAACCCTAACCCTAACCCTAACCCTAACCCTAACCCTAACCCTAACCCTAACCCTAACCCTAACCCTAACCCTAACCCTAACCCTAACCCTAACCCTAACCCTAACCCTAACCCTAACCCTAACCCTAACCCTAACCCTAACCCTAACCCTAACCCTAACCCTAACCCTAACCCTAACCCTAACCCTAACCCTAACCCTAACCCTAACCCTAACCCTAACCCTAACCCTAACCCTAACCCTAACCCTAACCCTAACCCTAACCCTAACCCTAACCCTAACCCTAACCCTAACCCTAACCCTAACCCTAACCCTAACCCTAACCCTAACCCTAACCCTAACCCTAACCCTAACCCTAACCCTAACCCTAACCCTAACCTAACCCTAACCCTAACCCTAACCCTAACCCTAACCCTAACCCTAACCCTAACCCTAACCCTAACCCTAACCCTAACCCTAACCCTAACCCTAACCCTAACCCTAACCCTAACCCTAACCCTAACCCTAACCCTAACCCTAACCCTAACCCTAACCCTAACCCTAACCCTAACCCTAACCCTAACCCTAACCCTAACCCTAACCCTAACCCTAACCCTAACCCTAACCCTAACCCTAACCCTAACCCTAACCCTAACCCTAACCCTAACCCTAACCCTAACCCTAACCCTAACCCTAACCCTAACCCTAACCCTAACCCTAACCCTAACCCTAACCCTAACCCTAACCCTAACCCTAACCCTAACCCTAACCCTAACCCTAACCCTAACCCTAACCCTAACCCTAACCCTAACCCTAACCCTAACCCTAACCCTAACCCTAACCCTAACCCTAACCCTAACCCTAACCCTAACCCTAACCCTAACCCTAACCCTAACCCTAACCCTAACCCTAACCCTAACCCTAACCCTAACCCTAACCCTAACCCTAACCCTAACCCTAACCCTAACCCTAACCCTAACCCTAACCCTAACCCTAACCCTAACCCTAACCCTAACCCTAACCCTAACCCTAACCCTAACCCTAACCCTAACCCTAACCCTAACCCTAACCCTAACCCTAACCCTAACCCTAACCCTAACCCTAACCCTAACCCTAACCCTAACCCTAACCCTAACCCTAACCCTAACCCTAACCCTAACCCTAACCCTAACCCTAACCCTAACCCTAACCCTAACCCTAACCCTAACCCTAACCCTAACCCTAACCCTAACCCTAACCCTAACCCTAACCCTAACCCTAACCCTAACCCTAACCCTAACCCTAACCCTAACCCTAACCCTAACCCTAACCCTAACCCTAACCCTAACCCTAACCCTAACCCTAACCCTAACCCTAACCCTAACCCTAACCCTAACCCTAACCCTAACCCTAACCCTAACCCTAACCCTAACCCTAACCCTAACCTAACCCTAACCCTAACCCTAACCCTAACCCTAACCCTAACCCTAACCCTAACCCTAACCCTAACCCTAACCCTAACCCTAACCCTAACCCTAACCCTAACCCTAACCCTAACCCTAACCCTAACCCTAACCCTAACCCTAACCCTAACCCTAACCCTAACCCTAACCCTAACCCTAACCCTAACCCTAACCCTAACCCTAACCCTAACCCTAACCCTAACCCTAACCCTAACCCTAACCCTAACCCTAACCCTAACCCTAACCCTAACCCTAACCCTAACCCTAACCCTAACCCTAACCCTAACCCTAACCCTAACCCTAACCCTAACCCTAACCCTAACCCTAACCCTAACCCTAACCCTAACCCTAACCCTAACCCTAACCCTAACCCTAACCCTAACCCTAACCCTAACCCTAACCCTAACCCTAACCCTAACCCTAACCCTAACCCTAACCCTAACCCTAACCCTAACCCTAACCCTAACCCTAACCCTAACCCTAACCCTAAACCCTAACCCTAACCCTAACCCTAACCCTAACCCTAACCCTAACCCTAACCCTAACCCTAACCCTAACCCTAACCCTAACCCTAACCCTAACCCTAACCCTAACCCTAACCCTAACCCTAACCCTAACCCTAACCCTAACCCTAACCCTAACCCTAACCCTAACCCTAACCCTAACCCTAACCCTAACCCTAACCCTAACCCTAACCCTAACCCTAACCCTAACCCTAACCCTAACCCTAACCCTAACCCTAACCCTAACCCTAACCCTAACCCTAACCCTAACCCTAACCCTAACCCTAACCCTAACCCTAACCCTAACCCTAACCCTAACCCTAACCCTAACCCTAACCCTAACCCTAACCCTAACCCTAACCCTAACCCTAACCCTAACCCTAACCCTAACCCTAACCCTAACCCTAACCCTAACCCTAACCCTAACCCTAACCCTAACCCTAACCCTAACCCTAACCCTAACCCTAACCCTAACCCTAACCCTAACCCTAACCCTAACCCTAACCCTAACCCTAACCCTAACCCTAACCCTAACCCTAACCCTAACCCTAACCCCTAACCCTAACCCTAACCCTAACCCTAACCCTAACCCTAACCCTAACCCTAACCCTAACCCTAACCCTAACCCTAACCCTAACCCTAACCCTAACCCTAACCCTAACCCTAACCCTAACCCTAACCCTAACCCTAACCCTAACCCTAACCCTAACCCTAACCCTAACCCTAACCCTAACCCTAACCCTAACCCTAACCCTAACCCTAACCCTAACCCTAACCCTAACCCTAACCCTAACCCTAACCCTAACCCTAACCCTAACCCTAACCCTAACCCTAACCCTAACCCTAACCCTAACCCTAACCCTAACCCTAACCCTAACCCTAACCCTAACCCTAACCCTAACCCTAACCCTAACCCTAACCCTAACCCTAACCCTAACCCTAACCCTAACCCTAACCCTAACCCTAACCCTAACCCTAACCCTAACCCTAACCCTAACCCTAACCCTAACCCTAACCCTAACCCTAAACCCTAACCCTAACCCTAACCCTAACCCTAACCCTAACCCTAACCCTAACCCTAACCCTAACCCCTAACCCTAACCCTAACCCTAACCCTAACCCTAACCCTAACCCTAACCCTAACCCCTAACCCTAACCCCTAACCCTAACCCTAACCCTAACCCTAACCCTAACCCTAACCCTAACCCTAACCCTAACCCTAACCCTAACCCTAACCCTAACCCTAACCCTAACCCTAACCCTAACCCTAACCCTAACCCTAACCCTAACCCTAACCCTAACCCTAACCCTAACCCTAACCCTAACCCTAACCCTAACCCTAACCCTAACCCTAACCCTAACCCTAACCCTAACCCTAACCCTAACCCTAACCCTAACCCTAACCCTAACCCTAACCCTAACCCTAACCCTAACCCTAACCCTAACCCTAACCCTAACCCTAACCCTAACCCTAACCCTAACCCTAACCCTAACCCTAACCCTAACCCTAACCCTAACCCCTAACCCCTAACCCTAACCCTAACCCTAACCCTAACCCTAACCCTAACCCTAACCCTAACCCTAACCCTAACCCTAACCCTAACCCTAACCCTAACCCTAACCCTAACCCTAACCCTAACCCTAACCCTAACCCTAACCCTAACCCTAACCCTAACCCTAACCCTAACCCTAACCCTAACCCTAACCCTAACCCTAACCCTAACCCTAACCCTAACCCTAACCCTAACCCTAACCCTAACCCTAACCCTAACCCTAACCCTAACCCTAACCCTAACCCTAACCCTAACCCTAACCCTAACCCTAACCCTAACCCCTAACCCTAACCCTAACCCTAACCCTAACCCTAACCCTAACCCTAACCCTAACCCTAACCCTAACCCTAACCCTAACCCTAACCCTAACCCTAACCCTAACCCTAACCCTAACCCTAACCCTAACCCTAACCCTAACCCTAACCCCTAACCCTAACCCCTAACCCTAACCCTAAACCCTAACCCTAACCCTAACCCTAACCCTAACCCTAACCCTAACCCTAACCCTAACCCTAACCCTAACCCTAACCCTAACCCTAACCCTAACCCTAACCCTAACCCTAACCCTAACCCTAACCCTAACCCTAACCCTACCCTAACCCTAACCCTACATAATTAAATCATGAGAGAAAATCATTTAATGAAAAGTTAAGCCTGTTGTCATTAAACTGGTTTAAAAGGAATGGAATTATAAAACAAAGTTGTACATCTTCTTTTCTTAATAAACATTGTATTATTTCTACACAGCTTTGTTACTGGCATTAATAGAATACCTTCAATAATAACTTATCACAGTGAAATGGATTCACATTCTATATCCATTCACATTTATAATTGATGCCATAGCTGTTTGATACTATTGCTTGAATGAATACAACTTATGTGACTTCACAAACTACAAACAGTACTTTATTAAAAAGCCTTGAGTGACATGATCGTTAAGACTTAGCAGAGTTGCTCTCACAAATAATGACACTATTATTCACTCTAGCCATAGTACTGGAATCTGCACAGTAACACCCCTGCAAAGGAAACTGAAAGGATAGAATAATAATAAGGAAACTTCATAACTATATTCCTACTGTAATCATTCAACACTGTATGTTTTCTTCTAAACTAACTTTCATATTTGGTCCACTCTTCTGTGTTCACTTGATGCTATACTTATTGCTAACGGTAAAATTACCATAGGAGCTCTAATTATTTTTTTTTCTTGCAATGCTAGTGATAGAACCAAAGGCTAATATCTACATCAAACAGAAGAAACATAATGGAAACTTTAAACAAGTTTATGTAATACCTATACAGTCAAATGGACATTCAAAAGGATATGATTTTTCTGAATGTTTCAGAAAGTTAGAATTGGATGACTGCAAACAATGAAACTAATAATATATTAATATATTGATATATATTAATACATAATATTAATAATATACAGTTGGTCATTCTTTTTCCTATTCTACCACAGCTAACTAACTGGAAGTCAGTTTTAGAAACCACTACTAACATAAGACCCTCACCAATAAGTGAAGATATATAGGAAAATCCATAATAGATCTAAAAACCATCAAAGATAAAATCATGATAAAAAAAATACAATGACATCTTAGTTGGTATAAAAAACAGGATGATTATGAAAGCAAAGCCAACAATCATGTACAGGCCATGGAAGCCTGTGATGTCACGAGTGTTGACTTTTATCCTTCATCTGAGGTGGTAAAAAGCTCTTTGTAAAATCCAGAGGTTTGCAGCAGTTGTAACCTCCTGAAGAGACTGCAATAACAATGGTTTCCAGAATATCCTGGCGATTTCCATCTACTAGGCTGTGGTGAGCTCAAGCAATACATACTCCACAGGACAGAAGACAGGTTGGGAAGACTTCTACTGCACTTAGGGAGAAAGGCATGTTGCTACTCAGCCTAGTACAAGTGTAGAAGCAACACCTCAGTGATTCAACCTTTAAAGACTTGATAAATATGAGAATGACTGGTATGAATAAACCTTCAAAAGTGCCTGCTCAGACCTCCCGTAATAAGCAAAAGCATAATAAAAACACTGAGTTTTCATAGTCTCACACAAAATTAGACTCACTTATGACTTTGCTTTGAGAGGAGTCAAACTACTCATTGTTAAAGAGAAATGATCCTTTCTTCTCTGAAAATTTGTGAATCATTCAGTTGGGTGTGGTGAATAAAATACTTAAGGATCTAATACATAAAAATGCAATAGGCAAAGCACATAGATTTTTTGCTCCCTTTCTCAAAGGATTGAATATTTTGTATTTGCACTGATTTTATGTTTTGACTTCATGTACAATTACATACAGATTTTTTTACTTGACATACAACAGAACTAAAAATATTGATATAATACTAATAAATCATGTTGGTATGTGCGGTTGTCACATAGGATTCACAGGAGATTTAAATTCACAGTTGTCAATGTAAAGGATTAATGCTATTTAGCTTCTTCATGAATCCACACCATGAATGAAGAGCTTTTCTCAAAGTATTTCACTGAGGGAAATACAAGGATGATAGGCATAATACTACGCTTCGACTCATGGATTTCTAAGCATTGCTCACAATACAGATTTGATTTTCAACATCAGGGTTCTTTCAGTGTCTTTGAACAGCATTTGTTTTTCCATATACAGAAGAAAAAAACTCATGGGTATCCAACTTGTTCACATAAAACAAGTGTATGAATTGTTATCTTCCTGACACAGGGATCAAACCCACATCACTTCCATCTCCTGCACTGGTAGGCAGGTTATTTACCGACTGTGCCACCTGGAATCAATATACATTTCAAGAACCACTGCCATCAGCTTCTACTGTTCATGACCAAAGTAGAAGAAAGAACACTGGAAGAAGTATTCATAAGAAGTACTCATAAGTCAAAGAACTGTTATACTGGGTACTCTAGTTATCACTGGGACAAGTCAGTTCCTCCAATGATGAGGGGTACAACTGAAAAATTATTACAAATGCATGGGATGTGATATCTACATGATAAATGTGTTCCTTTTATGCTATTGCTTCAGGTGTGCCTACTTCAGCATGAAGGACTGCACTTCAAGGGATGCCTGCTATTCCAGCTCAAGCAACAGATACTAAAGTGCAGATCATTGTCCTTTCTTGAAAATAATCAGCAGTTTGTCAACATATGTAACATTCCAGAGCAATCCTTGGGATGCAACTCTAGAAACAGGTTAGGCCCTCTTTTTTGCCAAGCCCTGCGATAAAATACAAATCCAAAAAAGAAAAATAGCATCGGTTTTGTCAGGACTTCCTCATCTTTTCTTTCTGGATGGCAGGAAGCAGACATTGAAGCCAGATGACTGCAGGATTTAATTGTGAACTAACATTGGGTGGGGTGGAAGCTCATCACTCTAGGAAGAATGTGGCTCAATTAAACAGACTTTCGTTCACTTCATGTACATAGAGTTATATAATCCTTCGTTAAGGAATTCAATGAGTTATACTTCCTTACACCTTCACAATCTCTTGGTTTACACGAATGTCAATTCCTAGTCCAGCACTTATACAATCAGTGGTACAGGTAGTAACAGTGCATAAATGATGATGAGCAATGACAGGAAGTTTATTTATTCTCTGTTTCAATTCTTGATTTTTTATATAATTTTTTATAATATACTTACAGATGTGAATATTTTAGTGGCATGTATAAAGACACGTTGAGTAGTGCTATGATAACTCAGTGTTGGCACAATAATTATCATGGTTATTACGTCTTTTTCATATATTCCTTTTGAGACTCTGTTCCATTATACATTATCATAAGATATTCAATACAGTTTCCTAAACTCTACAGTAGGTCCTTGTGGTTTCTTTCATATACAGTACTATGTATTTGTTAATAATTCAATCAAAAACTGGCACACAAATATTCATAGTGACATTATTCACAATAGCTCAAAGGTAGAACCCATTCAAGTGTCCATAGGTGGGTGACTGAATATGCAACACAGGGTATATTCAAAAGCTTGAACAGTATTCTACCATACAAAAAAAATTAAATGGTGCTGCCACTGTGCAAGACATCACAGAAATTACTCCAAAACTAACACACGGAATAAATTCATAGTTCGATTCTAATTCATGCTATGTACCCAAAAGGTATGGGAAAAGGGGCTGAAAAAATGCATGCTTCTGCAGTCATAGTCACAACAGCATGATTCACATTGGCCAACAAACAGAAGCAATCTAAGTGTCCATGGCAGCCCACTCCATAAACAAACTGTGGTAGACACGCAATGGAATATGATTCAGCCCTTCAAAGTCAGTAATTCTGACAACGCTACAATGTCGACGAACCTTATGGTCATTATAGTAAGTGAAATAAACCAGACCAAAAAAGGACAAACATTCTGTGATTCCACTAGTATGAGATATCCAAACAAGTCAAATCCAAAGCCAGAAAAAGCAGAAAGTGATCAAAGACAGTTCATGTTTCATGGACCCCAGTTTCCCTTGGGGAAACTGACTTCCCATGATATCGCCAAAACCAATTATACAAATAACTGGAAGCCATATCCAATCAAATGACTGTAGACATAATTTTACAGTTTACACCAACCTCATTCAAACTTCTCAATAAACAAAAGGCAAAACTGTATCTATGGTACCTCAGCTTTGATTAAAACTGTGTCTACAGTACCTCAGTTTTGTTAATCAAATTTAACAAAAAAAAAACTAAAGTCTATCCAAAAAGGATATAAAATATATATAACATGAACTTTAAAAAATTAGAAATTTAAACTGTGAAAAACCTTATTCACAAAACTTAAACACAAGCCACAGAAAAAATATATTTACAAAATACATATCTGATAAAGGATTGTACTACAACTATACCAAAAAATCTAAAACAAACAATCTCATTAAAAATGTATAAATCTAAACACCGGGCCTATGAAAATATAAAGATAGTAGATAAGCATATCAAAAATACTCAAATTCACATATCATTAGGAAATTACAAGCTAAAACAACACTGAAGTAACACTGCACACCTATTAGATCCAGTAAACTCATAAAAGGGGTGGGGGCAGGGCTTCTCTGGTGGCTCAGTAGTAAAGAATCTGCCTGACGATGCAAGACACGCTAGTTCGATCTCTTACCCAGGAAGATCCCACATGCCACAGAGAAACATAGCTGGATTTTTCCACAGTTAAACAAGGCTCACCTGTGACCTGAATACTACACGTCTAGCACTTAGTGAACAGCTTTGAAAAAGTGTCCAGACAAAAAGTATCACAATTACACACAACAGCTCTACTTGTAATAACTAAAAACTTTCAAATATCAGGATGTCTTCAGTAGATGACTGTGTAAACAAAGTGGGATACATCCAAAGTGAAGGGGAGCAAATGCTACCCCAAAATATACCACTTCAGCATGAGAATTAGTTGGACCTAATTAACTTTTTTTTTTTAAGAGGACACATGATCATCTCTGAAACCCAAGTTCAAGACGGCTCCTCTGTGAGTCACATTTACCAGAGAAATCTCATTTCAAAGGAATCCTCTGTATATACCAGATAGAAGGATGACAGACAGTCTTGTGAAACTTTTTTTTTAATCCATAGGGAAAGCTAAGACATAAATCTCTGCAACAATGATACCCTTCCTTTCCTTTGGTTTTATTTTTTAATGTTTATTTTTTTTTTATTTGGCTGCTCCAGGTGGACCTTCGTTGAGGCAAGCCAGATATTTAGCTACAGCATGCAAACTCTTCATTGTGGCATGGGAGATCTAGTTCTTGGATCAGGGAATGAACCTGGGCCTCCTTCTTTGGGAGTGTCCAGTATTAGCCACTGGACCACCAGGAAGCCCCTGTTTTGTGTTTAGATGAAGATGGTATCTAAGGTGATCTCTTGGGCCACTTCAGTCACTGACTCAGTTTCCTGAGTTTCTCCAAAGCACGCACGAGGTACACATTATTAAACTGGTTTGCAAAACAAGGAAAGGTTGTTTACTACAATATTGTATGCTTACAAATATCTAAATGGTAAATGGCATATTATTTGGTTTTAATTACTATGGGGGAAAAAAGAATGCAGGATTCATACATGTTACAGCATGAATAAACATGAAAACAATCTTTAGTGGCAAAAAAAAATCCATATCGAAAAGGCCACCCAGATCCCATACTCACCATGTCTGCTTTAAATCCATCAAGTTTGTCCAAATAACTGAAAATCTCAGTAACACTCTAAACAAAGAAAAAACGATGAGGATGGAAAAAAAAGATAAATTCATATACTTGAACAATTGCTAAAAGTGGAAGTGGGGCTGTGGATTATATTATAATGTAGAAACCATATGATTTCCTGATGTTGGAGGTTATGTGCTGGTTCTGCAGGAGAAGGCACCCCTTTTGGATAAAATACATAAACTATTTTAGATGATGTGGCAAATGTGAGTACTTTTTCCCATTGCTAGGAGTTTTCCATACATTTGAAATTACTGGAAAGTAAATTATGTTTCAAAACAACCATGTCAATACCACAAAAGAAATTTAGAGTAGACAGGCATGAAACTTTCTTATACAGGCCAAGACTTACCCAGACGAAGTTCAAGGGAAGCTGTGATGCTCACTGCCCTTGAAGGAGTCCACATGGAATGAAGAACTACTGTGGGAAGTCTACTAGTAACCACCATGTCTTGGGTCCTCTGAATGACCTATTGCAGGAGAAACAGATTTAACAAATAAAATGTTTCACATAACTTCACAAAAAGTTGTTAGACTACATTCAGTAAAGCTGAATCATTTCAGATCAATTTACAATCATATAAAATACTATCATTTACAATCCCAATCCATATACAAAACTCAATTGCGTTTCTATACACTAATAACAATCAGAAACAAAAATTAAGAACATCCCACTTATAGTTGCATCCAAAAGAATAAAACATCTGGCAACAAACTTAATCAAGGACATAAAAGACCAGTAGTCAGAAAACTAGAAAGCACTGATAAAGAAACCAAAGAAAACACAAACAAACAGAAAACTATTCCACGCTCACGCACAGGAACAATGAGGAATTAAAATGTCCATTCCAACAAAAGTCATCAACAAATACACTGACTGCAATCACAAAATAATATTCAATGGCATGTTTCACAGAAATAGAAATATTCCCAATATTAGACTGCTAATATTGAACGGACCTTAAACGGCCAAAAAGACTCTGAGAAAGAAGAACACAGCTGGAGGCATCTTCCTCTCCCACTTCAAACTACATCACGGACCTGTAGTAACCACCACAGTGACGAACTGGCAGGAACACAGGCACATGGACTCCAGGAAAGAATAGAGAGCCCAGAAATGAACCCATATGTACGTGGTCAGTTCATGAAAATCAAACCAGGAACGAGCGACGAGGAAAGGACAGTCTCCTGAAGGAACAGTGACAGGAAAACTGGCCACCTACACTAAAGAACATCACTGGTCATCCTCTAGATCATCTAACAGAAATTAACTAAAAACCCACCGTTTTGCACATGGAGCTCTTTCCCTGCTGAGTCCTTTGAGATGGACTTCCAGTCAGCCCTCAGCTGGACACAGGAAACGTCTACTTGGTCCTCATTTTTTCCCTCTTGCAGCACCTCCCTGCTGGTGGGCACTGAGGCAACCCTGCTCCTCTCAGCCTGGATGCAGCCCCATTATCCAGAAGCCCGAGTCCTGGCGGTCCTGAGGAGACACAGCTCCCGTCAGTTGGTCACCGAGCCCAGTCTGAAGGCAAAGCGTCCTGCACCCGTGGGTCAGAGTGGGTTCTGGCGCCCCCTGCAGGCCGCCAGAGAAGAGCAGGCAGCCCCGCGCTCACAGACCTCAGAGGGCTCACCCAGAAACAACTCTGCTGTGAGCATTCAGACTGGAAGCCCAACCTGAAATGGAGCAGAATAGCTCCATGACTCTCCTCAAAACATGGCTAGGGAACAATGAGAGCCTGGATGGAATGCAGCCATAAAAAGGAACCCATTTGAGTCACTTCTAATGAAGGGGATGAACCTAGAGCGTATTTAAACAGGAAAGTCAGTCAAAAAGACAAAAACATGGAATCGAGAAGGATGGGTCTGACGAGTCTGTTCACATAGCTGCAATGGAGATGCAGACATAGAGAACAGACTTACAGACAACGGTGGGGAACAAGAGGGAGAGGGTGAAATGAATGGAGAGAGCAGCATGGATGCATGTACACCAACATTTGTAAATAGACAACCAGTGGGAATTTGCTGTATGACTCAGGGAACTCAAACTGGGGCTCTGTAATAACCTAGAGAGGTGGGAATGGGTGGGACGTGGGAGGAAGATTCAAGAGCAAGGGGACAAAGGTACACCTATGGTGAATTCATATTGATGTATGACAAATCAAACCAATATTGTAAAGCAATGATCAACCAACTAAACATAAATAACTGTTAAAAATAAAACATATGAAATGAACATAAACACAAACTGCAACAAGGCAATTCCATTTAAAAAACTATAAAAATTTTAGAAAACAACAAAAGATCTACATGACCTTTGGTCTGGTGATCAGTTCTAACACACGACAAAAAAGCCAACTTACCGAATTATAAATATAAATTATTTAAAACATTGACTTTTATAATGTTATACATTTACTCTGTGGAGGACCTTACTCGAGAGAACCGAAAACAAACTGTAAAATGAACCACTGACCACCCACCCTTGCCAGGCAACAGAGAAAAGAAAACACTTGCTGGAGTCATCTTACAACAGGAGGTCCTGGTAAGGAACAAGGAACTAACAAGTTACCACCAACCAGAATTCTGGAGAGGTCAAAAGGAGATGGGAGACTCCAGTTCAGAGGTCCTACCAACCTCCCAGGATCCTCCTCACTGGAATCCACCTCAGCTGAATGATGCATGTGCCCCCAGGAAGGATCCCGATTCAGAATGACTGGCAAGAGACAAACCAGAAACTAACCCAATGACTATAAAATCGGAGACTGTGAGCCACGTGGCAGAGCAGTTCTCTCCATTTCCCTCACCCTCCTGCCCTCCGCCCCAGCATCCCTTCCCAATAAAGCCTCTTGCGTGGACGGCACTCCTCTCCTCAGACAACGCATTTCCAAGTATCAGACAAGAACCCACTCTCAAGCCCTGGAAGGGATCCCCCTTCCTTCGTCAAAAGCAATACCCAGGAGAAAATATCTTAAAAACGCTATCTTGCAGAGAAGGAAATCGGAGAAGGCAATGGCAGCCCACTCCAGTACTATTGCCTGGAGAATCCCATGGACAAAGGAGCCTGAAAGGCTGCAACCCTGGGGTCGCTAAGAGTTGGACACGACTTCACTGAGCAACTTCACTTTTCACGCATTGGAGAAGGACATGGCAACCCACTCCAATGTTCTTACCTGGAGAATCCCAGGGACAGAGGAGCCTGGTAGGCCGCCGTGTATGGGCTCACACAGTCAGACACGGCTGAAGCGACTTAGAAGCAGAGAAGGAAATGCCACCACCTCCAGTATTCTGGCCTCAGAAATCCCAGGGACAGAGGAGCTTGGTGGGCTACAGTCCAACAGCAGGGCATTTCTCAGGGGAGGAAACAGTCCCAGGAAAGTTGAGGCACTCACCAAAAGCCCGAGAGTTTTTTATAGCACAGCCAGAACTGTGGCTGAGGATTCCCAGCTGCCAGGCCTCTTGATCCTGGCCTCTTTCACTAGATACATGTGTGGAAAACTAAAATCTAAAATATGCCCTGGTGGCTCCGTAGTAAAGAATCCACCTGCCAGTGCTGGAGATACAGGTGTGATCCCTGCTATGGGAAGAAGCCCGTGAGCCTGTGCCCCACAAGAGGAGCCACTGCAGTGAGAAGCCCGCACACCACGAGTTATGGCTCACGCTCACCAAAACTAGAGAAAAGCCCACACATGAAGACGCAACTCAGCCAACAATAAATAAAATCGTTTTCCTTAAAAATGCATATCTGACAAAGAATCTGTACTCGAATTGTCCAAGAACGCTAGGGCAAACAAGCCCATTCATAATTGGTAATGATTGAAATAGACACCCGGCCACTGAGGGTATACTGATAGTAAACTATCATACAAAACACTCAAGATACTGGTGTTATGCATGCAGAGCCCCCTTTAGAAGACAGTCTGACAGGTTTTTTTTCAGTAACCACATGGGACAAGCATTGAATTCTATACATGACATGTGGTGGAAGCCAGGCATCTTACCCTTGGAATGGGAAGTTACAGATAAACAAAAGGAAAGGTTACAATATCCATGTCCTGGTGGATCCGGTGAGAGACATCATCACAAGTTACCTTTAACTGAATATGTTCAAAGGTAAGCTGGAATATATATATATCCATGTATTGTCAGCTGAGCATATTTAGCTCCTACATGTATGTTTTAAATATCATTCTCTAATAAAAGGGAACAGGAAACGTCCCTGATGGCCCGGTGGTAAATGTCATGCGAGTTTATGTTCCTCGGTTCTTTGTCTCATCCCAACAAAGATTTGGAGCGACGGACATTAAAGCCCTTGTCACATCACAGCTCTCTGGTCTTGGACAAACCATGTTATAGCTCTTAGGCAAATCAGTGTTACAGCTCTATTTTATTTAGAAGATAGCAGAAGAATCCATCCTCAAAGTGTGAGGGCATGCCAACCCAAAGACTCAAAGAGAAGAGAGTGGAGGAGCGCACGGGGGAGGGGGGGGAGAGAGAGAGAGAGAGAAAGAAAGAGCGCACGCACGCGGGAGAGAAAGAGAGTGAGAAAGCACTTTGGCTCCTCCTTTTATATGTTTTTTCCTCCACCTGGGCCTGCCCTATGCAAACTGGGCTTAGCCAGGAGTGCTGTTTGTTCTACCTGAAGTCTTCACTCTGTTCCTTGGATCTTCCTTTGACCTTTCTTTGTTCTATTTTCATGGGCTTTTCCCTTCCTTGTCTTTTAGCCACTGCCATTTTGGACTCCTTTTTCCTATTCTACCTACCTAACATTCCCCCCTCAAGAGATAGGAGGCCCAATTCTTTGGGAATAGGGGCATAGAGGCCTTTCTGGCTACTTCCTGCTGAACTGGGACGGCAAGGGGTTTTGGGCCTCCCCCTCTTGCTAGTCTCAAGCCTCGGAGTCCTTATAGCGGTGTCCATCTAAGGGTGTGTGATATTTTCCGTGGTCAGCTGTAGTTTTATGTCTTTGTTGAACTGGCACTGCACGTTGTAGCTTGTTGACCTGGTGGCAAAGGCTTAGCCTCTATGGTCTCAAAATTGGAGACTGCTGCATCCCCGGCTCTTCTTTTTCCATCCAAGACAAAGCTGCTTCCATCAGTGTACCAGATTTCCTCAGAATTGGTCAGGGGATATTCTGACAATCCCTCTCAGGGTTTTGCCCAGTGCTCCAAGGTTTCTAGACAAGAGTGAAAGGGGAGAGAGCCCCTGGGGGTAGGCAGGAGGGTGGCTGGGTTAAGAACCTCACAAGGGGATATAGTGAGGCTTGGATTTTCCATCAGCATTACTTGATATCTGAGGAGTCTTTGATCGGACATCCATAAATGGCCTCTCCCGTTTAGGAGTTGTTTTACTTTGTGACTGGTAAAAATAGTTTGCCCCCAAAGGAGAGTTTTAAAGCATCTTCTATCATGATTGCAATAGCTGCAAGATTTCAAAGGCAGCGGGGGGCAGTCTCGGGCAGTTGGATGGAGCCTCTTGGATAAGTAAGCTACAGGCTGGGGCTCAGATCCCAACTTTTGAGTTAACACTCCCAAGGCTATTCCCTCTCTTTCATGGACATAATGTTCAAACGCTTTTTCTGGGTCTGGCAACCTCAAGGCAGGTGCCTAAGTTAACGCCTGTTTTAGTGCAGCCTCTGCCTTCTTTTGAGGAGTTCCCCCCATCAGTGGGATTGAATCATCTCATCCCTTTAAGCTTTCATATAAGGGCTGGGCAATTAAACCATAGTTGGGTGTCCAGATTCTACAATATCCAGTTAGCCCCAGGAAAGCTCCCAATTGTTTTCGAGTCGTGGGGGAGGGCAACTGGAGGATTCCTTGTACCCGATCAGAGGACAGCCTCCTGGACCCGCGTGTAATCTGAACTCCCAGGTAAGTGACCTTTGTCTCAATCGTCTATGCCTTAGCACGGGAGACTTTATATCCCCTTTCTGCCAAGAAGTTTAGAACCTGAATTGCATGTTGTTGGGCACTTTTCTCATCTGGAGAGCACATTAGTAGGTCATCTATGTATTGTAATATTTTCCCATTAGGTCCCAGGTCCAGATCTAGGAGATCCCAGCTAAAGGCCTGTCCAAACAGGTGGGGGCTATCTCTGAACCCCTGAGGTAATACTGTCCAAGTCATCTGTTGGTGTTTTTCTCCTGGGGCCTCCCACTCAAAGGCAAAAAGATATTGGGATTTTTTAGCCAGTGGTATGCAAAATACGCATCTTTATGCCAACACTATAAACCACTTGGCACTGGGTGGGATTTCTCCCAAGATTACATAGGGATTGGGTACTATGGGATAGAGGGGGACTACAGCTTGATTTATGATCTGGAGAGCTTGGACCATTCACCAGGTTCTGTCTTTTTTCTTTACTGAGAGGATTGGGGTGTTACATGGCGAACTGGTGGGGACCAATAGCCCACAAGGAATTTATTTATTAAAGGCTGTAGTTCCTCCTGAGCCTCTTTTGAGAGGATATTGTTTCCGGTTAGGAAACCGAGTGGGATCTCGGAGGACAATGATGACTGGTTCAGCTTGGTAGGCTCGTCCAGGAATCCCCTGGTCCCACACCTGGGGGTTAATTTTGTCTTCCCATAGTTTTTGGTCCCTCTCTATTGAATGTATAATGGGTTCTTCAGTAGGAACCAGGAGCTGTAGAGCTCTAGGGGCTGAAAAACTTCCCATCACAAGGGTGGTCCCCAGTTTAGTGAGTATCTCTCTTCCCAATAAGGGAGTAGGACACTCAGGGACCACCAGAAACTGGTGGGAAAATGTTTGTCCATCCCAGCAACAAAGAAGTGCTCGGGTGAATCTTTTAGTAGTTGCTTTTCCTGTAGCACCCAAAATGGTACAGATTTGGGAGGAGAAGGTTCCGGAGTAGGAGATCAAGACAGAGTAGGTAGCCCCTGTGTCAACCGAGAAATTCTGGGACCTACCTGCCACATCCAGTTGCACCCTTGGCTCCAGCCCTGTGATGGTTATCTGTGACAGGCGGGCTGCCTGGAGTGGGCCGCTTCGGTCCTCTTGAACCATCGTGAGGGTAGGATTGGTGCTTGACCTTGAGTCTCTTGGGTCCTGAGGGCAGAGTGCCACCCAATGTCCCAGTTGATGGCATTTGTGGCAAGCCGTTCTAGGAGACTTGTCACAGTTTGGACACTCTTTGGCCCTATGCCCCGCCTGTCTACAGATCAGGCATGTCTCAAGCCTTGTCCTTCAAGGACTTGGGGTTTGCCATAGGGCTTCTCTGGTGGGTGGCCAGCATCTGGGCATGCCTTGTCTCTTTATTTGTCTCCTTCTCCTGGGCCTTGGCCTCCTTCTCCTGTTCTCCGTTATAAAAGGTATTGGTGGCTGTCTGAACCATCTCATCTAAAGAGGCAGCAGGGTCCTGCTGTTGTAGCTGTTGTAACTTAATTCTGATATCTGATGCACATTGGGACAGGAATTTGTCCTTTAAAATCACCCGTCCCTCATAAAAGTCTAAGTCCAGATTGGTAGACTTTTGGAGTGCCTATTTTAGCCTTTCCAGAAAGGCAATGGGGTTCTCATTGGGCTCCTGAGTTATTGCTGAGACTGGGCACAGTCCCACAAGTAATAGGCTGTTGCAACCCGAGAGCCAGGCGTCCCCGAGTCTGGGTGCAGATCCCCAGGCAGGCTGAGGCGTGACACCCTCCTAGAGATCGAACCCCCGGGCAGGTCGAGGCATGACGGTCTCCCGAGAATTGGATCCCTGGGCAGCTCGAGCCATGACAACCTCCTGAGACCCCTGGGACTAGAGGATCCCCGAGCAGGTTGACGCATGACAACCTTTAGAGGACCAGATCCCTAGGCAGGTCAAGGCGTGATGACCTCCTGGGACCCCCGGACTGGAGTTGGGCATCCCCAAGATCTCCAGTGTGACCAGTATTGCGTAGGATTAGGGGGTCGGATATTATAGAGTACTTCCCTCCCAAGGCCAGCTAATTTCTGGTTGTCTCTCCAGAAGATTGTAGAGGCAACCTTGTGGGTCTGGATGGGGCTCAGGAAAAGAGCATGAAACAGGAGAGATGGGGGCAGAGCACAACCTTTGAAAGAATGACAAAGCACAAGGGTATAATGTAAACCAATTAAAATCAATTGGGTCCAAGATGACAAGTCAAATTCAAGTAAACCTTAATCCCCAATCTATAAGCCAACAGACACACCCAGAGGCGGCAGGACAGCTCCAAGGCACAAGGTCAGAAGAGGGAGGAGTGGGTGGTTCCCCAAAGGCTGGGATGATCCTCCCGCTCATTAGCATATGAATTCCACCCCCTCACAAAACCTAGCCAGGCCTAATTCCAGGGCCCCAGCCCTTGCCCTCGGCAATGGTTCACACCCTGAAGAGTGGCTTCTCTCTGGATCCTAACAAATCCGCCTCTTATCGCTTTGTCTCTCAATGAATTTTTGCAATGAGATATCAGAGCCTGAGTTTCATTAGTTTTGGCGGGGCTTGAGTCCCACGAGAGAGCTGAAGGACAGGAGGAAAAAGCAGTGGGAAAAACGTGCAAAGGAATCCCCTTCATAGCCCGCTGGAAAATTTACTAAATATCTGACCGGTGCTCACAGTTTCATTGGTCTGATCCTTGGCACAGAGAACAGAAAAGACAGAAGAACCCCCACTGGCTTGTGTAACAGCTACTGGGGCTCAGCAGATAGCGCCTTTGGGACATGCTGAGGAGTAGCCTCTCCAGAGTCCCTAATTGTGCCCCCTGCCACCCGCCTGTTTGCGGGAGGTTCGAGGAAACAAGAAACAAGAGATTGTAAACGTCCCTCCAGCTATAGGAATGAGGACTGCTTACCTTAACCGAAGGTCTTCTGGAATCTGAGACTGGGCCGCATGAGCTTTCTGCTGAGTTCGTTTTTCACTGTCCCGGTTTCCAGCATGATGGTTTCCTTTCCCTGCACTGGGTTTCTTAACCTTCCGCTTCTAGCACGGGAGCTTCACTGAGTTGGGATCCTGCTGTGCTTGGCCTCTTCCGCGCGGAGGTTGTTTCAGCCAGGTTAAACCCGAGTCACAGCACCATAGATGTCACGCAAGTGTATGTTCCTCGGTTCTTTGTCTCGTCACAACAAAGATTTGGAGCGATGGACATTAAAGCCCTTGGTGCGTCACAGCTCTTGGCTCTTGGACAAACCGTGTTATAGTTCTTAGGCAAATCAGTGTTACAGCTCTATTTTATTTAGAAGATAGCAAGAGAATCCATCCTCGAAGCGTGAGGGCATGCCAACCCAAAGACTCGAATAGAAGAGAGTGGAGGAGCACGCAGGGGAGGGAGAGAGTGAGAGAGTGAGGGAGAGAGTGAGAGAGAGAGAAAGAGCATACACACGTGGGAGAGAAAGAGCGAGAAAGGACTTTGGCTCCTCCTTTTATATGTTTGTTCCTCCACCTGGGCCTGCCCTATGCAAATTGGGCTTAGCCAGGAGTGCTGTTTGTTCTACCTGAGGTCTTCACTCTGGTCCTCGGACCTTCCTTTGACCTTCCTTTGTTCTATTTTCGTGGGCTTTTCCCTTCCTTGTCTTTTAGCCACCACATTTTGGACTCCTTTTCCCTATTCTACCTACTTAACAGTAAAGAATCTGCCTACCAATGCAGGGAACACGGGTTCAATCCCTGGTCCTAGAAGATTCCACATGCCCAGAGGCAACTAAGCCCCTGAATAACTATTGAAGTTTGCATGCTCCAGAGCCCAAGTTCTGCAACCAGAGAAAGCACTGCAATGAGAAGCCACGGCACGGCAACTAGAGGGTAGCCTCTGCTCACTACACCTAGACAAACTAGCAATACAGACCCAGCATAGTCAAAAGTAATTCACGGCCACTAGAGGGCAGCCTCAGCTCACTACAACTAGACAAACTAGCAATACAGACCCAGCACAGTCAAAAGCAATTCACGGCCACTAGAGGGCAGCCTCCGCTCACTACAACTAGACAAACTGGCAATACAGACCCAGCATAGTCAAAAGTAATTCACGGCCACTAGAGGGCAACCTCCGCTCACTACAACTAGACAGACTAGCAATAAAGACCCAGCACCGTCAAAAGTAATTCACGGCCACTAGAGGGCAGCCTCCGCTCACTACAACTAGACAAACTAGCAATAAAGACCCAGCATAGTCAAAAATAATTTAATGTTAAAAAAAGGACAGTTCTTTGAAGAAATGACTGAGACAGGGGGTGAGACTGTAAATATATGAGTCAGGGTAATCTTAAATTATGAGAAAGTAAAGACAACTATCAAGCTGTCCAAACTGATAAAAATGAATGATTACACAGTTTTATCTGTATATACTAGCAAATAACAATCTGAAAGGAATTTTTTTTTAAAAACTCCCCTTCAGTAATGTCAACATGAATAAAATACTTTGCCATGGACGTAATGAGGATGACAAGACTGGCACACTGGAAATTATACACGATGGCTGAAAATACCCTAAATACATGTACAGGTGTTCCATAGCGATGGAAAGACTTAAGTTGGCAATACCATGGAATGCATCTTCAATCTGAAATGAAGATTCAATATGAATTATAAAAGGCTGAAAGGTTGTTGCTAAACCACCAACGATGCCAATATTCTTGGCCTCCAGAGGAGAAGAGTTCAATCCAGGGCCAGTGACGAAGCTTGATCGCTCAGAGGTTTTGTGTTATAAAGTTTTATAAAACTACAAAAGAGATAGAGAAAGCTGCTGACGTAGACATCAGAAGGGGGAAGAAAGAGTACCCCCTGCTAGTCTTTAGCCAGATGTTATACAGCCACTAGCAGTCTGCTAATGAAAGAAAGACAATGTCTCAGAGAATGGCACCAGGCTCCTCACCCACAACATGCATTGAGATAACATTGGCAGCAGGTGAGTCATCCCAGGCCATAAAATGATTGACATGAATCTTGAAGAAAGGCAGATTTCCAAGCAAATATATAGTTTCATTAACATAGATTAGGAGAACCCGGTATGAGTAAGACATACTGGTTTGTCGAGTCAGTTCTGAGCCTTTAGGGGGAACCAACCTGAAGACAGAGTCTTGGGTAAATACATAGCACATTAACATAGCTTAAGACAAACATTTCCATAAGAAAAGTGCATTGCTTAGCTCAAGGTTTGACAAAAGTTAAATTCAGGTGGAGCCAGGAGTCGTCATGGCAACACAATTTTCAGAGCAACCTCCTTTTAAATTTGTATCGAGATGGAGAAAAATTGCAACACTAGTTTCTTTCCTCCTGTCTCTTAGTGAAGTGAAGTCGCTCAGTCGGTCCGACTCTTAGCGACCTAATGGACTGCAGCCTACCAGGCTCCTCCGTCCATGGGATTTTCCAGGCAAGAGTACTGGAGTGGGGTGCCATTGCCTTCTATGTGATATTAAGTATAAAATTCACCTAATCATTTCACTGCTGCTAAGTTGCTTCAGTCGTGTCTGACTCTGTGCAACCCCATAGAAGGCAGCCCACCAGGCTCCCCCGTCCCTGGGATTCTCCAGGCAAGAACACTGGAGTGGGTTGCCATTTCCTTCTCCATGCACATGAAAGTGAAAACTGAAAGTGACGACGCTCAGTCGTATCCAACTCTTAGTGATCCCATGGACTGCAGCCTACCAGGCTCCTCTGTCTATGGGATTTTCCAGGCAAGAGTACTGGAGTGGGTTGCCATTGCCTTCTCTTAAGAGAGAGATTAAAAAAAAAAATGTCTGACACTTGCAGCCTATTTTCTGTCTGGAGACCCCTGGCCTTCCTGCCTGTAACCCTCTCCAGGCCTGTAGGAAGCAATACACAAGCTGACCCTAACATACACGTGGAATGACAAGGGACTCCAAGGAGCCAAAACAATCACATGAGTCTGCAGTTCAAACGTCCTCTGGTATGCTGTGCTAAGTCGCTTCAGTCACATCTGACTGTCAGAGCCCGCCAGGCTCCTCTGTCCATGGGAATTCCAGGCAAGAATACTGGAGTGTGTTGCCATACCCTCTTCCAGAGGATCTTCCCAATCCAGGGATCGAATTCCTGCATTGGTAGACAGGTTCTTTACCACTAGCACCACCTGGGGCAAAAGTGCCTAAATGGAGATCAGGGAAACCCAGTTAGGAGAAGAGACTCAGAGACAAGGAAGTGAGGGAAGGAGATTCTTAGCCACATTCAGAGAAGCCCCGCAGGTAGTTCTGCAGGTAGAAGAGGAGGAGGAAGCAGGCTGGAGCTGTGTAGAAGATGAAAGAGGGAACTAAAGCAGGGGCCTCCAACCTCTAGGATCTAATGCCTGATGATCTGAGGTGGAGCTGATCAAATAATAGAAATAAGTGTTCGGTCACTCAGCCATGTCCAACCCTTTGTGACCCTATGGACTGTAGCCCACAAGACTCCTCAGGCCATTGAATTCTCCAGGCAAGAATACTGGAGTGGGCTGTCATTTCCTTCTCCAGGAGATCTTCCCGACCCAGGGATTGAACCCGGGTCTCCTGCAATGCAGGTAGACTACCGACTGAGCCACCAGGGAACAGAAAGAGTGCACAATAAATGGACTGCACTTGAAACATCCCAAAACCTTCCCCCACCCTGTCTGTCAAAAAAAAAATTGTCTTCCAAAAAAACTCCCAAGGTCAAGGAAGGAACTTCAAGTGTACTCAGCTGTCCCAGGTTGCTGGCTTAGGGAGATGCTGAAGCAGCGGTATCCCAAGAGGTAGACCCTCCCTTGTGTGGGGTCAACAGACCTCCGATGGCCTTGGTGATGACGGGAGAGATTTGTTTCACTTTTTGTTTTAATATCCTTGTGGGATAAACTTAAAACTTAGCAACTGTTACAGCCTTCCTAAGAAAAAGTTTTCTTTCTTTACTGATCCATGAAGTACCAACTATAATGATCACTGTTCTAATATACCTCATAGTGTTGCTGACACTATGGATATAATTGTGTGAAATTCAACTTGTTCAATAAAAATGATGAAGCATCTGCCCTGTGGCCAGATGCCTTCTATGGTTTCACACTGATGCCTTTGCAAAAATACTGCTCCTTCAAGATATATGGAAAAGACTTTTCTAAGCTTACCCATAAACATTTTTTTTGTTTGTTTGTTATCTGGTAAGCTGGTAAGACTGGAATTTAGTCTACTCTCTAGATTAAGAGAACACAGTTTGCTTAGAATGAAGCTTTCGATCACAGATTATGAATTTCTTTTCCTTTCAGTGATTTATATTATATATATATATATATTATATATATATATATATTTTTTTTTTACTTCAGTAAAGTAAATAAGCATTATTTAAGATTATGGTACATGTAGGATGGAGCAAGCTTTCCCCACTCCTGCAAATTCCCTTAACCCCTCAGATTCTTCTGATGGGACCAAGGTCTCACTTCCCTCCAGAGGGACAATCCAAGCTTTTTATCAGCTGATCTGTCCCTGATATCAGAGTCAATTTGAGCATTATTTGGTCTATAATTTAGGCATGAAACTATGACTACATAAAGGAAAGATGAATTTTCGATGCAGGATGGCCATGATATTCCTTGGATTTCAGAGAAAATTGGTTAAAATAAAACTTTTTTTTTTTCTTGGAAACTGCAAAGCTGGTTCTTTTAGCATTTGCAATTGAAAACCTCTAGGTTGTAAGGTCAGTTTTCATTCCAGTCCCAAAAAAAGGCAATGACAAAGAATGTTCAAACTGCCTCGCAGTTGCACTCATCTCACACGCTAGTAAAGTAATGCTCAAAATTCTCCAAGCCAGGCTTCAACAATACGTGAACCGTGAACTTCCAGATGTTCAAGCTGGATTTAGAAAAGGCAGAGGAACCACAGACCAAATTGCCAACATCTACTGGATCAAGGAAATAGCAAGAGAGTTGCAGAGAAACATATATTTCTGCTTTATTGACTATGCCAAAGCCTTTGACTGTGTGGATCACAATAAAGTGGGGAAAATTCTGAAAGAGATGGGAATATCACACCACCTGACCTGCCTCTTGAGAAATTTGTATGCAGGTCAGGAAGCCACAGTTAGAACTGGACATGGAACAACAGACTGGTACCAAATAGGAAAAGGAATATGTCAAGGCTGTATATTGTCACCCTGCTTATTTAACTTATACGCAGAGTACATCGTGAGAAACGCTGGGTTGGATGAAGCACAAGCTGGAATCAAGATTGCCAGAAGTATCAATAACCTCAGATATGCAGATGACACCACCCTTATGGCAGAAAGGGAAGAACTAAAGAGCCTCTTGATAAAAGTGAAAAAGGAGAGTGTAAGAGCTATCTTAAAGCTCAACATTCAGAAAACTAAGATCATGGCATCTGGCCTCATCACTTCATGGCAAATAGATGGGAAAACAGTGGAAACAGCGGCAGACTTTATTTTGGGGGGCTCGGAAATCACTGCAGATGGTGACTGCAGCCATGAAATTAAAAGAGGCTTGCTACTGCTGCTGCTAAGTCACTTCAGTCGTGTCTGACTCTGTGCGACCCCGTAGACGGCAGCCCATCAGGCTCCCCTGTCCCTTGGATTCTCCAGACAAGAACACTGGAGTGGGTTGCCATGTCCTCCTCCAATGCATGAAAGTGAAAAGTGAAAGTGAAGTCACTCAGTCGTGTCTGACTCTTAGCCACCCCATGGACTGCAGCCTACCAGGCTCGTCCGTCCATGGGACTTTCCAGGCAAGAGTACTAGAGTGGGGTGCCACTGTCTTTTCCAAAAAGACGCTTACAACTTGGAAAGAAAGTGATGACCAAACTAGACAGCATGCTAAAAAGCAGAGACGTTACTTTGCCAACAAAGATCTGTCTAGTCAAGGCTATGGTTTATCCATGTGTCATGTATGGATGTGAAAGTTGGACTATAAAGAAAGTTGACCACCAAAGACTTGATGCTTTTGAACTGTGGAGACCCAACCACTCCATCCTAAAGGAAATCAGGCCTGAATATACATTGGAAGGACAAATATGAACCTGAAACTCCAATACTTTGGCCACTTGATGCAAAGAGCTTACTCATTTGGAGGTCATTTTGATTTGCCTGTGAGTGTTCGGAGCCCAACCTAGGTGCAGGGCCTCAGGGGCAATTGCTACTGAATAATGACATTAAAACAAGTGCATCCCAGCCCTGTGTGACTCTCAGCACACAAGAGACTGGGAAAGCTATCTATCTTGGAGGAAGGAAAGGCAGGCAAGAGAATGTGTTTTCAGGGCTCTCCTCGCAGCTGGGGTTTGGCTCCTCGGGGGTCAGACCACCAAGCCTGCTTCAAGGGCCTCAATTCCCAAGTCAGGGCCGTGTGTCACCCTACACTTTCTGAGCCTTGCAAACACATTTCTAGGTCAGCGCAGTACTGCCCATGGGGAAGGAGGCTTCCGGAGTGTATCAACACCACAGCGGGGTGCCATGCTTCGGTCACCTAGCTGAAGGCACCTGGCACCTCCCATGGGCGTGCCATGCTGGGGTCACCTAGCTGAGGGCACCTGGCACTTTCCATGGGCCCCTGGCGAAGAGTGGAAGGCGCAGCCCTGGCTTGCAAAAAACCGAAGCGGAGAGCACAGCTAGCTCTGGTAGAAGGAAGCAAACAGCCACGGGAGGCCTTTGCAAGCAGTTGCTGGGCCGCCCCACATTAAGGCTCCCCAGGCAAAAAATCACTAAAAATTTGTAACACCAATAATGTTTCACCAATAATTTAGAAAGTATTCCTGATTATGTGTTGAAAATAATTACTGTAAAACCATTTGTTGCTGTTCACTCACTCGGTCGCGTCTGCCTCTTTGTGACCCCATGTGCTGCAGCATGCCAGCCTTCCTGTCCTTCACTGTCCCCCGGAGATTGCTCAAACTCAAGTCCATTGAGTAAATGATTATAAAGGACTCTACTTTTTAACAGATGTGTATTCTAACTACCAGTGTACTTTTTCACTTTTAGAAAGTAGAATTTGAAAATGAATAAATTACATATGAATCCAAAATTTGCCTAATTCACAAATAGAAATATTTAATTCCCTCCATGTTTCTATCCATGGAATATCCTGTTTAACTTTGTGTTATATTTAGTGTACAGAGAAGGCGATGGCACCCCACTCCAGTACTCTTGCCTGGAAAGTCCCATGGATGGAGGAGCCTGGTAGGCTGCAGTCTATGGGGTCGCTAGGAGTCAGACACGACTGAGCAACTTCACTTTCACTTTTCACTTTCATGCATTGGAGAAGGAAATGGCAACCCACTCCAGTGTTCTTGCCTGGAGAATCCCAGGGACAGGGGAGCCTGGTGGGCTGCCGTCTATGGGGTCGCACAGAGTCGGACACGACTGAAGCGACCTAGCACTAGCAAGCAATATTTAGCATAATGAACATTTGTTAAAATAAATGTCTATTAAAACAAATAAAATATTACATATTAAAGTTTTACTCCACTGAGAAGTAAATATGGGAGCAGGATATTTTAAAATATGTTCTCTCTATTACTTAATATGACTAAAAATAATCTAAACCTAAAATATTGCATATATTTATAAACATTATTTTTATTAAACATCAATTTTTGGCTTCAGAAAATTATAAATAGTCAGACAGGAGAGTTTGAGAGGCGGTATATTTATTTGTTCTGATATTCTGCATCAGAACTTCTGGGGAACTTCCCTGGTGTCTCAGATGGTAAAGCATCTGCCTGCAATGCAGGAGACCTGGGTTCAATCCCTGGGTCAGGAAGATCCCCTGGAGAAGGAAATGGGAACCCACTCCACTACTCTTGCCTGGAAAATTCCATGGGATCACAAAGGGTCAGACACGACTGAGCGACTTCACTTATTCTTCTTCAAAGAGCAATAATTTCTCAAGTTAAAACATACATGTTTTGGCATCTGATGACAATTCCTTACTCCTGATAACTTAACTGTCTTTGTCTCTTTTCAACAGTTGAGAGACTAGAACACAAGACTGAAAAGAATATTACCAGGGTGATGAAACTCATTCTTTTGGGTTTTTCAGTCCAGATCAGATCAGATCAGTTGCTCAGTCGTGTCCGACTCTTTGCGACCCCATGAATCGCAGCATGCCAGGCCTCCCTGTCCATCACCAACTCCTGGAGTTCACTCAGACGCACGTCCATCGAGTCAGTGATGCCATCCAGCCATCTCATCCTCTGTCGTCCCCTTCTCCTCTTGCCCCCAATCCCTCCCAGCATCAGAGTCTTTTCCAATGAGAACTCTTCATGTGAGGTGGCCAAAGTACTGGAGTTTCAGCTTTAGCATCATTCCTTCCAAAGAAATCCCAGGGCTGATCGCCTTCAGAATGGACTGGTTGGATCTCCTTGCAGTCCATGGGACTCTCAAGAGTCTTCTCCAACACCACGGTTCAAGAGCATCAATTCTTTGGCGCTCAGCCTTCTTCACAGTTCAACTCTCACATCCATACATGACCACAGGAAAAACCATAGCCTTGACTAGACGAACCTTTGTTGGCAAAGTAATGTCTCTGCTTTTGAATATGCTATCTAGATTGGTCATAACTTTCCTTCCAAGGAGTAAGCATCTTTTAATTTCATGGCTGCAGTCACCATCTGCAGTGATTTTAGAGCCCAGAAAAATAAAGTCTGACACTGTTTTCACTGTTTTGCCATCTACTTCCCATGAAGTGATGGGACCGGGTGCCCTGATCTTCGTTTTCTGAATGTTGAGCTTTTAAGCCAACTTTTTCACTCTCCACTTTCACTTTCATCAAGAGGCTTTTGAGTTCCTCTTCACTTACTGCCACAAGGGTGGTGTCATCTGCATATCTGAGGTTATTGATATTTCTCCTGGCAATCTTGATTCCAGCTTGTGTTTCTTCCAGTCTGGCATTTCTCATGATGTACTCTGCATATAAGTTAAATAAACAAGGTGACAATATACAGCCTTGACATACTCCTTTTCCTATTTGGAACCAGTCTGTTGTTCCATGTCCAGTTCTAACTGGTGCTTCCTGACCTGCATACAGATTTCTCAAGAGGTAGATCAGTTGGTCTGGTGGTATTCCCATCTCTTTCAGAATTTTCCACAGTTTATTGTGATCCACACAGTCAAAGGCTTTGGCATAGTCAATAAAGCAGAAATAGATGTTTTTCTGGAACTCTCTTGCTTTTTCCATGATCCAGCATATGTTGGCAATTTGATCTCTGGTTCCTCTGCCTTTTCTAAAACCAGCTTGAACATCAGGAAGTTCACGGTTCACGTATTGCTGAAGCCTGGCTCGGAGAATTTTGAGCATTACTTTACTAGCGTGTGAGATGAGTGCAATTGTGCGGTAGTTTGAGCATTCTTTGGCATTGCCTTTCTTTGGGATTGGAATGAAAACTGACCTTTTCCAATCCTGTGGCCGCTGCTGAGTTTTCCAAATTTGCTGGCATATTGAGTGCAGCACTTTCACAGCATCATCTTTCAGGATTTGGAATAGCACAACTGGAATTCTGTCACCTCCACTAGCTTTGTTCGTAGTGATGCTTTCTAAGGCCCACTTGACTTCACATTCCAGGATGTCTGGCTCTAGGTCAGTGATCAAACTGTCAGGGGAGGTCATAATTTCCTTGGTTCAGTCTCACCGCAGCAAAACTTTGACACCATGGATGGACCAGTGTTACAGCTCCATGTTACAGCTGGTTTATTTAGAAAGTAAAGGAAAATACATCCTCCAGGTGTGAGGGCTGGCCGACCCTAAAGAAGCTGAGAGAAGAGAAGCCCCTGGCTCAGTTTTGGCTCCTCTATATGATTTTTCTTCTCCCCCTGAGCCTGCCCTATGTAAACTGGGGTAGCCAGGAGGGCTGTTTGTTTTACCTGAGGTCCTCACTCTGGTCCTCGGACCTTCCTTTGTTCTATCTTCGGGGCTTTTCCCTTCTTTGTCTTTTAGCCACCGCCATTCTGGACTCCTTTTTCCTATTCTAACTACCTAGCAAGACTATTTGGTTCCAGAAAAGGTTTTTTCAATGTGTATTTTAGACTAGTCACATAACTCGGAAAGAAGCACTAAGTGGATCGCATTCACACTGTGAATCAGGGTGCTCAATAAGCCAACAAGCTTCAGGATGATGCCCCTGTGGGTATGCCAACACCTGTACCCTTCCAATACTTTTGTACCAGACTTTACGTCGACCCTGGTTTATTCCTCAGTCCTTCTTTCACTGCAAAATGTACTGCAAATTCCCTAAAACCAAGACGAGCATCTGTACCATCATTACTTTCCACAGTAATATTCCCCCTCTTCTTTCCAGCAGATTTTTTTATCAGCTCTTTCTATCTTTCCACGATGATGCTTCTTCAAGGGGATTTCTCTGCGGAGTTACCAGCCAGGGCGGTGGCGTCAAGCACACCCACTTCCGCCTGTGTGTACCCGGATCCACCAACAGAGTGTGATGTCCACAGGCAGGAAAGGGCGGCATCTCTCCATCATACCTCTATCTCCCCCTCCTCCTCCTGGGAGCCTGCAGGCGCAGAGGAACTGCGGGGTGTCCGCGCAGGCCTCGCCACGGGTGTTCGCTCCCGTGCGGCGCCCCGCCCCAGCACTCGCGCTCTCGCCCCGTGGGGCTCCCCGCGTGGCCCTCCGCACTCGCGTTCTCGGACCGGTGGGGCTCCCCGCGCGGCCCCCCGCACTCGCGTTCTCCCCCCACGGGGCTCCCTGAATGGCGTCCCCCCACCCCCGTCACCCGCGCTCGCGCTCTCTGCCGCAACCGCAGCGTTGGACCCGCGCGAGGGGCGATGAGGGGCTGGGCAGAGGAGGCAGCGCCCACCGGGCTCCCCGGGCTGGGAGGCCCTGCGCCGAGGGCTCCGCTCTGGGGATCGCGCCCCTCTGACCCGGCTCGCAGGGCCTGACGTGAGCCGAGGCGGTGCGAATCACACGGAGATCAGAGGCCGCAGGACCCTGGCGCCCTGGGCCTCCCTCGGCCTGGCTGTCCAGCTGCTAGGAATGGTAACAAGCCTTGAGTCGGGAAGATCCATGCTCGTCCTACGCATCTCAGCACCATTCAGACTGCTAGGTGGTTTACCAAACATTGCCTGGGAGAATCTTCCACCGTTTTAAGTAAGAATATCCGTGGGAGAGCTCACTCCGTGAGTTGCAGCCCTACTACAATTAAGGGCTACCGTTTGGGGTCACTTTGGTGTTTGTTTTTTTTGGTGGGGGGGCTTTTGATAATTTATTTTTTAATTCACTAATTTTAAATTCACAAAACAAATTCACTACAGCTTCTAGCTGAGATTAGATTCCCATTAGATATTTAGATTGATATATTTAATATTCTTTATAAAAATTATTTTAATATAAATTTATTTAATTGGAGGCTAATTACTTTACAATATTGTCTTGGTTTTGCCATACATCAACATGAATCCGCCACGGGTGTACACGTGTTCCCCATCCTGAACCCCCCTCCCACCTCCCTCCCCATACCAACCCTCTGGGTCATCCCAGTGCACCAGCCCGGAGCATCCTGTATTATGCATTGAACCTGGACTGGCGATTCGTTTCACATATATTATACATGTTTCAATGCCATTCTCCCAAATCAATACCAATACAGTATACTAATGCATATATATGGAATTTAGAAAGATGGTAATGATAGCCCTGTATGCAAGACAGCAAAAGAGACACAGATGTATAGAACAGTCTTTTGGACTCTGTGGGAGAGGGCAAGGGTGGGATGATTTAGGAGAATGGCATTGGGGTCACTTTGAAACCACTGTTTGCTTTCTCTTTTCAAACTAACACTTCAGATCTCCATAGGAGAGCCTCTTAAGTCTGGTTTTCAGCTATCTTATCACCTTAAGGTGTGTCTCCAGGGTCCCTAAAAGGAATTTTTGTATCTTCACAGCATTTAGACTTAACTCACTCCATTCCCAGCATATCATTCACATCTGATGAAAAGTTATCTGGAATTTCAGCTTGCTCCTTGGGACAATGGTAGTTATAAGACAACTGTGGCTATGTTTTCGGCCCACCTGTTACACAGCAAACACTCTGATAATGTTTTTTTCCTTCAGTGTTAATTTTGTGAATGGCATGAGCTCATACACTAAGACTTACCATCTCAAATATCATGAAATGAAAGCCAGTTATGTTTTCAGGCTACAGGAATACTCACTGAGCTCCAAAAATGTGCCATGCACAGGCTCAACATCGACAGTTACAAGATGAGTATGGCACAAACATACCAAAAGATGAGGACTACTGGTGGGATATTTCTAATCTAATGATTAGAATATTTCTAAGCAGAAATGCCGGGAGTGGTTTGAGAAATTAAGCTGCAAAGGGAACTAGAGGGCACCTCATGAAAGGCTGATGTATGTGTGGATGCTATTTTGAAGGCAGTGGGGAGCCTTTTGAATGATCTGATCCGATTCAAAAGATTGCTGCTGGATTGAGATGGACTTAAAGGGGCAAGAAAAGGATTAATGAGACATTGGAGGAAAGAAGACCAAACTGGAAACTTTAGCAATAATCCAAGTAAAAAAAGAATCCCACGTCAGCTCAGCTACCGATCTTAGCTTGGCCTCCCATTTCTACCTCTGCCCCTACTCCTCAGTAGAGCAATACAACAGATTTGACTTTTGGCTTCCCCATGTTTTACTTGGTTGGCTGACTTGACTTGGAGGGAAGAAAGGTAAAGGGCAGGAACATTCCCACTATGTTTTCTTCCAGAAGTTTTGTGATTTCAGGTCTTATATTTAAATCTTTGATTTATCTTTATTTGACTTTTGCATATGGTGTAAGATAAAGTTTCAATTTAATTCTTTTATAGGAATATCCAACTTCCCCAAACCATTTATTGAAGAGACTGTCCTTCCCCCATTGAACGTTCCTGGTGTTGAATCTTGTTCACCATAAGCATGTGAGTTTATTTCTAGGCTCTCTATTCTGTCCCATCAATCTATATATCTGTTTTTATGCCAATACCATAATATTTTTATTACTATAGCTTTGTGATATAGTTTGATACAAGGAAGTGTGATGCCTCCAGTTTTGCTCTTCTTGCTTAATATTGTTTTAACTGTTCAGAGACTTTCGTTGTCTCATATAAATTTTAGGAATTTTTTTATTTCTGTGAAAAATACAGGAATTTTGATAGGAATTGGACTGAATCTATAGATTACCTTGAGCAGTATGGAATTATAATAATATTAATTCTTCTATTTCATGAACACAGGATATCTTTTATTTGTGACTTCTTCAATTTCCTTCATCACTGTCTTGTAATTTTCAATATACAAATCTTTCACCTTCTTGATTAATGCTTAAGTATTTTTTGATGCTACTGTAAATGGGATGGTTTTGTTTCATTTTCAGATAGTTTCTGTTAGTGTACAGAAACACAGCTGATTTTTGTGTTAATTTTGAATCCTACAACTTTATTGAATTCATTTATCAGTTCAAACTTTCTTTAGGGTTTCTTTAGGGTTTACTATATGTAAGATCATATTATTTACCAACAGAAACTATTTCACACCTTCCTTCCTATTTGGACATATTTTCTTTCTTTTTCTTGCCTAATTCCTCTGATTAGAACTTCTAATATTATGTTAAATAGAATTGACAACAGATGGCACCCATATCTTATGCTTGATCTTAAGCAAAAGTGTTCAGCTTCTCACTAATATGATGTTTGCTCTGTATGTGTCATATATGGTCTCTATTACATTGAGATACATTCCTTCCTGGTGGCCAGATGGTAAAGAATGTGCCTGTAATGCAGGAGACAAGGGTTCGATCCCTGGGTTGAGAAGATCCCCTGGAGAAGGAAATGTCAACCCACTCCAGCATCCTTGTCTGGAAAATCCCAAGGACAGAGGAGCCTGGCAGGCTACAGTTCGTGGAATTGCAAAGAGTCAGACACGACTGAGCAACTAACAGTTTCATCATTGCTAAACAACCTTGAACATTTGTCAGATGTTTTTTTTCCTACATCGCTTCAGGTGTTTTTTGTCTTTCATTTTATTAATGAGATGTATATGTTATCCTGCCTTTGCATCCTAGGGATAAATCCCGCTTTATCATGGTGTGTGGTTCTTTTAGTGTGCTGTTGAATTTTGTTTGCTAATATTTGTTGTAATTTTCTTTCTTGCAATGTCCTTGTCTGGCTCTGGCAACAGAGTAATACTGGCCTCATAGAATGAATTTGGAAGTGTTCTCTCTTAAATCTTTTTTTAAGAGTTTACAAAGAACTGGTATTCTTTGAATGTTTGGTAGACTCACCAGTGAGGTTGTGTGGTCTTGGGTTTTTATTTTCTTGTTAGATTTTTCATTTCTTATTCAATATCCTTGCTTATCACTAATCTGTTAAGCTTTTCTATTTCTTCATGATTCAATCTTGGTAGGTTGTATAGTTCTAGGATTTTTAACCATTTCAGAGTATCTATCTTATTGAGTAATCTGTATGAAATAGTATTTGTACAGAATTTAGAACAGTACTTAAAGGAGTAAGCACTCAGTAAATTCTAGCTTCCCTTTCTCTTTATATCTCCAAGGGTAACAGCAGTCTGAATAGACAGTGTTTTAAACATACTAGTGTGGGACTTACCTGGTGGGAAACTGGTTTAGACTTTGTGCAGCCACTGCACGGGACACAAGACAAGCCCAGATGCACTTCACTCTATTCTGCTTCCCAATACTGCATTTTTAAACATACAGGTTGAAGGTTTCTGGCAACCTTGCGTAGAGCAAGTCTACCATTGTCATTTTTCCAGCAGTGGTTGCTCACTTGATGCCTCTGTGTCACATGTTGGTTAATTCTCACACTATTTCAAACTATTTTATTGTGCCGTATTTATTATAGTGATCAAAATAATCCTTGATGTCACTACTGCAAAATGATTATGACTTATTGAAGTCATAGATGATGGTTAGCATTCTTGGCTATTAAGTGCTTTTTCATTTTAACACTTTTATTTTTTTAATTTTTTAAATTTTATTTTGTATTGGAGTAGACTTGATTAGCAATGTTGCCCTGAATTCAGATATATGCAAAGTGGTTCAGTTATACATATCAATTCAGTTCAGTCACTCGGTCATATCCAAATCTTTGAGACCCTGTAGACTGCAGCACACCAGGCTTCCTGTCCATCACTAACTCCCAGAGTTTACTCAAACTCATATCCATCAAATTGATGATGCCATCCAACCATCTCACCCTCTGTCATCCCCTTCTCCTCCTGCCTTCAATCTTGCCCAGCATCAGGGTCTTTTTAAATGAGTCAATTCTTCACATCAGGTGGCCAAAGTATTGGAGCTTCAGATTCAGCATCAGTCCTTCAGACCATCACCACAGTTCAAAAGCATCAATTCTTTGGTGCTCAGCTTTCTTTATGGTCCAACTCTTACATCCTTACATGACTATTGGAAAAACTGAACTTTTGACTAGACGGACCTTTGTCAAAAAAGTAATGTCTCTATTTTTTAACATGCTATCTAGACTGGTCGTGACTTTCTTACAAGGAGCAAGCGTCTTTTAATTTCACGGCTGCAGTCACCATCTTCAGTGATTTGGAGCGCAAGAAAATAAAGTCTGTCACTGTTTCCATTGTTTCCCCATCTATTTGCCATGAATGTTGGGACTGGATGCCATGATCTTAAGTTTTTTGAAGACTGGGCTTTAAGCCAGCTTTTAAACTCTCCTCTTTCACTTTCATCAAGAGGCTCTTTAGTTCCTCTTCTCTTTCTGCCATAAGTGAAAAAAGTGAAGTCGCTCAGTCACATCCAACTCTTTGCGACCCCATGGACTTTAGCCTACCACGCTCCTCTGTCCATGGGATTTTCCAGGCAACAGTACTGGAGTAGGTTGCCATTTCCTTCTCCAGAGGATCTTCCCAACCCAGGGATCAAACCAAGGATGGTGTCATCTGCACATCTGACGTTACTGATATTTCTCCTGGCAATCTTGATTCCCCTTGTGAGTCATCCAGCCCAGCATGTCACATGATGTACTCTGCATATAAGTTAAATAAGCAGGGTGACAATATACATGCTTGATGTACTCCTTTCCCAATTTGGAAACACTCCATTGTTTCATGTCTGGTTCTAACTGTTGCTTCTTGACCTGCATACAGATTTCTCAGGAGGCAGGTACAGTGGTCTGGTATTCCCATCTCTTGAAGAATTTTCCACAGTTCATTGTGATCCACACAGTCAAAAGCTTTGGCATAGTCAATAAAGCAGAAGTAAATGTTTTTCTGGAACTCTCTTGCTTTTTCCATGATCCAGCGGATGTTGGCAATTTGATCTGGTCCCTCTGCCTTTTCTACATCCAGCTTGAACATCTGGAAGCTCACAGCTCACGTACTGTTGAAGCCTGGCTTGGAGAATTTTGAGCATTACTTTAATAGCCTGTAGTTCAGTTCAGTCACTCAGTCATGTCTGACTCTTTGCGACCCCATGGACTGCAGCACTCCAGGCCTCCCTGTCCATCACCAACTCCCGGAGCTTACTCAAACTCATGTCCATTGAATTGTGATGCCATCCAACCATCTTACCCTCTGTCATCCCCTTCTCCTCCTGCCTTCAATCTTTCCCAGCATCAGGGTCTTTTTAAATGAGTCAATTCTTCACATCAGGTGGCCAAAGTATTGGAGCTTCAGATACAGCATCAGTCCTTCCAATGAATATTCAGGGCTGATTCCCTTTAGGATGGACTGGTTGGATCTCCTTGCAGTCCAAGGGACTCTCAAGAGTCTTCTCCAACACCACAGTTCAATAGCATCAATTTTTTGGTGCTCAGCTTTCTAAGATGAGTGCAATTGTGCAGTAGTTTGAACATGCTTTGGCATTGCCTTTCTTTGGGATTGGAATGAAAGCTGACCTTTTCCAGTTCTGTGGCCACTGCTGAGCTTTCCAAATTAGCTGGCATATTGAATGCAGCACTTTCACAGCATCATCTTTTAGGATTTGAAATAGTTCAGCTGGAATCCCATCACATCCACTAGCTTTGTTTGTCCTGATGCTTCCTAAGGCCCGCCTGACTTTGCATTCCAGGATGTCTTGCTCTAGGTGAGTGATCACACCATCATGTGATCTAGGTCATGAAGATCTTTTTTTGTATAGTGTTTTTATGTATTCTTGCCACCTCTTCTTAATATCTTCTGGTTCTGTTAGGTCTGTATCATTTCTATCCTTTATTGTACCCAACTTTTCATGAAATGTTCCCTTGGTATCTCTAATTTTCTTGAGGAGATCTCTAGTCTTTTCCATTCTATTGTTTTCCTCTATTTCTTTGTATTTATCATTAAGGAAGGCTTTCTTATCTCTCCTTGCTATTCTTTGGAATTCTGCATTCAGATGGGTATATCTTTCCTTTTCTCCTTTGCCTTTAGATTTAGTTATACATGTACATGTATCTATTATTTTCAAATTTTTTTCCTGTTTAAGTTATTACAGAGTATTTAGCAGAGTTCCCTGTGCGGTACAGTAGGTCTTTGTTGATTGTCTTAGTTTATTAGATATAACAACAAAATATAACCATATCTTTGTTGAATAGATATAACAGTGTGTACCTAACAATCCCAAACTCCCAACCTATCTCTCCTCTGACTCTTACCTCCTGGTAGCCATGAGTTTGTTCTGTAACTCTGTGAGTCTGTTTTATAAATAAGTTCATTTGTATCATTTTTTTTAGATTCCACATATAAGCAATATCCTATGATATTTGTCTTTGTCTGACTTACTGTCCTTACTCTGATAATCCCTAGGTCTTCTACATTGCTGCAAATGGCATCATTTCAGTTTTTTTAATGGCTGAGTAATATTCTGTTGTATATACATACCACTTCCTTATCCATTCCTCTTTTGATGGATATTTAGGCTACTTCCATGTCTTGGCTATCGTAGATCTGCAGTGAACACTGGGGTGCATGTATCCCGTCAAACCATGTTTTTCTCTAGACCTATGCCCAGGAGTGGAATTCCAGAATCATATGTTAGCTCTGTTTTTAGTTTCTTAAGGAACCTCCATACTGTTCTTCATAGTGGCTGTACACATTCTCACCAACAGTGTAGGAAGGTTCCCTTTTCTACACACCCTCTCCAGCATTTGTTTGTAGACTTTTTGATGGCCATTCTGACTGGTGTGAGGTGGTATCTCATTGTAGTTTTGACTTGCATCTCTCTAATAATTAGTGATGTTGAGCATCTTTTCACATGCTTCTTGGCCATCTGTATGTCATCTACTTTTTCATTAAAGTGTGTACATTTTTTAGACAATGCTATTGCACACAATAGACTACAATATAGCATAAACATAACTTTACATTGGAAGTCAAAAAATTCATATTATTTGCTTTATTGCAGTGGTCTATAAATAACCTGCAGTATCTCTAAGGCATGCCTGTATAGTTCTCTGGAAAGGAAATTTTGACTGACTCAGTTAAATTCACATGATCACACCTTGTCCAATCATCTATAGCTTGATTGAGAGATATTTGTGTTAAGACCAAAGATAGCAACCAGGAGCTCAAACCTGGATAACCCTGGGCATTTAGGGTAGTGAGCACGTCTCAGAAAAGGTAAGAATAGGAGCGGAGGTACCTACCTCAAAAGGCATTTACTCAGTCTCATTTAGAGACCATGATGAAAGCATAAAATCTGAGCAGTAGCTCTTGGGTTTTGACAGGAAGTTATTAGCCACATGGCAAAGAGTAACATATGTAGGTTGATCAAAGAAGCTTCCCTCAAGGAAAGTAGTAGAAAACCACAGGCTGCAATATTAAGTGCCTTATCTCAAAAATAATTAGTATTTTTTTTCTCTGTATTTCTCTACAGAAAAGGAGTCAATTTATTCTCTATAATTTCTAGACCATATCTTAATTAAAATGACAAGAAGATTTCCTTTAAGAACGGAGGCCAGAGCATTAGGGGTAAGGACTAAGTGCTACTTGGGTTAATAAATGATGTGTTGTGTCTGCCTAATAGAAAAGGTGAGCGGCGTTGACCATATCTACAATGAGCTTCCCTAAGGAAGGAAAGTTGACGACAGTGTTGTGGAGTGGTGCCAATCAGGCTAGAGCTAACTGGGCACAAATTATGAATCCACAATCCATTTTTGAATAGTTCAATGTCATCACAACCTATCCAGGGTTCTAGAAAATATACTCTGAGATTGCTTGTAAATCTCATCAGCCCTGAGACGGTCCATTTCCTGCCTTTGTCTGTAAACAATTTGAAACAAGCTTATAGATCATAGATGAGGTGGTCCAGCAATGGGCTCCAAACCAGAAGGGCCGGTAGACAATGGGGCTCTGGGGCCTGTGGTTGCTTGATGACACTGTGCTCTCACTATGCTCCCCATACAGTCCAGTCAGGTAGGTCATATTCTGCACTGTGTCCTCCCTCTCACCTGTCCTCAACCTTAGAATGCTTTAGGTTTTTTTCTTTAATGTTAACAAAAGGTTATAACCTTTTCTATTATCCACCAATATTTGTGGGGGCTTGAAGCACATTTTGATCGAAGGCAGCAAGAGTGAAGTTTGTGCCAGGAAAATTTCCACCATATCAAGTCAGTGACCACCTTCAGCTGGTTGGTAGCTACTTGACCCGCCTCCAGAATGGAAATGTACCTTACTGCAGCAAAGTCTCACATGGGCCGGGGTAAGGGGGGAGATGTGTTTTCTCTACCCCCATCCTGCATTACCATGGTGTTTTAGGTCTGGATTGCTTGTTCCTTATCTCCTTATCTGGACAGGAAGGCAGGAATCACAATGTGGAGAAGCTATAAGCCTGTTGTGCCCACCCCCTGACCCACTAGTATTATCTGTCACCTCAAGAGAGGATGAGGGTTAGGATCTTCTATTTAGATTCTTCTACTAAACTCTCATGGGTCCTTCACTGAAATCAAAGGAAGTCAGTGGATTTATAACCCAGAAAGACACTAAAATTGAAGAGTGAGTCATCAGTGGGCAATTCCATCTGATCCCAACCCGAATTGGCATCCTTCATGTGGGAGATAGAGGCACAAGTCACCAATAAATGCGTGATTATGTGTTATCTCAAGGTCAAGGTTCTGTGACAGTTAATTGAATACGTCAGCTTACCTGGGCCACAGGGTGCCCAGATATTTGCCCTCATTGTTTTGGGTATGTCTGTGAGGATGTCTTTTGGATGAGATTAACAATTAAATCAGTGAACACTGAGTAAGGCGGATTGCCCTCCATGTGTGGGTGGGCCACATCCAGTCAGTTGAAGGCCTGGCTAAAACAGAAGACTGACCTTCCCCATGTGCCTCCCTCGCTGCCTGACAAGGATGCTCTGGGCTCATGTGTGAGTGAGGCTCCACACAAGCTGGCAGACAAGTCCCAGCACATGAGCACATTTCACATGAGAGTATAGAAAACCAGGGGTCATTAGAGAGCATCCCTCCTCATGGTTTTTCTTGAACAAAGCCTAGGGCTCTGGTCCAGCCTGTAGTTACAAAAGTCAGCACAGGGTATGGGAATGGTGAAGAGCAAAGGGAAACCCAAGTCCAAGTCCCAGGCAAGAGAGGACGACAGAAAGGAGGCAAGTCCAAAAGGACCAAGTGTGCACTGGAGGTGGCCTCAGAGAAGCAACCGCAGAAAGGAGACCAGTGTCAAGGCAGAGCCTGAGACATCCCCAGAGCCAGACATCTCCTTTCTGTTGTGTGTCTGCCTGAACCAAACAAATAGGTCTCTGCTTTTCACTAAGCTAGAACCAACTAGATTTAAATTAATTACCTCCAAAGATTATTATAAAACAAAGACAAATACTCCCAGTTTCATTAAATAACCCCAAATGTGGCCCCTTTATCCACCTTGGTTCCTCCCTGACATGTTAAGTCTTTCATCACTGCTTCGGAAATACCAGGGTAAGGTGAACATTTCCACGACCTTTCAGTCACTCAGATTGTATGCATCTGTGACAGACTTGACTTGAGTAATGATGATGACTCTCTCTCCTCACAGGCTGTGCAAATAGTTCTTGCCCTGTTTCACTATACACTGGGTTTTCTCTGTGCTGTCTTGTTTCTCGGTGAAGAGGATGTAAAAGTCACTGGCAGTGTCCCTGTATTACTCACACTAGGGTACATCATATGGTCATCACCATTTGTGAGTAAACCATTTTATGGTATTTTTTCTTTCATCTTTTTTCTAATGTATCAAGTGAATTACTTATGAGATCAAGAAATGGACTAAAGACCCAGTATCTGACTCTAAACAGCAAATTTTACTGTGGAAACAGCCTTAACAAAGTGGAGGGTAGGATTTGGGCTGGGGTGGGGAGTGTATAGTTACGGAAAGCATTTTTATGTTTGTTGTATGTTTGATAAATCCTTTAAGAGAATGGCATGTGCATGCATAAATGATATTGAAGGGTATGTTTGAAGAGTAATAAAGAGAGTGGCTGTTTGGAAAACTATGATGCCCTTCTTTGGCAGAGTGAAAATCCAAAGGCCTGAGCTTAATGATTTTTGGAGATTTTTAGAGAGACTACACAAGGAAAGAGAAAAGAAGAAACATGGGGTGGAGAATAAATTAAAACAGATTTCTAAAGTGGATATTTTGAGTAAGGAAGGATATTGTAGTAATTCCATAAGCATAGTTGCCAAGGTACCTGCCAGAGACATGCATGATTAACTACAAGACACTGTATTCAGGGAAACCCAAAGCTGTGGTCTCCCACAGGTTAATTTAGGCTCATAGCTACAACCAATCCAGAAACAACTCATCAATCAGGGGTTTTATTCATAAGTGATGTGGCATAGTAACACAACTAATATTCCTAGTGTATCAAAGCTGAAAGAAAGTGAAAGAAAGTGAAGTCGCTCAGTTATGTCCGACTCTTTGAGACCCCATTGACTGTAGCCTACCAGGCTCCTCCCTCCATGGGATTCTCCAGGCAAGAATAATGGAGTGGGTTGCCATTTCCTTCTCCATCAAAGCTGACCCAAGGCCAAATTTCTCCTTAGAGGGCAAAAGGTTTTATTAGCCTCTGACCAATTCCCTTTGTACTCCTCAACCAAAAACAAGGCTGTGGAAGAGGAGATTTGAATGTAACACAGTCCCTGTGCTTTGTGAAAAGGACTCTGAAACATGCTGCACGCATGCTAAGTCTCTTCAGTCATGTCCAACTCTTTGCAACCCTTGTAGCCCACCAGTTTCCTCTGTCCATGGGATTCTCCAGACAAGAATACTGGAGTGGGTTGCATTCCCCTTCTCAAGGGGATCTTCCCAACCCAGGGATCAAACATGCATCTTTTATGCCTCCTACCATATGCAGGAGATATGTCATCAGATACGCAGATGACACCACCCTTATGGCAGGAAGAGAAGAGGAGCCAAAGAGCCTCTTGATGAAAGTGAAAGAGAAGAATGAAAAAGCTGGCTTAAAACTCAACATTCAAAAAACAAACATCATAGCATCTGGTCCCATCACTTCATGGCAAATAGATGGGGAAACAATGGAAACAGTGTCAGACTTTATGTTCTTGGGCTCCAAAATCACTACAGATGGTGACTATGGCCATGAAATTAAAAGAAACTTGCTCCTTGGAAGAAAAGCTATGACCAATCTAGACAGCATATAAAAAAGCAGAGACATTACTTTTCCAACAAAGGTCCATCTAGTCAAAACTATGATTTTTCCAGTAGTCATGTATGGATGTGAGAGTTGGACTATAAAGAAAGCTTAGCACCGAAGAATTGATGCTTTTGAACTATGGTGTTGGAGAAGACTCTTGAGAGTTCCTTGGACTGCAAGGAAATCCAACCAGTCCATCCTAAAGGAAATCAGTCCTGAATATTCATTGGAAGGACTGATGCTGAAGCTGAAACTCCAATACTTTGGCCACCCGATGCAAAGAATTGACTCATTGGAAAAGACCCTGATGCTGGGCAAGACTGAAAGCAGGAGGAGAAGGGGACGACAGAGGATGAGATGGTTGGATGGCATCACTGACTCGATGGACACGAGTTTGAGTAAGCTCCAGGAGTTGGTGCTGGACAGGGAAGCCTCGCGTGCTGCAGTCCATGGGGTTGCAAAGAGTCAGACACAACTGAGTGACTGAACTGAACTGATACCTCCTGCATTGGCAGGCAGATTCTTTACCATTAGGGCTTCCAAGAAAGCCCCTTGAAACATGGTACTACAGCAGTTTTAACCCTGGGGGGTCTAGTCACCAGTGCCCCAGATGAGAGATATTCCCTCAGAGACTTTCCTTTAGGGTTGGTCCTCAAGTGAAGGGCATTTACCAGCACCAGAACTTTCTGGAAAGGGCCATATGTCATAAGGAGAAATGCTTTACACTGACAGAATACAGTGAAAGTGAATTGCCCAATACAAGGCATCCAGAAGGATTCCCAAGTCCATGATGTAGAAGAGAAGCTTACAGAAGAAATTAGTCACAGGTAGTAATTATTCAATTTTATATCTGCTGCATATCAGGCATGTTCCCAAAAGTACTTCAGGTCTGTTTTATATGATGGAAAAACCAACCCCATGAGAGAATGTTACTAATTCCCATTTAATGAATAAGGAAACCAAGATTTAGAAAGTGTAAGTAAATTTTACAGAGTGACCCAGGAAAAGTATCAGAGGGTTTTTGTTTTTTTGTTTTTTTTTGTTTTTTTTTTTTACCAAGCTAAGAATACTTCTGCTTTCATGACAGGGTCTCATTTTCCCGGACTGCAAGGTCCCCAGCCCCCTTCAAATAAGTCATCTTTTGTAACTGCTGTGAACAGATGCAGATCAGGTATAAGACAAACCATTTCAAAAAAAAAAAAAAGTCCTAATTGCCAGGAGCAACAAACAGACAGACTACGTGGAAGTCACCCTCTAATTCTTCAGATCAAATGCTTTCTGAAACTATTTTCAGTTGATGAAATCTTTTTTTCTACAGCGTGATGGGTGTGGGGCAATGTTCTCTCAAATAAATGGCAATCAAAACAAGTGAAGTACATCCTCCTTGTCCCTCATAGTCTTAGTGAGATCCCTAAGCACCAATACCAGTACAAAGGTTTCGTTAATGACCAAAGACTTTAAAATGTCGTTTCTTCTCTGTAACGGAGAAAGGGTGAATCCATTTCTTAGAGTCTACCAGTGGTCACTGCAGAACTGAAATACGTAGTTAAAACCACCTTCTTCAGAGAATTCAGTGATACGTTAGAGCTCAGGAATGCCACTGGCATTAGGGAAAGTGTTTGGGGGCCCATCACCAGGAATGGGTGTTTACAGACCCGTGTTTCTGCCCCCAGTTCCTCATCTCAGGGTGCGTGGCCATCATTGCACAGAAGAAGCCCACGCGATATCAGGTACGTGGGACGTTTGGGGCAATGCCAAGAATAAAAGGTTTGTGCCTGGAACAAATGGAGAAGAAATTATTGCTTTTCAGTCAATTTCTCTAGGAGGAAAAAATACTTTTCCAAATGTTTGTATAGGAAAAAACAACCACTTGTTATCAGGATGCCCTCCAGTGCATCTCTGTGTGTGGGGTGTCTGGGTGTTGAGGAGGGTGCAGTGCAAGGAGTTAGTTTTATAAGATGTCAGATTAGAGGGTTCTGATGGGAAAATAAATTCAAGCTATCTAGTGGAGTATGCTGTCGTTGTTTACTTGCTAGGTTGTGTCTGATGTTTTTGCAACCCCATGGACTGTAACCTCCAGGTTCCCCTGTCCATGGGATTTCCCAGCCAAGAATACTGGAATGAGTTGCCTTTTTCTTCTCCAGGGAATCTTCCCGATCCAGGGATCAAACCTACGTCTCCTGCACTGACAGGCAGATTCTTTACCACTGAGCCACCAGGGATGCCCAGAAGGGAATATATAACCAAATAGAACTCTGACCTAAGAGTCAAAGTAGTGGGAAGGGGATAAGACAAAATGATGTTTGAAAAGAGAATTGCCTTCAGCAAACTCAGATCTAGAGAATAACATTGGACTATGAATCAGATTCCATTAAAGTACATCCAACAAAGGACAGTCATTTTCCCCTGTAGAACCTCCCCCACTGTGATTGGGATCACAGCGCTGGAGGTGGATTGTCCAACTGGCTGCATGAACTTGGGAAAATTACTGTGCTTCACTGTCCTCATCTAAAAAAAAAAAAAAGACCCATAAAGTTACCTACCTCAAAAGATGGTTGTGAGGGTTACAAGAGTAAATAAGCATGAAGGCTGAGGCTTCCCAAGTGGCAGTAGTGGTAAAGAACCTGCCTGCCAACGCAGGAGACACAGGTGATGCAGATTCAACCCTTGGTCTGAAAGATCCCCTGGAGGAGGGCATGGCAACCTACTCCAGTCTTCTGGCCTGGAGAATCCCATGGAGAGAGAAGCCTGGAGGGCTACAGTCCACAGGGTTGCAAAGAGTCAGACACAGCTGAGCGACTTGGCACAGCATGCACGCAGCATAAAGGACAGTTACACACAGCATGTACATGTGACCCAGATGTGATCTGGTGTTACTTTTGCCCCAAAGATACAAGTAGAGTTGGCCTTGAAGTCTATGAATGCCCTCGTGATTTTTCAAATCCCTGAAACTGTGTTGGCTGGGGGGAAAAAAAAAAAAAAAGTGCAACACTAGAGTTGAAAGCTTTGTGCTCAGTCGCTCGGTCATGTCTGATTCTGTGGCCCCATAGACCACAGCCCACCGGGCTCCTCCATCCATGGGGCTCTCTGGGTGGGAAGACTGGAGTGGGTTGCCATGCTTCCCCCAGGGGATCGTCCCAACCCAGAGACTGAACCCGCATCTCTTATGTTTCCTACATTGGCAAGAGGGTTCTTTACCACTAGCGCCACCTGGAAAGCCCCAACTGAGGCTTTATTTGGGGACAAAGTGAAGAGTATAGCCCAGGAGACAGCATTTCAGACAGCTCTGAGAAACTGCTCCAAACAGGCAGGAGGAACAGTCAGTGTATATGTGATTTTGGTGAAGGGGGAGTACATGCAGGCAAGCATTTTTTTGCAGAAGCTTGCTGCTAGTTTCATGAAGGTTACTGCTAGCTTCACAAAGGTTGCTGCTAGTTTCATGAAAGATACTATTACTCACAAGGAGCAGATGTCACCATGAAGGATTTTAGTATTTTTCTAGATATGAGGAGATGCAAGAATTGGACTCATAAAATCTTCTGAAAATATCTAAGTATCTGAAGACCTGTTTGGCTAGTTTTTCCCAGAGCACAGAGTGTCTCATTCCTGATCTCCACCCTGAACTCCTTTCAGGTGGATGTTGAAGGTTAAGGGTCGAACCAGCTTGTGCTTTAATCCTTGTCAGAGGCAACCAGCAATTGCCCATTTTTAATTGGCAACTGACATTATCCTAGTTCAGTTTCATATTTGCACAGACTGTTTCCATTTTTCTTCACCACATCCAAGGAAACAGGTGTGAATAAATTTGCAATGCGGGAGGCCTGGGTTTGGAAGATCCCCCTGGAGAAGGGAATGGTTACCCACTCCAGTATTCTGGCCTGGAGAATCTGGCATGGACTTTAGTCCAGGGGGTCACAAACAGTCGGACATGACTAAGCGACTTTCACTATACTTGACTGGTTGTCACAAAAACTCACCAAAAGTGTTTTTGCTTTTGCTTTTTACCAGAAGGATGGTGGGAGAGGATGATGGTTATAACATCCAAGTTCTAGCCACAGTCTGGCTCCCCTTGTCATTCTTCCCCCAACCTCAAGAAGCAAAAGTAAACATCTCTTCTCGTCTCATCCAGTGTAGTTCCAGTTCCTTCTCTAGAAACATATGATGTCATTCTTCACAGAAACACAAAGACTCCTCTGCCCCAAGGATGCTAGTCCAGGAATTTTCCAAATTAGTGTGGCTCAATTCCACAGAATGAAATCAATTATAATTTCATTCTGTAGAATTATACATTTATTCTGTAGAATTCATACTTATCAAGTCAGGGAAATGCCTTGGAAAATGTACTCAAGTGGCAGCACCATGTGCTACTATTCTTGGGTGCTATACTGCACCTCGTGGGCCTTTACCATTTCTAAACTCCAGTCGGTTCAGTTCAGTTGCTCAGTTGTGTCCGACTCTTTGTGACCCCATGGACTGCAGCACACCAGGCCTCTCTGTCCATCACCAATTCCCGGAGTTTACTCAGACTCATGTCCATTGAGTCAGTGATGCCAACCAGCCATCTCATCCTCTGTCATCCCCTTCTCCTGCCTGCAATCTTGCCCAGCATGAGGGTCTTTTCAAATGAGTCAGTTATTCGCATCACGTGGCCAAAGTATTGGAGTTTCAGCTTCAACATCAGTCCTTCCAGTGAATACTCAGGACTGATTTCCTTTAGAATGGACTGGTTGGCTCCCCTTGCAGTCCAAGGGACTCTCAAGAGTCTTCTCCAACACCACAGTTCGAAAGCATGAATTCTTCAGTGCTCAACTTTCTTTATAAATTCCAATAATTCAGTTCAAAAAAACAGCTTGAGCATCAGGCATGTTCTGGTATGTAGGATGCCTTGGTGAACAAACAGACAAAGATTTATTGTCCCTGTGGCACTTATATTGTAATAGGAGGATAAAGAAATTAAACATGACAGATAAGGAAATAGTAACATGTGAGAAGGTGAGAACCACCGTGGGAGTGGGGTAAACACTTACAGGGCTGCCCTTGGGAGTCTGAGTGTTTAAGTGCTGTTGTTGTTCAGCCGCTCAGTTGTGTATGACTCTTCACAATTCCATGGACTGCAGCACCCCAGGCCTCACTGAAGCCCCTCACCATCTCCCAAAGTTTGCCCAAGTCCATATCCATTGCATTGGTGATGCCATCCAGCCATCTTACCCTCTGACGCCCTCTTCTCCTTCCCTCAGTCTTTCCCGGCATCAGGGAGAGCTTGTGTGCTTAAATAAGATGATCCAAATTCATCTCATTGAGAAGATGGCATCTGAGAAAAGCCTGAGGGAGAGATTTGTTCTGAACCCAGGAAGGCTCTTCCTAACTGTTTGTTTCCCCATTTCTCTAGTAAATTAACTTCCCTACAGTTAAAGCCTAGATCTCCTATGCATCTTATCAATTCCTTCAAATTGTCTTTCACCACAGCTTCTGTTGTAGGAAGGGGGACCCCTTCTAGGGCCTGAGAGTGGACTCTTGTCTAACATTCAGAAATGAATTGTCCAAGGATACACACATGCTAACAAATGTTAGCAAGAGACTTTACTGGGAAGGGGCACCCAGGTGGAGAGCAGGAGGGTAAGGGAACCCAGGAGGACTGCTCTGCCATATGGCTCACAGTCTTGGCTTTCATGGTAATGGGGTTAGTTTCCAGATGGTCTCTGGCCAATCATTCTGACTCAGGGTCCTTTCTGATGGTGCACACATCACTCACCCAAGATGTTCCAACAAGGAGGATTCTGGGAGGTTGATAGGACTTATGGACTGGGGTCTCCTCTCTCCTTTTGACTTTTCCCAAATTCTTCTGGTTGGTGGTGGCTTGTTCCACATGCCTTACCAGGACCTCCTGTTGTTAAGATAACTCATTCAAGTGGCTACTACCTTATCTAGCTAGGGTGGGTGGTTTCAGTCAGCGTTTCCCTTAACACTTCAACTGTTTTTAAGAATACTCTTAGGCGCAGATTTCTCCATACTCTTGCAAATGAAGTCATCTCCCTTGGGAAGACTGAAGCCCTCCTGCTATAGTTTCCTTCTCTGGACAAATTCTCTAAGCCAGGGCTCTGGTGCTAGAATGTGCTGGGTGTCAAGGACAATGAGGTGCTTCTGAGTGACACCTCCACTTTAAGAGCTGAGGGCTTGATGAAGGCTGGCAGCAGCCCAGGTCCCCTATGTTTGCCTCTTATGATGTGGAACCCTGACCCCATAAGCCAGGGCAGGGGTGATCAGGGCCCAGGACTCACTGATACCACATCCAAGGTATTCCCCTATCCCATAAGTGGGGGGCTGGGCAAATAAAGAGAGCCCCCTTCTCTAGGTTGCATGCATGGGACGTAGCCTGAGCAACAGGTGGCTGGGCACAGGATTAGACATGCTAATTAAATGACCCGTGCCTCCAGGGAAGGTAGCACTAGATGAAACTCTGACTAGGGGATGAGGGGAAAGATTTGGAGTGGTCTTACCCTGCTGAGAAGAGACAAGAGGCTGCAGACCTCAGTTCATATACCATAGATTCACAGTTTGTACTGAGTTTTAGTAGATTTTCTTGAATAAATGTTTCTTCATTTGCTGTATGCCCTGAGGACTCTTTCCACAGATTTTTAAGTGATTGGGTTTATTTTTAGTAACATTCACAAGTTTCAGTGGGGAGTTGGTCCTTGTTCCTCAGACTCTCACACTAGAAACAGGATCCCTCAAAAGTAATGATGTTGTGTATTTAATTCAAATGTTCAACTAGGCTTTTTTGGAACATACATATCTTTCTTTAGGTGATCCTGGTTCATAAGGATGAATCACTGTTCTCTTTCCCCCCAACCTAGAGAAGGGGGCTCTCTTCATCTGTCCAGCCCCCACTCATGGGATGAGGGACCTCATAAATGGGTACAGGGTAAGTGTGCAGAGGCAGGAGTAGTGGGCACTTTGTGGAGCGTGCCACAGCCTGGGTCTTTACTAAGGAAGAGGCCCTCTGGCTGATACTCCAGCAGCTCTACATGTACATAAAGATAAAATTTAAAAATCCTCAGCACAGAAACTAGATTCTTCATAATCCATCCCTCACCCACTTCTCTGATCACATGTAACCCAACTCCCCTTTAGCATTTCACTTTTCAGCCACATCAAATGCCAGGAGTTTTCTGGAACTCCTGCTTCCCCATATTTCTGAAACTGCATATACACTGCTCTCTTTCCCATAATACACTTTATCAACTTTGTTTGCCACTGTGAACTGAGTCTGGCTATCCAAGGGAAAATAAGAAATATTGAGAAGATGCCAGGCTTGTAGCATCTACAGGAAATGAAGGACTAGTCTTAGAAAATAAACAGGATCTGAGGGAGTCCCAGAGACCCAGAAACAGAAAGCACAGTAGTACAATGGCAACCCACTCCAGTACTCTTGCCTGGAAAATCCCGTGGACAGAGGGGCCTGGTAGGCTGCAGTCCATGGGGTCGCTAAGAGTCGGACACGACTGAGCGGCTTCACTTTCACTTTTCACTTTCACGCATTGGAGGAGGAAATGGCAACCCACTCCAGTGTTCTTGCCTGGAGAATCCCAGGGACGGTGGGGCCTGGTGGGCTGCCGTGTATGGGGTCGCACAGAGTTGGACACGACTGAAGCGACTTAGCAGCAGCAGCAGCAGCAGTCCAGTTTCCCACTACTCCCCCGCCACCTCCCGCATAACATCACAGCTGTCTCTTCTAGGAATGAATCCTAGTCTTTTGTTCATCTTTAAGTTACTTGCTCAAGGTTTACAGTCCTTAAGAGGAGCATTTTATTAGCTGTGGTCTGACTCTGGCTCTAGAGATTGACGACAGGAAGGACCTCCCTCTGACTTTCATAGAAGTTTGATAAGCATCTCTCATAAGGACTAGAACGATGAGAAGAGCCCTTAAAGTAGGAAGGGGGTTGCTGACTGGACAAGCAAAATTAATGTTGCCACTATCATCCTTTCCTTTTGTTAACCAGCATCAAAGCACATCCTTCTTTCCATTATTAGTTTTTTAAAAATTCTCTTTAAAATGTAACTATCCTCACATATACAAAAATACATGCAGCATCTTTGAAAAGGGATACAGCCTCTCTTCACAGCTCATGTAGGGCCCTCCATGCTGTCTGGAAGGATGCTGGGACTATGGAAAGGTTTTAAGTACTGAAGTGGCATTACTGAAGGAGGATGACATTGGCAGATGCTAGACTTAAGCTCCAGAGAAGGCAGTGGCACCCCACTCCAGTCCTCTTGCCTGGAAAATCCCATGGAGGGAGGATCCTGGTGGGCTGCCATCTATGGGGTTGCACAGAGTCGGACACGACTGAAGCGACTTAGCAGCAGCAGCAGCAGCAGACTTAAGCTCATTGTTTATTGAATTTTTACCACATGAAGTATCATTTTGCCTCCCCCATTTGATTATAAGATTCTTCAGTTGAAGTCTGAGTTTATCCTTAACACAATATTTAGCACGTTGTAGGCACTGTATAATTATTTGTTGAATAAATAAATATATCTTCTGGAAAAAAAAATTTATCCTAATTGGGTACTAGACAAATTTAATTCAGAGTCTTGCTAGTAAGTGCAGTAAAATTCCAGAAAATCAGATTAAAATTTTAGCTGGAATGTTCTCTAGCTGATGGCTAGACTGGTTGCTTCATCAGAATCTGCTTCTGCTGCTCCTGATCAGCTTTCTCGTGTGTTTGTTACAGCTTACATCTGCCATCGTCATGAACATCTTTAGCGCCTGCTTTTCTGCATTTGGTACAATTATATTATGTATTGCATGTCTGTCTTATGTTGCAGAAATGGAAGACTATGTTTGGTCACAGGTAGGTACCAAATTGAATAATTACTGTATCAAAACTTTAGATATAACTGAAAAAAACTATGATGAATGGTGTATGTTTGCAATGAGCAAGGTATGGAAAAGACAACCAAAGTTATCAAACATCTTTGGCAGAGAAATATTAAAAAAAAAAAAAAGCCTGTATTTCCTCCAAATTTTTGTCATGGAAATATTTTAAAATCAGTTTTCCTTTAGTATTTGTAAACAGTAGAAACCTCAGAAAAAGAGGAACATCTGGGGCTACCAGGGCTGGAAGAGGCAAGGAAGAATCCTCCCCCCGAGGGGGCTTTGGAAGGAACAGTGTCAGACCAATACATTCCTTTTGGACTTTTACCTTCCAGTCCTGTGAGAAAATATATTTCAGTTGTGTTAAGCCACTGAATTGTGATACTTTATTACAGCAGCCCTAAGAAGCCAGCATGGGAGCCCAGTAAGCAGCCATCCACTCTTCTGCTCTCATGTTCCGAACCAAAGGAGCAAAGACAGAATCAAGCAGATACAGTAGAAACTATCAGCTTTATTGTTGATTACCATAGTTGAGTGCCGAAGAATTGATACTTTCCAACTGTGGTATGGAGAAGACTCTTGAGAGTCCCTTGGACTGCAAGATCAAACCAGTCCATCCTAAAGGAAATCAGTCCTGAATATTCACTGGAAGGACTGATGCTGAAGCTGAAACTCCAATACTTTGGCCACCTGATGTGAAGAACTGACTCCTTAGAAAAGATGATGCTGGGCAAGATTGAAGGCATGAGGAGAAGGAGATGACAGAGGATGAGATGGTTAGGTGGCATCACTGACTCCAGGGACATGAATTTGAGCACACTCTGGGACATCGTGGAGGAAATGGGAGCCTGATGTACTGTGGTCCAGGGGGTTGCAAAGAGTCGGACACGACTTAGTGACTGAACAATACCAATACCACCATCACCACCATAGTTGGAGAAAAAGTTTTAAATCTTTGGCCAAAATTAACCGGCTAATGTACTGATACCTCCCCTTATGAATTAAACTCATCCTGCTAGTTATGAATAGACCACCAGTCTCCCTACAGTGGCCGTAGACAACTTCCAGATGTTGAGAAGAACTCGTAGCTGTAAGCACAGATTGTTCTGGAAGGAGCTGGCTTCCTCCTATCAAAAATCAACAATTAGATAAATCCCTGCTTCTCACATGGGGAATTGTAAGTGAAGAGCATGAAAAAGCACCAGAAGCCATTCTTTACCTATTTCTAAGAAAGAAAACTCCTACTTGGGGGCATGGTAGAAATGTGGAAGTAGAGGGAGAACGATTCCACCTGACACGTGCCACAATGCTCATGATACATGAGTTAGAAAAAAACAGAACATGCAAACTACACGTGTGCTGGGGGAAAGCATAAAACAGAGGTCACTAGTCGCTCTCATTAAGCGAGGGACTACAAAGAGAAGAGGATGGCCACCAGTATGGCATATGGTCCCGCAGGCCACTCTCCACTACTCAGTCTACTTTTCACATGTAAAATAGAAATAAAAGCAGCCTACTTGTAGGATTGTTCTTAAATGAGAGTGCTTAGCATAATGTGTGCCATATATATAAGTACTCAGTAAAATTTGAAACATTATATTGTTATGAGAACTACCCCCCACCCACCCGAATCATCATAGGTGTGTGAGACTGTTGGGATGAATGATTTTTACCCTATTTTCTGAATGTTGTTCCTGTATAGTTTTTAAATGGTTAATTAACAGGAGGAATATTTCTCTTCTTTTTAATTCAGTTAGCTGGTGGTATGCTTCTACAGTACTTACTCTTCAGCAGTGTCACAGAACTGATCGTTGTAAGCATCCTCTTGTGTTGGATTGTGCGAGCACTGAAACAGTCAGAACCCAAAAAAGAAAGTAAGTAGCTTTGTTTCTGGCTGACAGATCAAAATAAAACAACTTCTGCTAAAACCTCTCTCTGAGGGACCAAAGTTTAGCTAGACTCGAGGAACAGAAGTGTTGCTTCTAAACTGAGGTCAGTGGCAGCAGAAAATATGCTAAAATGTCATTTGCTTGGTACTGTGAAAAACTGAACCTGAACTGCTTGTCTTGGGAAAAGTTTTAGGAGAATTATGTTTTTTAGAACTGGCATCTCCCAGGAGATTCATAAAGCAAACATACACTGCAGAGGTTTCACAGGTCATACCAAATATAGGAACACTGAATGCTATAGACTCAGAGGTTCAAATTTAGTTATGAAATGCTGGCTTCTAAAATTTGGGATCTTCAAATGCCCTCTCAGATGGCTCAGCAGGTAAAGAATCTGTCTACAATGCAGGAGATGCAGTTTCATTCAATCCCTGGGTTGGAGAAGATCCCCTGGAGAAGGAAATGGCAACCCACTTCAGTATTTTTGCCTGGAAAATTCCATGGACAGAGGAGCTTGGTGGGCTACAGTCCATGGGGTCGCAAAGAGTCAGACATGACTGAGCACACAGAAGCACAAATGCCTTCAGAAAATGAAGATTTTAGAGGCCACTTCAGAGAATACTTCTGGAATAAAAGAATAAGGATCTCTAAAACCCATTCTTCCATAAAATACATGAGAACATTGGCAAAAAGTTGTCAAAATCAACTTTTTCAGAAATCTGGAAATTAGTTAAAAACTTGCAATAATCCAAGAAGCAATTATTCAAGAAAAATGGCTGTGTCTTGGCAAGAACAGTGAGGCCCGTGGTGCTTTAACTTGTCACATTCCCATCCTCCTTGCCCCATCTCCATAGTAGCCTTTGGGGGTAAGTCTTTAAAGCTCTGGGACACAGTTGGCAACTCTGCCTTAGCCATCGCTCCTTGCTTGCAGACAGCCTTAGGTAACCAGAGGTGGAAGACCAGGGCATTCTCTGGTTTTCCTTTGGCATGTACACAACCCTGCTGGCAACCACAGAACTTGTGAAAAACACCAGCCTAACAACTACAACGGAGAAGGCAATGGCAGCCCACTCCAGTACTCTTGCCTGGAAAATCCCATGGACGGAGGAGCCTGGTAGGCTGCAGTCCATGAGGTCGCTAAGAGTCGGACAGGACTGAGGGATTCACTTTTCACTTTCATGCATTGAAGAATGAAATGGCAACACACTCCAGTGTTCTTGCCTGGAGAATCCCAGGGACAGAGGAGCCTGGTGGGCTGCCGTCTATGGGGTCGCACAGGGTCAGACACGACTGAAGCGACAGCAGCAGCAGCAGCAAGAACTACAAAAACCGGGGTAGTATTGGAGTTCTCCCAAAAAAGCCCTATTCCTAGAGAATTTTTATTAACTTATCTGGCAGCTCCGTAGAAACCTCCACTGGCAAGCCTCGTCTTAATTTAACCTCACTCAAAGCTTAGTCACTGTGAACAGCTATCTCCCTGGGGTGTTTGAACAGACAGTGGCACTTAGCATCATGTCTGACTAAATCAAGGATGACAGGGAATACAAAAGGCTGATCAAAGTGAAAGTGAAGTCGCTTAGTCGTGTCTGACTCTTTGTGACCCCATGGACTGTAGCCTACCAGGATCATCCGTCCATGGGGTATTTGAACAGACAGTGGTACTTAGCATCATGTCTGCCTAAATCAAGGATGACAGCTGGGGAATACAAAAGGCTGATCAAATAACTTAAAAACCAAAAAAACTGTAGAGTACAATGTCCATGGTTTCCCTTGTGGCTCAGATGGTAATGAATCTACCTGCAGTACAGAAGACCCAAAACACAAATATTGTATCATTCCACTTATATGAGATACTTAGAATAATTGAAATTATAAGGCAGAAAGTGAAAGGATAGTTGCTAGAGACTGGCGAACAGGTCACGTGATGTTACTGTTTAATGGGTATAGAGTTTCAGTTTTACAAAATGAAAAAACTATGGAGATAAATAGTGGTGATGGTTGCACAATATAATGTACATATTTAAAACCACTTTCAAAACAATTTAAATCAATTTTAAAGTGATTAAGATGTTAAATATTACATATATTTTAGCACAATTTTTAAATAGAAAAAAAGCAATATATTAATAGTAAGCTGTATTGATAGAATAAAAGAAACGATCACTAAAGATAGATAGAAGGAAACATTAATAGGCTGTAATGGCTGATGATATTATCTCCTTACCTCTAAGTTCTTTCAAAATAAAAATCAATCATTAATCCCTCCAAAAAAACTGCACACTAATAAGGCATTCTAAAACTCTGCCTGGATCCAGAAGAATAGATACTTGTGGGATTCCTATAGGATAATGTGGGCTTCCAGGGTGGCTCAATGGTAAAGAATCCACCTGTAATGCAAGAGACACAAGAGATGCAGGTTCGATCCCTGGGTTGGGAAGATGCCCTGGAGGAGGGAATGGAAACCCACTTCAGTATCCTTGCCTGGAGAATCCCATGGACAGAGGAGCCTGGCGAGTTACAGTCCATGAGGTCATAAAGGGTCAGACACGACTGAGCACACACACATGCACAGGATAAGTGTGCAGAGGAGATAATTGGAAAATGAAGGCAGAGAAGCAAATTGAGACCAATTGCTAATACAGCTAAACCAGCTTATAAAAGAGTCTGGAATTTAGTCTGTAAGTAACAGCATGCTATTAAAGGGTTTTACACAGCAGTGTTTCTTTATCAAGCTTTATGGTTATATCATTATTTCCATGAGAGTATTTTCTGCAGCAAATTACAGATCTCCCAACTCAAAATGCTTAATTAATCAGAAAACATATCTTATAACAGCAAGTTCCCAAGTAAGGGACTTCTGGATCAACTGATTCCACAGCTCAGTGATGGTATCAGTGACCCAGATTCTTTCTGTCTCCCTCTGCAATCTTCATCTTAATTTTAAAGTTGTAAGATGCATACTTCCTGGCTCACATCCAGCAGAAGAAAATGGTTTCTCTTTCTCAGAAGCCAAAGGGAAGCCTTTCTTTACCTTACACTGGCCTAGTTGCCTTAGTCCAGCCCCTTTGTGAACTGAATAATGGCAAAGGGGATGGAATTGCCATGATGAATTTAGATAAAGGTGTAGGAGCGTGATTTTGAAGAAGTCACTCACCTGAAGAATAGAGATAGAATTGAAGAACAAGCCTAGAGACAAGGACACTTAGATGATTGCTTCAACAGAGCCCACGTTAGAGCCAAATGATGAATTCCTAAATTTGAACTATAGAGAATTAAAGAGGATAAACTGGAAAGGTATTTAGGAATTTTATCAATGTTTCATGTATTAGGTTCACACTCAATGTTTTTCAATAGCTAAAATTAGTAGATACAAAAGTAGTAGATTAGTTACATAAACTGCTTATGGTTTAGTCGTAATTCCAATACTCAATAACCGTTGAGCTTAGCTTTAAATGCTGATCTGTATTTCACTTGAATATAAAACTGTTCAAAATGTTCATTATTTTCAGTTTTTTGTGTCTGTGTTAATGTAACAGTATTCTGCTACAAACTTAAAATGCAAAAAGACCAACCAAAGTTTTACTGGGGACGGGAATGACACTGTTAGCATCAGAATGCCTTCTGCAGCTGCAGTGACTCCCCCAAATCCTGTAATCTGAGCCAGATAGCTGTCCACTCCAGAAGGATATTTCTCTCTCTGACCCAGAACATGAAGTAGAGGATCCAGAAGGAATCTTGAGACCCATAAATGTCCAGCTGAAGGTGAAAGTTGTTTTGCAAAGAGTCATAATTCAGTTTAACATGGTGGTTTGTAATCCACTGAAGCCACCAGTTTCTGATGGGCCATGGGTCCAGTGTGTCTTTGGCCCCAGGACAGAGCAGATGCTGTTCTCTTTGTATGCTTTCCACTGGTCACACAGGTTTACATGTTTGTTATTGCTATTGTTTTATCTTGTTTTGACTCAGTGGCTAAGGATAATGTATTATATTACAGTATAATAATGAGGAATCTGCTATCGCTCTACTCACCCCAGGTTACACACTGTCTGAATCCTCTGTGTCTTCGTAATTTCCAAAGAACCAGTGTGACTCCAGTCAAGAAAAGATTAATTGTGAATTAGTGAAGAACTCCATAATTTTTTTTTTCAAGAGACCTCATGGAAAATGCATTCTAATGAAGTCTTTTCTGGTACTCCATTTTCCTGCCTCTTCAATAAAGGATGCAATTTGATGACAAGTTGACTGTTCCTTTTATAAAAGCCAATCTGAGTTGACATGGAAAAATGAAGTCAGTCTGGGGAATATAGGAAAGTGATTATGAATGCCCACTTTATCTCACATTGGAGGAGATTGGCCTGAGGGAAGGGACTCCATCTAAAAGACGGAGGCTCTAACTTTGGAAGCAGGCAGGATGTCGATGTAGCAATAGCAAGACACTATGTCTTTATTCCTCACCCATGGTGGCTCAGGTGGTAAAGAATCTGCTTGCAATGCAGGAAACATGGGTTCAATCCCTGGGTCGGGAAGATCCCCTGGAGAAGGGAAAGGCAACCCACTCCAGTAGTCTTGTCTGGAGAATTCCACGGATGCCTGGCAGGCTACAGCCCATGGGGTCACAGAGAGTTGGACATGACTGAGCAACTAACGCACTTACCAAATAGAAGTAACAGTCCCTGGACCACAGAGCAGATGCAAGGATTAATGACAATACATCATTAAAAAAGGACTTACAACAGTGCCTAGTTTATGGTAATCCCTCAGTAAATTATTAGTCATCATTTATTAGCTCTTATTATAACTGCAGCATGATGATGTTAGAGCTATGTAGCGTTCTTCCCATTTTCCAAGAATTGGTGATGAGAGTCCATTCTGAAAGCAGAAGATATAGTCAATATCCTAAGCCCAAAAGATCAGTTGAGAGCTTGCTAAGAGGTGCTACTATGGGCTGAATTGCATCTCTCATAAAAGCGATGAAGAAGAAAGGGAAAGTGATAGTCACTCAGTCATATCTGACTCTTTGTGACTCCATGGACTGTAGCCCACCAGACTCCTCTGTCTGTGGAATTCCCCAGGCAAGAACACTATAGTGGGTAGCCATTCCCTTCTCCAGCAGATCTTCCTGGCCTAGGAATTGAACCCGGGTCCCCTGCATTTCTGGAGAAGGCAATGGCCACCCACTCCAGTACTCTTGCCTGGAAAATCCCATGGACAGAGGAGGCTGGTAGGCTGCAGTCCATGGGGTTGCAAAGAGTTGGACAGGACTGAGCGACTTCACTTTCCCTTTTCACTTTTATGTATTGGAGAAGGAAATGGCAACCCACTCCAGTGTTCTTGCCTGGAGAATCCCAGGGATGGTGGAGCCTGGTGGGCTGCCGTCTCTGGGGTCACACAGAGTCGGACACGACTGAAGTGACTTAGCAGCAGCAGCTCCTGCATTTCAGGCAGATTCTTTACCATCTGATTCACCAGGGAAGTGAAGTGTATGTTAGTCACTCAGTTGTGTCCAACTCTCATGGACTGGGGCTCGCCAGGCTCTTCTGTCCATGGGATTCTCCAGGCAAGAATACTGGAGGGTGCTGCCATTCTCTTCTCCAAGAGATCCACTAGGGAAGCCTCCAGAAAAGCTATGGTAGAGTCCTAATGCCCAGCACCTCATCATGGGACCTTATTTGAAAATAGGATCTTTATGGAAGTAATCAAGTTCAAATGAGGTCATTAGGATGGGCCCTTGATAAAATATGACTGGTGTCCTTATAAAGAGGGGAAATTTGGACACTGAGATAGACATGCACACAAAGGTTATGGGAAGACACACAGGGAACACATCATATGAAGACAGAAGGTTGGAGCAATGTATCTATGAGCTATGAAACAGTAATAGCAAGATTACTGGAGAATCAGCAGAAGAAAGAAAGAGGTCAAGAAGGGTCCTTCTTGCATAGGTTTCAGAGGGACATGAACTTGATTCACAGACCTAACATTCCAGGTTCCTATGAAATATTGCTCTTTACAGCATCGGACTTTACTTCCATCACCAGTCACATCCACAACTGGGTGTTGTTTTTGCTTTGGCTCTGTCTCTTCATTCTTTCTGGAGTTATTTCTCCAGTGATCTCCAGTAGCATATTGGGCACCTACCAACCTGGGGAGTTCATCTTTCAGTGTCACATCTTTTAGCCTTTCACACTGTTCATGGGGTTCTCACGACAAGAATGCTGAAGTGGTTTGCCATTCCATTCTCCGTAGACCACATTTTGTCAGAACTCTCCACCATGACTCGTCCATCTTGGGTGGCCTTACATGGCATGGCGCATAGTTTCATTGACTTAGACAAGGCTGTGGTCCGTGTGATCAGATTGGTCAGTTTTCTGTGATTGTGGTTTTCAGTCTGTCTGACCTCTGATGGAGAAGATTAAGAGGCTTATGGAAGCTTCCTTACGGGGAGAGACTGACTGAGGAGGAAACTGTTCTGATGGGCGAGGCCATGCTCAGTAAATCTTTAATTCAAATTTCTGTTGATGGGCGGGGCTGTGTTCCCTCCCTGTTGTTTGACCTGAGGCCAAACTATGGTGGAGGTGATGAAGATAATCGTGACCTCCTTCAAAAGATCCCATGATGCACTGCTGCACTCAGTGCCCCCAAGCCTGCAGCAGGCCACTGCCAACCCATGCCTCTGCCGGAGACTCCTTGACACTCACGGGAAAGTCTGGGTCAGTCTCTTGTGGGGTCACTGCTCCTTTCTCCTGGTTTCTAGTCACACAAGGTTTTGTTTGTGCCCTCCAAGAGTCTGTTTCCCTGTCCTGTGTAAGTTCTGTAATCAAATCCCACTGGCCTCCAAAGTCAAATTCCCTGGGGGTTCTCAGTCCCTTTGCCGGATTCCAGGTTGGGAAGTCTCTTGTGGGCCCTAGAACTTTTTTAACAGTGTGAGAATTTCTTTGGTGTAATTGTTCTGCAGTCTGTGGGCCATCTGCTTGGCAGCTTTGTGATGGGTGGGACTAATGGCCACCTCCTCCAAGAGGGCTTATGCCACAGGCTGTGTGACCCACGTGACTAAGAAGACCCAGGTGTATGATCTAGCATGAGATTAAAGAAAAAGAAGGAAAGTGTTGCCTAGTTTATTCCCTCAAATGTCCCTGACACGGGATGCTAGCCGACCCCTGGGACCAGAGCAGCGCTGACTCCTGAGGCTGGACTGGTTTGGGGCTGACACACCTGGTAGGGCCCCCTGCACTGAGACTCCTCTTAAACCTGAACTGTGTCGTCTGCCCTGTGCACCCTGATGGTGACACGACTGTCTGGCCTCAAGGACCAGGGTCAAGTCACCAAGTATCCAGATCCACAGGGGAGGTGGTGCCCAACTGAAGCCTCCATCCTGAGAGTGCAGCCTCCTGGGTTGCTCAGCAGGGAGGGGTGTCCCAGGTACACATACCTCTGGAGGGGAGGGGTGAGGCTGCAGGGGGAAGAAGTAGTGAGACCCAAGCCCTTGGGTGTTTGCTCAGCACATTCCACATTAACTCACAGCCCAGGAAGCTGACTTTCCCTAAGGCTCCAGTTACAGGTAGAGCCAAAGATGGGCATGAAGAAGTTCTGCCCCCCTGTGGACATTTCCCATAACTGCAGCTTTAGCACCTGTGCTTACTGGCACCTCCAAGTCACAAGGCCTGTGGGGCTGTTCATGACAGCTGCCCTCAGGAAAGGACCTGGGGTGAGTGCTGCAGAAATCAACTGCAAACACAACCAACTTTGAAGAGGCCAACTGCAAGGTTAATTTTCCCCACACCATTTAAAGTAAAAACAAAAATAATAAAATCCCCAAATGGCCAGAGAACAAGATGGTCTATATCCCTAAATAGGACAGGGTGACCAGTCAAAGCGACAACAAGAGATCCAATCTCACCTGTCAGAACGGCCATACTCACGATTCTACAAACAATAAACACAGGCGAGAGCTAGGGGAAGAGTGAACTCCTACATGCTCGTTGGAATGGACATTAGCAACAGCTGCTGGAAAGCCTGTGTGTCCACACTCCAGAAAGCAAGATGTCAAGAGAGCACAGCCCATGATTTGCCATACTCACACCTGGGCCTATATCCCAAGAAAACCACCATTCAAAAACACACATGCACCCCACATACACTGCAGCACTGCTTACAATAGCCAAGACAGAGAACCAGCAAGATATACCTGGACAGATTAAAAGTTAAAGAAGATGTGGTACATATATACAATGGAATATTGCTCAGCCATGAAAAATGGCCATTGAAATTATGAAATTATGCCAGTAATAATCACAAGGATGGACCTTGGAGGAATATAGTCTAGGCGAACTCAGCCAGACCAAGAAAGAAAACAGCATATGATATCATCTCTTCTAGGCAAAATAAGAATAATAAAGGAACAAATTTACACCACAAAAGAGACTCTCAGAATTCAAACAGAAACAGAAGTTTCCAAAAAAAAAAAAAATGTGAAAGAACAAGGATGAATTAGGAGGTCAGGGATAACATATACACGGAAATCTGTATCAGTAATAGACAATCCAGAAGGATTCTCTCTTTCCTTTCTTCCTTCCAAACAGACACAGAAATTTGTATTTCTAACGTATACAGAGAAATCTCTATCTGTAATGGATAATCCAAAATCATTATTTCCTTCCTTCTCATCACATGTACACAGAAATCAGTATCTCTAATAGATTTTCAGGAAGAACCTGATATTCATTCAACACAGGATACTTTGCTCAACCTTCTGCAATAACCTCTATGGGAAAAGAATCCAAAACAGAACAGATAAGCTGCATGTATATGTCATTAGTGACTCACGTGGCTGCCCTGATAAGCCATCTGTATATGTCATTAGTGACTCACGTATCTGTGCCCTGATAAGTTGCATGTACACGTCATGTTTGACTCACGTGGCTGTGCCCTGAGAAGCTGCGTGTACATGCCATTAGTGCCTCATGTGTCTGTGCCCTGGTAAGTGCCGGGAGCCAGCGTGAGGAACTCCGCCCATGGCAAAGGTCATGAGGAAGGAGACTCGGCATACGCAAAGGCGGGCTCGGCATACGCAAAGGCGAGATCGAGCCTCAGGAGTCCCCCTGGAAATTCTCGAGCATCTACCCCCAAAACCAGAGTCTGCCTACTTTACTGCTTTGTGCTCTCACCTACTCCTCTGACAGTCACGGGGCGGGGGGAGCGGGGGTGGCTATCCCCGACCACCTTTTCTCTGAAGGAAATCAACTTAGAGCTCTAGCTAATTAGCCTCCTGGGCATAATAGGAGTGTTTAAATCCAAACCCCTCAGATGGCTCTCTAACTGGCCTGACAGGTTTACCCAGACTACTATAGCTATGCATACGGTTGTTTGCAGTCTTCCAACCACAAGAGGCATGGGGAGCTTAAGATATTCAAATAGTATAGAGCCTCTCAGAGAGTTAGAAATTGTCAGAATATAAATAGTAGAAGATTTCATTGTTGAGCCAATGCTTGCTGCCAAGTTTCCACATCCCCTGTATTGTATCCTTGGAAGTGTATTAATTAATATAGTTGGTATGGAGAAAAAATAAGTAGTGGCCTTGGTGTAAACAACTTCAGACCCTTAAGGTAATAAATTCTTTCCTTTGTTGTAAGCCCACTGCACCTCTGCCCTATAGGAATGCAACTTTATCTAACACCTTTGGAGGATGGCGCCAAACTTTAAAATAATTACTCTTAGAGAAAATAAGTCTTATGGTTGACAAACCTTTGTCAGAGTCATAAAATGTTAACAGGCCTTCTGGCCAGAAGATGATGTAAATCACCTAAACCATTTGTATACGATAAGTTTGCAGAAAAGAAACCCTGGTTTCGATAAGGATCAAAGACTGCTGACTTTGCATGATTTCACACCCCCTATTATCCTCTATGTGCAACTTACGGTATAAAAGCCCCTGTTGAAAATAAAGCTACAGACCTTGCTCACCAAAGCTTGGTCTCCCCATGTCATTCTTTCTCTCACCTTCTGGCTGAATTCCCATGTGGAGCGTAGAGGCTCGCCAAGCCTACTAATTTTGCCTGGGCTTCTAAGATCTGACCGGGGAGGCCTTAGTGTCTCCTCTCCTTCAGGAGAACTAGAGGACGCCTGTGGCCTACGTGGGTGGTGCAAACTCCTTGTCTTGGAGTTCTATTGGTTTTCCACGTAAACCAAGTTATGCAGCCTCTTTTCTCCACTGAATTTTCTCACTGAGCTATCCCTATTTAACCACTCTTTATATCTCTAATTAACACTTAAGTAAGCTATTGTCTCCTGATCGCCGACTCCGTCTCCCCTTCGAATTCCCTGGATCCGCTGGGGCTGGACCCCGGCAGGTAAGCTCCATGTACATGCCATTAGTGACTCACGTGTCTGCACCCTGATAAGCTGCATGTATATGTCATTACTGACTCACGTGACTGCCCTGATAAGCTGCGTGTACATGTCATAAGTGACTCGCGTGTCTGCACCCTGATAAGCTGCGTGTATATGTCATTACTGACTCACGTGACTGCCCTGATAAGCTGCATGTATATGTCATTATTGACTCATGTGTCTGCACCCTGATAAGCTGTGTGTATATGTCATTAGTGACTCACGTGTCTGCACCCTGATAAGCTGCATGTATATGTCATTACTGACTCACGTGACTGCCCTGATAAACTGCATGTACATGTCATTAGTGACTCACGTGGCTGTGCCCTGAAGACAAGCACAAAACTACACATCAACTATACTCCAACACAGCACAGGCAGGAGACTAGAGCAAAGGAATAGAAAAGCAATGCCTAGCTTATCCCCTCCAAGCTCCCTGACTTGGGCAGCTCTCCCCTTCAGGAGCCTCAGCAGGCTTGTGTCTCATGTCTGGACTCATCTGGGGTTGAGGCAGATGGGTTGAGACAACCAAAATTTTAAGAGATGGGCAACCTTGAAATTTTGGCTGCACTATGTACAACGCCACCGCCGCCAAGTCGCTTCAGTCGTGTCTGACTCTGTGCGACCCCATGGACTGCAGCCCACCAGGCTTCTCCGTCCATGGGATTCTCCAGGCAAGAACACTGGAGTGGGTTGCCATTTCCTTCTCCATGTACAACAGCCAAGACCAAAAAAAAAAAAAAAAGTTAATTGTAGAAGCACAGGTGAAGGGATACACAATGGGGTACACATACATAATGGAATACATCTCAGTCATAAAGAAGTAGGAATAAATGCCAAGTCCAGTGTCAGGATGGAAAGCAGAGATGATCATTCCAACTGAAGTAAGAGAGACTAGGATAGACTAGTATCATATGACATCACTTCCAGGTGTAAAATAAAGATGGATACAAATGAACTTACTGCCCAGAGACATAGGCTCACAGACTTAGAAAAGAAACTTCTGGTCATCAAAATATAAAGATGTGGGGCAGGAAGAAGAGAGCTGCTTTAGAGCAACATATGCACACTACTACTGACAAAACAAGCGACCAGGACCACCACGTAACAGAAGGAAACATACTCACGCCTTCATTACCTATAAGGAAAAACCCGGACAAATCATATATGCATCTGTGTAGAAGCGAAACAATTTGTCATAGAAGGAAAAGGAAAAAACAAAACACGAGACTGTAATTCACCTGTATGCTCCAGATCAAATGAAGGGATGAAAGCAGATGAAGCAGAAAGGATACCCCAACGCTATTCCCCTCAGGGCACAGTGACTTGCAGTGCCACATCCCTGGAGCCCAGCTGGTTTGGGTGCCAAGGCTGGAGTGTCCTGGGGCAGAGCAAGCTGGGAGCATGTGGCAGGCAGTGAAGTTCCTGATTCCCTCTGGAGAGACCCCCCACCTCCAGATACAGGCAGAATAAATGAAAAGATTGGAAGTAACATATGCACATTTGTATCTATCATATAGAGGATAAAAGTATCTACTGAACAGCATAGGGAAGTTTACTGAACACACTGCCATGACCTATATGCAAAAAAAGAGCTCTAAAGAGAATAAGCATCTATGTATAACTGAATCAAGTTCCTGTACACCTGAAACAAACACATCATCAGAAATCCACTCTATTCCAATAGAAAATTGCAAGGAATTTACAGATTGAAAAAAAAAAAAGCATGCAGCATGAACAAGGGCTGCCGCCTTGTGGCCATTTTCTGTAATAACACCATGAAGAGCTGTGCAGTTGATGTGCTCAGTCTTGTCTGACTCTCTGTGACCCTATGGACTGTGGCCCGCCAGGCTCCTCTGTCCACGGGATTCTCCAGACAAGAACACTGGAGTGTGTTGCCATTTCCTTCTGCTGTTGGGCATTTAATATTCACAAGTACCCAGGGACTGTAAGTAAAAACAGTTGCCCTCGGAAAATGTCCTAGGGGTTGTCATCAAAAAGGAATCCAAGAGAAGGCAGGCATTAAAGAAGCCAATTTCAAGATGTAAGTTTAATTCAGTTTTTTTTTTAAAAATCACATGAAAAATGTCAACATCATTTAACACTAGAGAAATACAAATCCAAGCTACAGCGAAATATTACATCACACTGGTCAGAATGGCCATTGCCACTCTACAATCAATGATAGAGAGGGTGTGGAGAGAAGGGAACCCTCCTGCAGCATTCTTTGCAATCACACAAGTACATCCAATTGGGACCACAGTACGGATGTTCATTTGAAAAATAACACAGAAGTACCTTAGGACCCAGCAATCCAACACCTGGAAATAAATCCAGAGAAAACCTAAAATTTAAAAGCATGGGTAATCTTCAATCTCGGTTCCACTAGGCAAGACAATAAAGCAGCTAATCAGAGAAGGACAGATGAATGGATACAGAAGATGAGATACACACGCAGAGCAGCATCACTCAGCCGTAGAAAGGATAGTATCATGCCATGTCCAGCAACAAGGAAGGAAGTAGAGATGATCACAGAACGTGAAGTCAGACAAAGGACAACTACCATAGGGCATCACTTTAGAGGCAGATTCTAAAAACAGACACAGATAAACTTCTTCACCAAATAGAAAGGGCTCCACAACACAGCAAAGCACCTGCTGCTGCAAAGGCGCTTCAGTCGTGTCCGACTCTGTGCAACCCCATAGACAGCAGCCCGCCAGGCTCCTCCATCCCTGGGATTCTCCAGACAAAAATACTGGAGTGGGTTGCCATTGCCTTCTCCAATGCATGAAAGTAAAAAGTGAAAGTGAAGTCGCTCAGTCATGTCTGACTCTTCATGACCCCATGAACTGCAGCCCACCAGGCTCCTCCGCCCATGGGATTTTTCCAGGCAAGAGGACTGGAGTGGGGTGCCATCACCTTCAAAGCACCTAATGGTTACCAAAAAGGAAAGGTGGTGGGCAATGAGAAATGAGGTGTAATAATCAGTAAGGACCCTTCATCAACCCTGCATAATAAACTATATGGGAAATGAACCCAAAAAAGGACATGTCCACATCTCTGCAAAGGGAATCATGTTGATGTACACCTAAAACAAAGATAAACACAACACACACACACACACACACACACACACACACACACACACACACATCCTACAACATTGTAAGTCACTTATACACCAATATGAAATACAAATTACAAAAAGAGCATGCCGACTCTATTCCCCTCAGGCCTTGGTGACCTGGGCTGCTGGCACATCCCTGAAGCCTGGGTTCCCAGATGGACTGTTGTGGGGCTGACAGAGCTGGGAGAGATGTGCTGGCCAATGAGCCCTGCCCCACAGGCCTGCGTGCCTGCTCCCCTCTGCACCAGCCCACAACCTCCAGATCCAGGGGGTCCTCCTGCACCCAAAGGATGTGGAGCCTCTGGGCTGGAAGAACTATGAAAAGGCCCCTGGGCTCCATGTCTCCCAGTGTTGGGGTTCCCACCTCCAGCCTCCTTCCTTGGGGTTGCCCCACCTGTGGTGAAAGCACCCTCCAGAGAGTGGTGTTGCAGGAACTGGGATGTGTCCAGGGGATGGGGGTGAGGAAGGCAGGAGGAATGGGAGACAAGCCTTGGGTGTTTCTTCCAGCACTTTCCATTCTGACAGTTCAGGAACAGGACTTTCCCTAAGGCTCTGGTTCCCCCAGACAGGGTTGAGCATAAAGATATGCTGCCACCTTGTGGCCATTTCCCATAACAACAACTTTGAAACCATTGCGGATGGGCACTTAATGTACATTAACAGGGCCTGCAGGGCTGCAAGTAAAAAACACCTGCCCTCAAGAAATGTCTTAGGGGAGGTCACTGGAAAAATATTCAGAATAGGGCAGGATTTCAAACTCACACAGTTTCAAAAATCATGTCAATATCGCTAAATATGAGAGAAATGCAAATGAAAACTTCAAGTTATCACCTCACACCAGTCAGAATGCCTACAGTCAGATGATACTCTACAAACAATAAATACTGGAGAGGGTGTGGAGGAAAGAGAGCCCTCCCACACTGATACTGGGAATGGCCAATGGGAGCAGCTACTGTGGAGGACACCGGGCAGAATCCTTAGCAAAGAAAATCAGACTGAAATTACAATACTCCTAATGCCACATACAAAAATTAACTGCAAATAGATTAAGGGTCTAAATAAATGGACAGATACAATGAAACTCTTAAGGAAAAAAGCAGAACACACTTTGACATAACATGCAGCAAGTTCTTTTTTGATCCACCTCTTAGAATCAGGACTATTTAAATAAAACAGAAATAAACAAATGGGACCTAATAAACGTTTAAAGCATCTGCACAACAAAGGACACCTGCAGTGAGAGAAAAAGACAACCCTCAGGATGAAAAAAAATTCTGGCAAAGGAAGATACCCACAGGAATTTGTCTCCAACACACACAAACAACGTCTGGCAGGAGGAAAGACCAAGAGCTTACCGCAGCACTGACCCCTGGGAGGGCCATGCGACCCACTCAGAGAAGAGCACGTTACCAAGAGAAGCCCACCTCAGCCCCAGCCCCCGGACCTCTGAGCACTGACATCCAGACACAGGCACAGAATTTTCTAGGCCAGAGGCCAGGCCAGGTCTCTACCCAGGTCTCCATTCCCAGCGCACACAGGACAAGGCCAGGCCTAAATGCTCTCACTGTAGAAGCACACAGTCTCATCTAAACATCATCAGTGTGGACAGCACCTGGGCAGGTCTGAACCTACCTCGTAGACAGACCTTCGTCAGGGTTCAGTTCAGTTCAGTCACTCAGTCGTGTCCGACCCTGAGACCCCATGCATCGTAGCACACCAGGCCTCCCTGTCCATCACCAACTCCTGCAGTTCACCCAAACACCTCCATCAAGTTGGTGATGCCATCCAGCCATCTCATCCTCTGTCATCCCCTTCTCCTCCTGCCCCCAATCCCTCCCAGCATCAGGGTCTTTTCCAATGAGTCAACTCTTCGCATGAGGTGGCCAAAGTACTGGAGTTTCAGCTTTAGCATCATTCCTTCCAAAGAAATCCCAGGGCTGATCGCCTTCAGAATGGACTGGTTGGATCTCCTTGCAGTCCATGGGACTCTCAAGAGTCTTCTCCAACACCACAGTTCAAAAGCATCAATTCTGCGGCGCTCAGCTTTCTACACTAGCTTAAAGCTGCTCTCCCAGGAGGCACAGGTCACACACATGCAGGGTCTCTCACTGTTGAAGGGCGCTCACCCTTGCCTGTGAATTAGGATGCACATTTCTTGACCAAGAAATAATCAGCAAGCTCCACCCTTCACACACATCAGGGGAGGGTGAAACTGGAAGAATCTGTGTCATTGAACATTCCAACTGGCAAAACAAAGTTACCAATTGCTTTGGCCACGTGAAGGTCAGTGTCTCGCTGTTTCTCACCGTTCGTTGCACTGAAGGCAGGCAAGGCACGAGCAGGGAAGCTGGAAGAAACCTTGGGGAGCGTAGGAGCCACAGACTTGTTCATTCTCTCCTGACTGGCACAGCGGCTGTAACAGCAGACGCGCTGTATCCTCTGGTCTCCTGGAGATTCAGAGGGCGCAGCCGTATCGTAGCCGCAAGGGTGTTTCTCCTGGAACTTACTGATGTTTACAGAGCAAAAGTGGTCTGCGGTACCCTGTGAAGTGCGTGCGCTGTGCTGTGAGCGTGCTCAGCTGATACAGAGCCGTATATTTAAAAAACGTGGGGCCAGAGTGAGAGGCAGTGGGCGAGAGAGCCTGATTACCACCAGCTTGGCTCGTTTGCTTTTTCCTTTGTTCAGGATCCAGGAGCCGGGAATTTTTTAGAGTGCAGCCCAGTGTCGTGTAAAGACACACAGGATGTGGCCTGATTCCAGCATCCCAGCCTTCCAGCAGGAGGTGGCCCCTCTGGAAACCTTTTGGAAAAGTATATTCTTTATCAGAATAAAAATGTGTTGTTGAAATTTCAACCATACTAGTTATTATTTGCAACTTAACACATTCTTAAAAGTGTGGCACCCTGATTTTTACAGTTCCCATTGGTTCCATTGATTCAAATTTTCCAGGTAGAAACAAGCCATCATTTCAAACTAGTTTCTTCTAATTCTGTTATTTGTTACTATTTCACACTTGAAAAAAAATAAAAGCAAATTCCTGCAAACAATGAGTGACTCAAAGAGCACAGGAGCCGCAGGTACTTTTTCTTCTAACAGTTTCATTTCTCTTCATGAAGAAAACAGAAAAAAATGCCACCCTCCCCAATTTTTTGCTTCTCTGTTCAAAATGAGCTAAAATGAAATTGATATTCATATCAACAAATAACAGTTTTTGAGGTTTGAAATGTCATACCAGGGAGACAGGGTCTGGAGAAAAGGGAACGCTCCTACACTGCTGGAGGGAAACCACATCCAAAAAATAAGGCTAAAATTCAAACTGGATTTAATTATAACAGTGTGTGGTTACATGGAGTATGAATCAAGGGTCTACATATAGCAGGCAATATGTGAAGGCAAATTTGATATCTCCTATGTGAGAGTAATTGAGTATTCCAAATCCTGAAAGATGATGCTGTGAAAGTGCTGCACTCAATATGCCAGCAAATTTGGAAAACTCAGCAGTGGCCACAGGACTGGAAAAGGTCAGTTTTCATTCCAATCCCAAAGAAAGGCAATGCCAAAGAATGCTCAAACTACCGCACAATTGCACTCATCTCACACGCTAGTAAAGTAATGCTCAAAATTCTCCAAACCAGGCTTCAGCAATATGTGAACCGTGACCTTCATGATGTTCAAGCTGGTTTTAGAAAAGGCAGAGGAACCAGAGATCAAATTGCCAACATCTGCTGGATCATGGAAAAAGCAAGAGAGTTCCAGAAAAACATCTATTTCTGCTTTATTGACTATGCCAAAGCCTTTGACTGTGTGGATCACAATAAACTGTGGAAAATTCTGAAAGAGATGGGAATACCAGACCACCTGACCTGCCTCTTGAGAAATTTGTATGCAGGTCAGGAAGCCACAGTTAGAACTGGACATGGAACAACAGACTGGTTCCAAATAGGAAAAGGAGTTCGTCAAGGCTGTATATTGTCACCCTGCTTATTTAACTTCTATGCAGAGTACATCATGAGAAACGCTGGGCTGGAAGAAAAGCACAAGCTGGAATCAAGATTGCTGGGAGAAATATCAATAACCTCAGATATGCAGATGACACCACCCTTATGGCAGAAAGGGAAGAGGAACTAAAAAGCCTCTTGATGAAAATGAAAGTGGAGAGTGAAAAAGTTGGCTTAAAGCTCAACATTCAGAAAACGAAGATCATGGCATCCGGTCCCACCATTTCATGGGAAATAGATGGGGAAACAGTGGAAACACTGTCAGACTTTATTTTTCTGGGCTCCAAAATCACTGCAGATGGTGACTGCAACCATGAAATTAAAAGATGCTTACTCCTTGGAAGGAAAGTTATGACCAACCTAGATAGCATATTCAAAAGCAGAGACATTACTTTGCCAACAAAGTCCATCTAGTCAAGGCTATGGTTTTTCCTGTGGTCATGTATGGATGTGAGAGTTGGACTGTGAAGAAAGCTGAGCGCTGAAGAATTGATGCTTTTGAACTGTGGTGTTGGAGAAGACTCTTGAGAGTCCTTTGAACTGCAAGGAGATCCAACCAGTCCATTCTGAAGGAGATCAGCCCTGGGATTTCTTTGGAAGGAATGATGCTAAAGCTGAAACTCCAGAACTTTGGCCCCTCATTCGAAGAGTGGACTCATTGGAAAAGACTCTGATGCTAGGAGGGATTGGGGGCAAGAGGAGAAGGGGACGACAGAGGATGAGATGGCTGGATGGCATCACTGACTCAATGGACGTGAGTCTGGGTGAACTCTGGGAGTTGGTGATGGACAGGGAGGCCTGGCGTGCTGCGATTCATGGGGTTGCAAAGAGTCAGACACGACTGAGCGACTGATCTGATCTGATCTGATGCGAGAGTAAAGGTTTTCTGTCAGATCTGCAGCTGATATGCACAGATTCTTTAGAATACTGCAGGCATTTTTTAGAATTATAGCTTTGTCTTGATACATTGCTGCTGCTGCTGCTAAGTCGCTTCAGTCATGTCCAACTCTGTGTGACCCCAGAGACAGCAGCCCACCAGGCTCCCCCGTCCCTGGGATTCTCCAGGCAAGAACAATGGACTGGGTTGCCATTTCCTTCTCCAATGCATGAAAGTGAAAAGTGAAAGTGAAGTCTCTCAGTCATGTCCGACTCCTAGCGACCCCATGGACTGCAGCCTACCAGGCTCCTCCATCCATGGGATTTGCCAGGCAAGAGTACTGGAGTGGGGTGCCATTGATACATGGCTAGGAGTGGGATTACTGAATCATATGGTTTAACTCTAGTTTTTTGAGGAATCACCATGCTGTTTGTTCTCTACAGGGACTGCACCAGTTAACATTCCCTCCAACAATGTGGGAGGGTTCCCTTTTCTCCACACCATCTGCAACACATGTTATTTGTAGATTTCTTAGTGCTGGCCATTCTACCAAGTGTGAAGTAGTACCTCATTGTGGTTTTTATTTGCATTTCTCAAATAATTACCAATGAGGAGCATTACAGGATGATTCTTTAAATGTCAGATGTGGGAAGTCCATTAAGTGTAATATGTCAACGTGACAATTTTTCACAGATAAGGATTTATTAAATAGTTATTTCATTTCTTCTTAGTTAACTATAGGGACATAAGTTATCATGTTAATCAAGATGATGCATCAGTTATGCATCTCTGAGCAGTTTTAAAGATGTGCATTGCTCCCTTCAAAGGGAAGGCTTGTGCTGGGACTAAGGTCCACCTCCCAATGAAAGCTGTTCCTTGAGCAAGTTCAGTCAGTGCAGGGGGTAAATGGTGAGACCACCATATCACCTGACACTTCCCGCATCTCAGGCCTCAGTCTGACCATCCCATCTGAGGTTGAACAGTTTGTCCTGGTGATATAGTTTGAACTCTTTCTGTATGTCTAGGTCAATTGTTAATAATTTAGGATTAAACTCAGGATTCTATAGGATTCAGTTCAGTTCAGTTTAGTCGCCCAGTCGTGTCCGACTCTTTGAGATCCCATAAACTGCAGCATGCCAGGCCTCCCTGTCCATTACCAACTCCCAGAGCTTACTCAAACTCATGTCCATCAAGTCGGTGATGCCATCCAGCCATCTCATCCTCTGTCGTCCCCTTCTCCTCTCCTGCCCCCAATCCCTCCCAGCATCAGAGTCTTTTCCAATGAGTCAACTATTTGCATGAGGTGGCCAAAGTACTGGAGTTTCAGCTTTAGCATCATTCCTTCCAAAGAAATCCCAGGGCTGATCTCCTTCAGAATGGACCGGTTGGATCAACTTGCAGTCCAAGGGACTCTCAAGAGTCTTCTCTAACACCACAGTTCAAAAGCATCCATTCTTCAGCACTCAGCTTTCTTCACAGTCCAACTCTCACATCTATACGTGACCACTGGAAAAACCATAGCCTTGACTAGATGGACCTTTGTTGGCAAAGTAATGTCTCTGCTTTTGAATATGCTATCTAGGTTGGTCATAACTTTCCTTCCAAGGAGTAAGCGTCTTTTAATTTCATGGCTTCAGTCACCATCTGCAGTGATTTTAGAGCCCAGAAAAATAAAGTCTGACAGTGTTTCCACTGTTTTCCCATCTATTTCCCATGAAATGGTGGGACCGGATGCCATGATCTTCGTTTTCTGAATGTTGAGCTTTAAGCCAACTTTTTCACTCTCCACTTTCATTTTCATCAAGAGGCTTTTTAGTTCCTCTTCCCTTTCTGCCATAAGGGTGGTGTCATCTGCATATCTGAGGTTATTGATATTTCTCCCGGCAATCTTGATTCCAGCTTGTGCTTTTCTTCCAGCCCAGCGTTTCTCATGATGTACTCTGCATAGAAGTTAAATAAGCAGGGTGACAATATACAGCCTTGACGAACTCCTTTTCCTATTTGGAACCAGTCTGTTGTTTCATGTCCAGTTCTAACTGTGGCTTCTGACCCGCATATAGGTTTCTCAAGAGGCAGGTCAGGTGGTCTGGTATTCCCATCTCTTTCAGAATTTTCCACAGTTTATTGTGATCCACACAGTCAAAGTCTTTGGCATAGTCAATAAAGCAGAAATAGATGTTTTTCTGGAACTCTCTTCCTTTTTCCATGATCCAGCGGATGTTGGCAATTTGATCTCTGGTTTCTCTGCCTTTTCTAAAACCAGCTTGAACATCATGAAGGTCACACTTCACATATTGCTGAAGCCTGGCTCGGAGAATTTTGAGCATTACTTTACTAGAGTGTGAGATGAGTGCAATTGTGCGGTAGTTTGAGCATTCTTTGGCATTGCCTTTCTTTGGGATTGGAATGAAAATTGACCTTTTCCAGTCCTGTGGCCACTGCTGAGTTTTCCGAATTTGCTGGCATATTGAGTGCAGCACTTTCACAGCATCATCTTTCAGGATTTGAAATAGCTCAACTGGAATTCCATCATCTCCACTAGCTTTGTTCGTAGTGATGCTTTCTAAGGCACACTCGACTTCACATTCCAGGATGTCTGGCTCTAGGTGAGTGATCACACCATCGTGATTACCCGCACTCTAACAGCAAAATATGTTTTAAAGTTACACCAGGACACAGGGGTTACACCATGAGCCTAAGGGAGTTTCTGCAGATTTTTCTGTTCTGACATCAAGGCCCCTTCCCCAGTTTTACAACAGCACAATTGCCAGAGACTGGATGAGCTACATCATTGGCAGGGATCAGGACAGAATGAAAATGCAGGAATCCTTCTGTTAGGATTACTAAGACTGTCATGCTGACAGCACAGCCTTCAACCAAGCACAGAGCCCCTCTAAGTGCAGGCGCCCCGGACACTGAGCGTGTGTGTCCATGAAGACAAAGGCTTCTACTCGCATAGAGCCAGTTTTGTGTAATGGTGTGTTAAACTGAATTATAACTCCAAATATTTGTACTAGGGACATGTGGACTCTTTTTTCTATTGAAAACTGGGGTATTTCTAATTGAAGAGTAGTGTTTTACGTTGTGTTAGTTACAGGTGTTTAGCAAAGGGATTCAGTTATATATATATATATATATATATATATATATAGTATATAATATACATTATATATATCGGTCCATTTAGTTCAGTCGCTCGGTTGTGTCCGACTCTGCGACCCCATGAATCACAGCACACCAGGCCTCCCTGTCCATCACCATCTCCCAGAGTTCATGTCCATTGAGTCGGTGATGCCATCCAGCCATCTCACCCTCTGTCGTCCCCTTCTCCTGCCCCAAATCCTTCCCAGCATCAGAGTCTTTTCCAATGAGTCAACTATTCACATGAAGTGGCCAAAGTACTGGAGTTTCAGCTTTAGCATCATTCCTTCCAAAGAAATCCCAGGGCTGATCTCCTTTAGAATGGACAGGTTGGATCTCCTTGCAGTCCAAGGGACTCTCAAGAGTCTTCTCCAACACCACAGTTCAAAAGCATCAATTCTTCAGCGCTCAGCCTTCTTCACAGTCCAACTCTCACATCCATACATGACCACTGGAAAAACCATAGCCTTGACTAGATGGACTTTGTTGGCAAAGTAATGTCTCTGCTTTTGAATATGCTGTCTAGGTTGGTCATAACTTTCCTTCCTAGGAGTAAGCAAATATAACACAGGTATGTGTAAATACATACATGCTCTCAGATTATTAGGTTTCAGTTGTTGCTGTTGTTCAGTCGCCCAGTTGTGTCCAGCTCTTTGTGACCCCATGGACTGGAGCATACCAGGCTTCTCTGTCCCTCACTATCTCCCAAAGTTTGCCCAAGTTCATGTCCCTTGCATGAGTGATGCTGTCCAGCCATCTCATCCTTGGACATCCTCTTCTCCTTCTGCTCTCAATCTTTCCCAGCATCAGGGATTTTTCCAGTGAGTCAGCTCTTCTAATCAGATGACGTAAATACTAAAATCTTCAGCTTTAGCATGAGTCCTTCCAGTGAATATTCAGGGTCGATCTCCCTTAAGATTGACTGGTTTGATCTCCCTGCTATCCAAGGGACTTTCAGGAGTCTTCTCCAGTACCAGAGTTCAAAGGCATCGATTCTTTGGCATTCTGCCTTCTTTCCAGTTCAGCTCTCACGACCATATGTGACCACTGGGAAGACCATAGCCTTGACTATACGGACCTTTGTCAGCAGTGTAACATCTCTGCTTTTCAACACACTGTCTAGGTTTGTCATAGCTTTCCTGCCAAGAAGCAATCACCTTCTAATTTCATGGCTGCAGTCACCATCCACAATGATTTTAGAGCCCAAGAAGAGGAAATTTGCCACTACTTCCACCTTTTCCCTTCTATTTGCCATGAGTAATAGGACCAGATGCCACGATCTTAGATTTTTTAATATTTAGATTTAAGCCAGCTCTTTCACTCTCCTCCTTCACCCTCATCAAGAGGCTCTTTAGTTCCTCTTGGCTTTCTGCCATTAGAGTGATACTGTCCGTGTAACTAAGGTTGTTGATGTTTCTCCTGCCTATCTTGATCCCAGCTTGTAACTCATCCAGCCCAGCATTTCTCATGATGTGCTCAGTGTATAGGTTAAACAAACAGGGTGACAGCAGACAGCCCTGTTGTACTCCTTTCTTAATCTTAAACCATGCATGGTTCTAACTGTTGCTTCTTGACCCACACACAGGTTTCTCAGTAGACAGGTAAGATGGTCTGGTATTGCCTTCTCTTTAAGAGCTTTCCACAGTTTGTCATGATCCACACAAACTCTGGGAGTTGGTGATGGACAGGGAGGCCTGGCGTGCTGTGATTCATGGGGTCGCAAAGAGTCGGACACGACTGGGCAATTGAACTGAACTGAACTGAACACAGTCAAAGGCTTTGGTGTGGTTGAAGAAACAGACATAGATGTTTTTCTGGAATTCCCAATTTTTCTCTATATCCAGCGAATGTTGGCAATTTGATCTCTGTTTCCTTTTCCTTTTCTAAACCCAGCTTGGACATTGGAAGTTCTTGATTCAAAAAATGCTGAAGGCTAACGTGCGATATTTTAAGCATGACCTTACTAGCATGGGAGATGAGTGCAATTGTCCAGTGGTTAGCACATTCTTTGGTACTACCTTTTTCGGGAACTGGAATGAGGATTGACCTCTTCCAGTCCTGTGGCCACTGCTGGGTCTTCCAGATTTGCTGACACATTGAATGCAACACCTTGATGGCATCATCCTTTAGGGTTTTGAATAGCTCTACTGGAATTCCATCACATCCACTAGCTTTATTAACAGCAGTGCTTCCTAAGGCCCACTTGACTTCTCTCTCCAAAATGTCTGGCTTTAGGTGGCTGACCACACCATTGTAGTAATCTGGTTCATTAAGCTCTCCTTTGTACAGTTCTTCCTTGTATTCTTTCCATCTCTTCTTGATCTCTTCAGCATCTACTATGTGTCTACCATTTCTGTCCTTTATTGTGCTCATCTTTGGACAAAATGTTCCCTTGGTATCTCAAATTTTCCTGAAGAGATCCCTAATCTTTCCCCTTCAGATGGTTTCCAGTTTCATACACTGTTCATTGAGGAAGGTCTTCTTGTCTCTCCATACTCTTCTTTGGAAATCTGAGTTCAGGTGGATATACCTCTCCCTTGCTTTTCTCTCCTCTTCTTTCTTTAGCTGTTTGGAAGGCCTCCTCTGATAACCACTTTGCCTCCTTGCTTTTCTTCTTCTCTGGGATGGTGTTGTTCACTGCTTCCTGTACGTATTATGGATCTCTGTCCATAGTTCTTCAGGCATATCGTTTACTAGATCTAATCCCTTGAGTCTATTCATCACCTCCACTGCATATTCACAGGGGATTTGATTTGAGTCGTACCTGGCTGGCCTAGTGGTTTTCCCCACTTTCTTTACTTTAAGCCTGAATTTTGCTATGAGAAGCTGAGGATCTGAGCCACAGTCAGCTCCAGGTCTTGTTTTTGCTGACTGTGTACAGCTTCTCCATCTTTGGCTACAAAGAATGAAATCAATTTCATTTCAGTATTGATCACTTGGTGAAGTCCATGTGTAAAGTCATCTCTTGTGTTGTTGAAAAAGTGTATTTGCTATGACCAGTGCATTCTCTTGGCAGAATTCAGCTAGCCTTTGCCCTGCCTCGTTTTGTTCTCCAAGGCCAAACTTGCCTGTTACTCCATGTATCTCTTGACTTCCTACTTTTACATTCCAACCCCCAATGATGACTGGAACATCTGTTTTTTGGTGTTTGTTCTAGGTCTTCTAGGTCTTCATAGAACTGAACAACTTCAGTTTCTTTGGCAATAGTGGTTGGGGCATAGACTTGGATTACTGTGATACTGAATGCTTTGCCTTGGAAACAAACCAAGATCATTCTGTCATTTTTGAAATTTCTCCTAAGTACTGCATTTTGGACTCTTTTGTTGATTATGAGGGCTACTCCATTTCTCCAATGGGATTCTTGCCCACAGTAGTAGATATAATGGTCATCTGAGTTAAATTCACGCATTCTCATCCATTTTAGTTCACTCTTACCATCTTCTGCTTGACCCCATCCAATCTACCTTGATTCGTGGACTAGTATTCCAGGTTCCTATGCAATACTGTTCTTTGAAGCATCGAATTTTACTTTCATCACCAGACAATCCATAATTGAGTGTCTTTTCCGCTTTGGCTCAGCCACTTCATTCTTTCTGGGGCTATTAGTAGTTCTCCTCCACTCTTCCTCAGTAGCATATTTCAGACCTAGGGGACTCATCTTTCGGTGTCATAGCTTTTTCTCCTTTTATACAGTTCATGAGGTGCTCACAGCAAGTATACTGGGGTGGCTTAGCCATTCCTTCCTCCAGTGGATCATGTTTTGTCAGGTTTTGTCAGACTTCAGATTATTCGGTTATTCCTGTACTACAGAGTAAAGTGATGTGTTACTCACTCAGTCATGCCCAACTCTCTGTGATCCCATGGATTGTAGCCCACCAAGCTCCTCTGTCCATGGGATTTTCCAGGCAAGAACACTGGCATAGGGGGCACTCCCATCCCTCTTCTGATGTCTATGTGAGAAGCTTTCTCTGTCCCTTTTATACTTTAATAAAACTCTGCTACTCAAAAGCTCTTGAGTGATCAAGCCTGGTCCCTGGTCCCAAAGCTAAATCTTCTTCAGAGATCACAATCTGACATCGTTCACCATAAACTATCTTCTTAGGAGCTCATCTGGGATCTTCAGGACAAGCTTTCAGCTTTTCAACCTCCTCATCAATTGAAGACTTCCCATGGTGGGTTTCTCCACTTTAAGGAAAGGACTTTCTCCAAGTCTGTGAACACCTTTGACAACAACAACCATACATGATGTCTCTTCTTAATCTGATGACATCTAACACTCCTAAAATGGACCTAGTGCAACCATTTGAACCTTAACTATGGACCTAATGGTTAACTTTGCTTGTTGTTCTGTTTTTGCTGTTTGCTACCTGCATCTGTAACTGTGTAACTGGATTTCTTTCCAACCATCTGAAAGCTTTTAAGTTACAAATGGTTGTCCAGGCTCCTACAAGTGCCACAACCTCCTCCAACTATTACTTGGGGCCCCTGAATCAGAGACCTTCAATATGAGGGTTAGGAGAACATGTTGTCTCAACAACTTAGGGATGATGCCACTCAACAGCAGGAAGTAGTTATGGAATGAAAACAATGCCCCTTTCCCTTGGCAACATAATTCTCCTAAAAGAAAAAGGGGGAATGAGAGAGTCAATTCCTAGGCAGGTTGATAAGAAGTCCAGAGTTTCTGAGGAGGAGAGAGGAGTCTGGGGTTCTTGAGGAGGAGATAGGGGTCTGGAATTCTCAAGGAAGAGGAAAGGATAAACTTTTTTTTCTACATTCCTTAGTCATAGTAAGGATTATGTAACAGCAGTGTATCTTGCTGAAGGATATGTTTCTCTTTAACAAGGCCTTCTGACTAACCCTGCTGTCTTACAGTGCCTGCTGTGGGAGTAAGTCTGATAACAGCATATAAGCCCTTGCTCACACTGGCAAGGGGGGCACTCCCGTCCCCCTTCTGAGTCTGTGTCAGAAGCTTTCTCTGCTGCTTTTCTTACTTTTATAAAACTTTGCTCCACAAAAGCTTTTGAGTGATCTCGAATGATCCCTGGTCCTGCAGTTAAATCTTCTTCTTCAGAGACCACAAGTCTGGTGTCGTTCACCATAAACTATCACTAGAAAAGGGGAAACTGGAGACAAAGCAAAGGCCAGTGGTTGTGGACTTCCATGGTGGTCCAGCGCCAAGACTCTGTGCCCCAGTCCAGGGGGTCCGGGCTCAGCCTCTGGTCAGGGAGCTAGATCCCGCATCCGCAACTCAGAACCAGCACAGCCAAATAAATAAATATTTTTTAAAAAGAGAAAAGATCAATGGTTGCTAGGAGTGAGGTGAGGGGTGGAAGAGGGATAAATAGGCAAAGCACAGAGAATTCTTAGGGCATTGAAACTATTCTGTGTGATACTATAGTGATTGATACACATCATCACACATTTGTTCAAAATCACAGAATGCATAATTCCAATAGTGATGCCCAATGTAAACTGTGGAGAAGGCAATGGCACCCCACTCCAGTCCTCTTGCCTGGAGAATCCCAGGGACGGGGGAGCCTGGTGGGCTGCCACCTATGGGGTCGCACAGAGTCAGACATGACTGAAGTGACTTAGCAGCAGCAATGTAAACTGTAGACTGTGGGTGATGTACTTTAGTTAATTATAACAAATGTACTACTTTTGTGCAGGATGTTGACAGTGGGGAGGCTGTGCATGCACCAGGCGAGGAACCTTCTGTACTTTTGGTTCAATTTTGCTGTGAACCTAAAACTGAATTAAAAAATAAAGTCCTTTCAAAAAAAAAAAAAAGAATACTGGAGTGGGTTGTCATTCCCTTTTCCAAGGGATCTTCCAGACCCAGGGATCAAAACTGGGTCTCCTGCATCGCAGGCAGGTTCTTTACTATCTGAGCCACTAAGGACACAGAAGAACTGCACAAAGAAAAGGTCTTCATGACCCAGATAACCACGCTGGTGTGCTCACTCACCTAGAGCCAGACATCCTGGAATGCGAAGTCAAGTGGGCCTTAGGAAGCATCACTACGAACAAAGCTAGTGGAGGGGATGGAATTCCTGCTGAGCTCTTTCAAATCCTAAAAGATGATGCTGTGAAAGTGCTGCAATCAACACGTCAGCAAATTTGGAAAATGCAGCAGTGGCCACAGGACTGGAAAAGGTCAGTTTTCATTCCAATCCCAAAGAAGAACAATGCCAAAGAATGCTCAGACTACCACATAATTGTAGTCATTTCACTCACTAGCTAGGTAATGCTCAAAATTCTCCAAGCTAGGATTCAACAGTAAATGAACCAAGATCTTCCAGATGTACAGTTCGATTTAGAAAACACAGAGGAACCAGAAATCAAATTGCCAGCATCTGCTGGGTCATAGAAAAAGCAATAGAATTTCAGAAAAACATCTACTTCCACTTCATTGACCACGTTAAAGCCTTTGACTGTATGGATCACAACAAACTGTGGACAATTCTTCACGAGATGGTAATACCAGACCACCTTACCTGCCCCCTGAGAAACCTATATGCAGGTCAAGAAGCAACAGTTAGAACCAGACATGGAACAATGGCCTGGTTCAAAATTGGGAAAGGAGTATGCCATTGTACATTGTACTTTGTCACCCTGCTTAGTTAACTTATATGTAGAGTACATCATGTGAAACGCTGGGCTTGATCAATCAAAAGCTGGAATCAAGATTGCTGGGAGAAATCTCAACAACCTCAGATATGCAGATGACACCACCCTAATGGCAGAAAGCAAAGAGGAACTAAAGAGACTCTTGAGGAAGGAGAAAGAGGAAAGTGAAACAGCTGGCTTAACACTCAACATTCAGAAAACCAAGATCATGGCATCCAGTCCCATCATTTCATGACAAGTAGACAGGGGGAAACCGGAAACAGTGACAGATTTTATTTTGGGGGGCAGGCAGTGACTGCAGCCATGAAATTAAAAGACACTTGCTTCTTGGAAGAAAACCTATGACCAACCTAGACAGCATATTAAAGAGCAGAGACATTACTTTGCCAAAAAAGGTCCATATAGTCAAAGCTATGGTTTTTCCAGTGGTCATGTATGGATGTGAGAGCTGGACTATAGAGAAGGCTGAGCACTGAAGAATTGATGTTTTTGAACTGTGGTGTTGGGGTGTAGGAGACAGGCCTATTAAAAGGTCTGGCAAAAGAATTAAGCAATTTCACTGAGAGGACCTGACTCAGCATGTGACTTCTGAAGGAATCCAAGAAGGAACAAAAACATCTTGAAAGCAGGATGTATGCCTGGGTATAGAAAGCCATCAACAGACTGTTCCTATCTTTGGCACTTATGAGGCACAGAGAGAGTGACTGGCTCTTTGTCCTTGAGGCAGAAAAACAGGGAACAAAAGTGTTAACTGTGAACTGCACAGGGTTATCACTGATGGCCACCTGGCCTGCTATGCTCACAGAAACACGTACAAGCAGGTCTCAAAAAGTATAATAAAGCAGACTTGAGATCAGTTTGGGCACCTTCACCTTGTGGGGGTGTTGGTCCCCTAATTCCCCCTTTAATTTTCTTGAGTGTTTCTCATTCTTTTGCCAAGCCACACTTTCAGGAACCTGTGTGGTCGGGCTGGACTCTACATTGGGGAAGACTCTTGAGAGTCCCTTGGACCACAAGGAGATCAAACCAGGCCATCCTAAAGGAAATCAGTCCTAAATATTCATTGGAAGGACTGATGCTGAAGCTGAAACTCCAATATTTTGGCTACCTGGTGCAAACAGTGGACTCATTAGAAAAGCCCCTGATGCTGGGAAAGACTGAAGGCAGGAGGAGAAGGGGACGACAGAGGATGAGATGGTTGGATGGCATCACCGACTCAATGGACAGAGTTTGAGCAAGCTCCAGAAGATGGTGAAGGACAGGAAAGCCTGGCGTGCTGCAGTTCATGAGGGTCAGACTCCACTGAGCAACTGGACAACAGGGGGCAACAGGGAGGGGCTCCATTCTGGGTGGCAGGCACAGGGCCACTTGGCCCTCGTCACCCGCAGGGCCTGAGGTCAGGTCCCTGGGCTTTCCTGCCTTCATCTCCAGTCCCAGGGATTGCTCTGGCCTGGGGCCCCTGCCAGCCTGATTTCTTGCCTCTTCTTTCTCTAAGCTCAATGAAGTACAACACGTTTAAGCCAGGGCTGTTTCTCTTTCATAGTCTTTCAGTGCAGCTCCCCTCCCGACCTCACCCCACTACTTTAAATTGATCAGCTCCCCGAAACCAACACTGGCCGTCTGTCCATGTCCTTGGAGTTCCACCAACTCCATCTCCACCCCCATCTCTCTCTGGGCCCAGAGGTCTGGCCAAGGAACCTTGCGGGGGGTGGCGGGGGGAGGGGGGAGGCGGCGCTCCACCATGCTCCAGCCCCCTCTAGCGGCCTTCTGTGCTAACACCAACTCTCAGCACTTTCTCCTACCTTTGTACCCATCCCCAGGGGCTGCCCTGGCCTGGGGCACCTGCCAGTCTGATTCTGGCCCTCCTCGTTTGATCCAATCAAGGATACAAGGAGGGTGGCACCCCACTCCCTCCAAAACCCTGCCCTTCCTGGGAGTTGAGTGCACAGTTTGTACAGTGGGTCCAGGTGTGAAGGCTCAGTTGCCCCCTTGGCTTCTGCCTGCTCTGTGCAGGGAATGCCCTCTCCAAAGCACTGGTGTAGGTTGGGGCTGGCGCGCCCAGTGGGGATGACTGGGATAAATAACTGCCAGGGGCCCCCAGTGTGAGGGAACAAGCCGAGGCCGCAGGGAGCCCAGGCTGCAGATCTGAGTCCACGTCACCCCCAGGTGGCTCTGGCTGGAGCCGAGAGGTCGTGGGCCTGGACTGCCAGCTGCCTGCCTGGAGACTGCCTCCTCGAGGGGTAGTGGGCTGGAGCCATGGAAGTCACCCTGGATGTGGGGGCTGGAAAGGTCAGGCAGCTGTCTCCTGGGAGCCGTGCTCTCAAGGGAGCCACGAGAACTATCCCCTGGCACTGCCCTCCTGCTCAGGACAAGGCTCCGCGAGGTGATCAAGGTCCCACAGCTGACAGGCAGATGGAAGCTGGCACCCCTCATGCTGGGTCCAGAGGCGGACAGCCTAGGGTCGGACCAGGAGGCTCCTGTCCCTGACGCCCTGTCGTCCCAAAGGAGGTGCCTTGTCCACACAGGCGGACAAGCCTCAGAGCTCCCCTTCCCAGCGGCAGGGCAGAGGGGTCTACTTCTCTCTCCTAGGGCAGATTCTAGCGCTTGTACAAACCACGCCCTTCCCTTCTGGAAGAAGAGCTTGCTCGCACAACCAGCCTGGCTGCAGAGGAGGTCAGGCACATGGCCAGCTGAATGGCAGGGTTCCGTGCCCTGGGATCCACCCTTCTAATGTTCCTCCACCCTCAACCACTCTCCACCTGGAAGCCATGTTTTATAAGAGATACAATTGCATAAAGTGACTTATAATTTAGGAATCAATTGAAAATCACGGGCTGGCGGGTGCCTTTCGTGAGTTTTGATCACAGATTGCTGGCAGGGCTGCGTTACTGACACGGAGGCTCCCCCAGCCCCGCAGAGCCCATGGGCATCGGCAGCCAGAGGTGTCCTGTCCGGTGGAAGGCCCCCGTGTCACCCCTTGCTCCTCTGCTCCCTCAGTCCCTGTGGGACGGAGCTGGGGACAATGAGAGTGACCCGAGGCAGCCGCAGCCCCACCAGCCCAGCCCAAGGCTCACAGAAGAGCAGCCAGTCTCCTGAGCCCAGTGTCTGTCATGGGACTGCCTTCCAGCCCTGAGCTGGGGGGTGTTTCAGTTTGGAGACACAGAGCACAAAGCGCCAGCTGGGGTGGTCCTGGAAGAGAGGGAGCCAGCCCAGCGCCCACTCCCCGGCCTCAGTCCTGTGTGCACCGGACACTCCAGCTTCGTCCTGCCCGGATGCCTATTCTCCAGTCCCTGTGGTCAAACCCATGCATGGGGACCCACTTCCTTCAAGCAGCTGCCCTGACCCCACCCCTGCAGGGAGCACGTACTGTGCTGTGTGTCCTCCTGGGTCCCTGGACTGGTGACTGCACTGTCACTGGGTCCGTCTCATCTTCCCAGCTGGACTGGGACCTGCACGGTGGGCCTGCAGGGGCCGGCCACAGAGGACCCCAAAACCCCCGTGAGGAACTGGGACTCACGGGGAGGGGATGAGAGCTGTGGACAGACTTCAAGGAGTGCAGCACTGGTTAACCGCACACTGGGCTGCTTAGCGCAAAGAAAACCAGAACTGGGAAGACAAGGGGGTACAGCAGGGCCCCCACCACGTCCCAGCCCTCCTCTTGCTTCCCAGCCCGTCCTCAGGGCCTGGAGGAGGGCCCTGTCCGACTGGTCCGGTGTGGACCCGTGGGCAGCGTCACTGCGTGGTGACAGCCGGGCACACAGAGCCTGGGCCATGTGCAGCCGCCCAGGGCTTCCAGGAGCCCATGTGCAAGCGCGGGGACAGACAGCTGACACACAGACTCACCACCTAAAGTGGAAACACCTCTTCCTGGCAATCTGGAACTTACCTTTTTAAAGGCCCTTTCCTTGGCCTTCAAACTTCTGGGCTGCTGTGTCTCCTCCTGACTCCCCCTGGGATATGTGGCTCACAGGAGCATCCCCAGGACCTTAGTTGCTCAGCAGCTCCCACCATGGTCCAGCCTCTCAGAGGGGCTGCTCCACCGCCCCTTATAAACAGGGGAACTCGCCGTGGAAAGGCCCTCTGCGCGACGGTCAGGAGACAGCTGCGCAGGGACGGCCACGCCCACGCCGCCTTCTCCACCTGCCCACGCAGCCTGGTTCACAGACTCTGTTTTGCTAGTAAAGGCCTGGGAGCTCCCCTCAGTCCTTCTGAAAATGTTCTGGAACACGAGCGCAGGAAGCTAGCACACTTTCCGTATTCCTGTCCTGCAGTGCAGCTCAAGCCTTTCCCCTCTGTGGCTGTGTCGGGAGTCACGTGATAATTTTCTCAGGTAGTTTTTTCCGTTTAGTTGCTCAGATTAATTCCAAGGACCACTTGGCGTCTCTAACTGGAGCATGCACGGCCCAGTTCCACACAGGGGGAGGCAAAACAAGAGTGTCTGCAACACAGCTTCCTGGGGCATCATGTTTATTCCCCATGCTTTAAAAGGACTGTCCCCTCCCCGACTCGGAAGAAAAGACTCGGAAGAGCAGGGGAGGGGAGACGTGCTGCCGGAAAGGCCGTCCAGCCTCTGACAGTCCAGCTCCCACCCAGGTGGGCCTGTGTCAGGGCAGCATCTCCTCTAGGCCCCAGGCAGCGCCAGACCGTCCTCTGAGCCGGTCAGGTAATCCAGATATGATACTTCTGAAGACCGTGGTGGTGCGAGCCACCCTCCTGATGTGAATCCAGGGCAGAGAACACCCCGTGTTCCCCTGGACCACATCCTCTCCACGGGCATCAGGCACACACAGCGCACGCCGCCGGCACCGCCCCCACCTCGGGCTGGGCTGTGTGCACCAGCCTTGGCCTCCAGGGGCCGGGGTTCAGCATCATCCTGCTCTCCACTTCAACGCACAAGGTGTGGCCTGACCTTCCTGCCTCGCCAGCCATGAGGAACTACCCTGGGCTCACTTTGTGGTCAGGCTTCCAGCTGGCCAGTCTGCAACAGGAGTGTTTTAAAGTAAAGTTCTAGAATCTCCCAGGCACCCCTGCTGCCTTTGGCTGTGGCCGGAGTGGGGCTGGGACACTCTAGGGCTGCCCAGCATGGGGGGAGCTTCTGGAGGACAACACACCCAGAGCAGCCAGAGCCTCTGGGGCCCCAGGCCTGCTGGTGGAGGGGGATCCCCAGGGCCTCACCGGATTTGGGGGCATGGACCGCTGGCCCTCCAGGCTGCTGCCCCTCCTCCTCACAGAACTGTCTGCCCACCTCAGAGCCCAAGGGGCTCAAGCCATGCTGAGGTCAGCAGAAGGGGAGGGCCTCGGAGTGACAGGATGAATCCTGCCTGTGGCCGCACCCCTCAAGCCCATGGTCATCACCTCTGTCACCCGGGGAATCCTTGTCACAGGGCAGCTCACTGGATGGCCCGAGCGGCTCCTCCTGGCCCACGTTCACTCACAGATGCCTCGTGGGTCACTTCAAGTGACCCCTCTGTCATCGGGGTCAAGGGTTATCATTGTTTCAGAGATATTTTTCTATCTCAAGTGAGGGATAAAGTGGGAACACGGTGTTGCCCACTCAGGATCCGCTGCTGCAGCTCCCAGAAGTCCGGTCCCATGAAGGGCAGGGACCCAGGCCCCACAAGTACAGAACCACTCCCAGGCTCCATGCGTCCTGGTGAATGACCGTCACAGAAGGTATTGACTGAGCGGGAAAGTCTGTGATTCTTATGCTCAGCTCAGCATCAAGAAGTAGGGTCCCTGGCGTCAGGTCTCGTCTGCGGGCAACACCTTCTGGTGGCAGCACTGCCCAGCAGGCACCAGCTGCTGGGACAGGCCTTGGCCGCCTCATCTGCCCGGCAGCCACCATGCAGTAAACAGTCAATCGCGTCTCCTCCACTCACATACTCCATGACAAGGAATAATGTTTCTTCAGTGTCAATCACCTGGAGGAGCTTTCAAAACCCTGATGCTCTGGACTTTGCAAGAAAAGTCTCTGGAGGCTCTTGTTAATGGCCTCCTGAAAAGAAGACCACCCTCATCATATTTACCCCAATAAGGTCAGCAGCAAACTCATCATTAGAAAGCTTGGGAGACCAGGAAACAGTGGGCTGACTTATTCAAAGCACTGAAGGAAAAATGTGTCAACCAAGAATCCTGTGGCTGGCAAAACAGAGCATTAGGCCTGCCTTGCATAAAGGACACTGGACATTAACTCAAAAACAAGTGTACATAAGGGGAAAATAGGAAGTGACCACATAAGCCAAGATTCAGAGAAGACCTTAGAAGCCTTGAAGGGTACACTTCAGGCTGGTCCTCATCTTGGAGACTGCCCACAACGATCAGAAGCACAAAAACAGTGTCGGCAGACAGCAAGCCTGGGGAAAAGCAGGAACCTTATTTCCACGTTCCCACATTACTGCACTCAAACGTCCAGTTTTCAACAAAAAATCACAAGGCAGAGGAGAGACATCATCAGAATGGTGGGGCAGGAGATTTCTACTATCTTCCCCCAAAGAAAACCGATTTGAACGATTGCCCACAGACCAGACAGCCTCTGTGGAAGGCCCGGAGTCTAGCGGTGGACCTTGCCAGCGCGGTTCTGGACAAAAAATCAGATACTGGATGCACTGAGGAGCCTAAGAGTCTAACTTTTCCCATGTTGACCCCCCAACCCCCAAGGTGACGTTTCAGGACTAAAGGTAACCAGGAAGGGTTAATTTTAAATATACACTGGCTCTGCTCCAGTGACCTGAACCCTTTATTTTTATGAAGAAACATAAGGGCCTGCCTGAGGGAGTAACCTGAGCCGCCCACCTGTGAAGGAGTGTGAGGAAGTGAGGCTAACACACCTCCTGCCTGAGAGAAGCCATTCTTGCAAAGACGGATTGTCTTTTTACTCTTTCCTCACCTCCCCCCATCTCTGATCCATAAAAGAACCTGGCAACCAGGCCCTGAAAGACAGCGGTTTTGAGGCACAAGCCTGCTTTCTTCTCCGCACACTGCTGCTGCTGCTAAGTCGCTTCAGTCGTGTCCGACTCTGTGCGACCCCATGGACTGCAGCCCACCAGGCTCCTCCATCCATGGGATTTTCCAGGCAAGAGTATTGGAGTGGGGTGCCATTGCCTTCTCCTCTCCGCCCACTGGCTTCCATTAAAATCTCTTCCTCGCCTCAAACCCGCTTCTCTGGGAAGGAGCGCCCCGCCTCCCCGCGCATGCGCTGACGGCCGGGCGGGCGCGCTCGGGCATCAGGGAGCCTGGGCGGAAAAACTGCGCGTCAGCAGGCCTGCGGGAAACCGTCCACTGGACCGCGGAGCGGGCCCCGGGGGCACAGGGGCTATCGGCACGCTGCCGGGTCCTCCGGACCGACGGCCGCGGAGCTGCAGCGTTCGCCACAAGGGGCGGCGTGGAGCCGGCGCCCCCGCAGTAACAGGTGAGAGTTCCCAGCACAGCCCCCAGAGGGCGCTTCTCTCCTGAAGTTAGCCGGGAAGAGGTCACTTTGTTCAGATGTCAAGGCAGCAACACAGGGCTTCAAGGAATATGAAAAATCGAGGTCCAGTTATCAAATAAATGTCACAAGGAGGCACTGTACGGCACAGGACACAGGGTCAATGAAACTGCAGTAACTGTATGGTGACAGAAGGCTCCTGCACTTATCATGGTGGTCAGTTCTTAATACACAAAAATGCTGAATCACTCTGCTGTACACTCCAAACTAATATAATACTATATGCCAACTATGCTTTAGTTTAAAAAAAAAAAGTGTTTTTAAGAAAATTTAAGGAACATGACACCATCAGTGGAACACAGTAACTGTGTCTAATAACTGACCCCAGAGAAATGGAAATCTGCCATTTACCCAATAAATAATTCAAAATAGCTGTTTTAAGGAAGCTCAGTAAACTACAAAAAACAGAAGGACAATTCACCAAATTAGGAAAACAACACGTGAACAAATTAGACGTTCTACTGGGAGAAAAATCATTAAGAAAAAAAAGAATCATGTAGAAATTCTTAGGCTGAAGAATACAATGGATGAAATTATTTAAAATGCAATGGACAACATTAACAGCAGAATGAATCAAGAGGAAGAAGTTGTGAAGTAGCAGACAGAACCTTGAAATTATTCAAAGGAGAAGATAAAAGAATGAAGAGTGAAAGTCCTGTGAATTATTCTAACTCCCTTAGATTAAGAAAAACAATCTAAGAAGTACTAGAGTCTCAGAAGAAGACAAAGGTCAGAAAGCATATTTAAAAAAATAATGACTGAAAACGTCCCAAATCTGAGGAGAAATTTTGATATCCGAGCTTATGAAGCTAAAAGGTCACCCAAAAATGTCAATTAGTTCAGTTGCTCAGTCGTGTCCGACTATTTGTGACCCCGTGGACTGCAGCACACCAAGCCTCCCTGTCCATCACCATCTCCTGGAGTTTACTCAAACTCATATCCATCGCATCGGTGATGCCATCCAACCATATCATCCTCTGTCGTCCCCTTCTCCTCCTGCCTTCAATCTTGCCCAGCATCAGGGTCTTTTCAAATGAGTCATTTCTTCGCATCAGGTGGCCGAAGTATTAGAGTTTCAACCTCTGCATCAGTCCTTCTAATGAATATTCAGGACTGATTTCCTTTAGGATTGACTGGTTGGAGCTCCTAGCTGTCCAAGACTGGAGCGTCTTCTCCAACACCACAGTTCTCCAGTACTCTTGCCTGGAGAATCCCATGGAGGGAGGAGCCTGGTAGGCTACAGTCCATGGGGTCCCAAAGAGTGGGACGCGACTAAGCGACTTCACTTTCATACAGCCCTTGGGGATCACAGAGTGATCACTTTCATCCTCCTTCCAGAGCCCCTGGATTCAAATGCTAATCTGTTCTGAAATACTACGACAAACCCAACCAGAAAGTTTTACTAGTTTTCTGGGCATCCCTTAGCCTAGTCTAGTTACCACCTGAGACAAACGGTCTCAGCAAAGCCACCCTCTCCGGCCCACTCCGCTCTCCCTCTTTGGACCCCCCACCCCCACTCTGGACGCTCAGGGATGCAGTGAGGCCGCCCTCACCCGGGGACGCACACTGGCCAGTGGGAACGCAAGCCCGCCCTGGGTGCACGGCCCAGTGGAAGGGGCGGGGACACTGTGGAGGGCGAGGGTCCCGGGAGAGGGCTGGGTGCGGGGAGAACCCCGAGGCGAGCAGTTGGGCCGAGACAGAGCGCCCTACCACCAGCCGCAGGAGACCCCGGCGGCAGGCTGTACTCCGGCTGGGCGTTTAACGGGAACGGCCGGTACCTGGGGCGGAGCTATAACCAGGGTCAGAGGGCCAGGCCAGACTCGTGCCAGGGGGCGGGCGTGGCCTGGAGGAAACGTCCGCGTCAGCCCCTCCCTCACACCTGGGCCTGCAGGGCAGGGGCGGGAGTGCCCGAAAAAGCAGGTTTGAAGCGGAAAGAAGACGTATTCCCGCTTCCTACACAGCCCGAGTGAGGGAGCCTCGCAGCGCAACGGCTGGGGCTGGGCCGCTGGACGGAGCGCCGAGTCGCGGAGTCTGCGAGGGGGCGGGACCCGCTGGACCGAGGGCCGAGCGGCGAAGCCTCCGGGGCGGGGCCTGCGTGAGGGCGGGGCCTTGAGGGGCGGGGCCTGCGCGTGGCTGAGCTGCCCACCCTCTCTTTCCCCTGGAACAATTCCAGCCTGGGCCCTGTCCACTTGGACGGTTTGTTGGGCAGAGCTGCCCCTATTATACTCAAGCTGTACGTTTTAACCAACATCAGGTACCCTCTTAAGAGTTGTGAGAGGCAGTTACAGTAAATCCTGAGTTTTCTTCATTAAATTCTGAGGGTTTTTTTAAACCGTTTAAATGTGTTTATTGGTGCTCGGGGTTTAATTTTTTTTTTTTTTTTGGCTGTCCTGGGTCTTCGTTGCTGCGCTGGCTCCTCATTGCTGTGGAGCATAGGCGGGCTCTGATCTGTGGCCACATTACAAACACGGGTTCGTGGCTCAGAGGTTCAGGTGCATGCCGCTCCTGCTGTGATGCTGGCTGCCCGTGCCTGTCCAGCCCAGCGTGCCTCGCCTGCCCTTCTGGGGGCTGCCCTCAGCCTGCACAGGCCAGTCGGTGTGTGGTTCTGAAAGGTTGTTGCTGAACCACGAAAGACACCAGGATTCTTGGCCTCCGGAGGAAAGGAATTCGATCCGGGGCCCATGACGAGGCTTGGTCACTCAGAGCTTTTGTGTGATAAAGTTTTATTAAAGTATAAAAGAGATAGACAGCTTCTGACATAGACATCAGAAGAGGGCAGAAAGAGTGTCCCCTGTTAGCCTTTAGCAGCATGTTATATACCTATCAGCAAGCTGTTAATTAGAGAACGGAGATGTCCCTCACCCACAACATGCATTTTGAGATAACTTGGCACCAGGTGAGTCATCCCAGGCCATAAAACTATTGATATGAATCTTGAAGAAAGGCAGGGTTCCAAGCAAATAGTCTCATTAACATAGCTTAAGAGAACATTTGCATGAGTAAAACATATTGGTTTGTCAAGTTCTGAGTCTTAGGCGAGATTGATTTGAAGACCGAGTCTAGGGGAAATGCATAGTACATTAACATAGCTTAAGAAAACACCTCCATAAGAAAAACGCATTGGTTAGCTCAAGGTTTGAGAAAAGTTAAGTTCCAGTGTTAAGTTGCCAGGTGTCGTTATGGCAACACAGAATTTTAAGAGAAACCTCTTTTTAAATTTGTATAGAGAAGGGAAAAGTATAACACTAGATGTTTCCTCCTGCTACTTAAGAGCGTGATTAAAACAAATCTGACACCTGCAGCCTATTTCCTCCGTTTGGAGACCCCTGGCCTTCCTGCCTGTTACTCTCAGTTCCCTGGGTGACGGTGCAGCATTCCCATGGAGCCCTTGGGACAAGGCTGAGCTGGGCGGCATGGAGAGTCCACCCAAGACCTCCAGGGAGAGGCCAGCTCTGCACCAACACCTTGATGGTGCCAGCAGATGGATGCACCCACACTGACCCGACCACTCACGCCTCCTGACCTGCTCCCCTCTCTGCTGGGCCCCCCACAATTGGTCACCCTCCCACTGCCTGCACCCTGGGCCAGCTCTCATTCTACAAGGAAAGCCCAACTGCATGACTCTGGGCACTGGGTATTGCATCTGTTTTTCAGTAGAATCTATTCCACAATAGAGGACCTGGACTCGCTGAGGGCCGGCTGTCAGAAGGGGTCCCACAGAACTTTCTGTGTGGGGGGAAGCATCCACGACACCTCCTGGGGTCCCTGTCACCCTGAGGATAAGCCACGGCCTGGCCCTGCTGGGGCCCCTCCTCGCGCCTGGATTTGCTCACAGGGGCAGGGTCACAGTGTCAGGGAGGACCAGCCCTAAGTGACCAGGTGTGGCCAGTGTGAATTCTGCACCTTTGAGGAAGTCCTGCCAGGCCGACCCGTGAACACACACATGTACTCATATACATGGACACACTCACACACATGTGCACACAGGCATCTGTACTCCTACATTGTGCATATACACACTTATACACATCAGCACAAGGCACACACAGGCACACCCTGACCTTTCAGGCCCTTTCACCTGAGTCAGCTCTTGCACGCTGACCCACTGAGTAAGCCTCACTGGCTGGCAGGGTCCTGCCCTGGTCCCCGACCTCCTGAGCTGGGCCTGACCTCATGGGCAGGCCGTTCACTGCGAGCCTGGGGTCTAGTCTGAGTCCCCACTGTGCAGACCCTGCCTGCAGCCCCGGGGATGGAGGAGGGCGGGGTGTCACAGTGTCCGCCCTTCCTCAGGCCACCCAGTTTCAGGGCCGTTTTCTGATGGAGCCACCAGGGCCACAGGGCAGAGGCGAGCTGGCGGGAAGGACCGATCCGTTTCTGTCCTCACTGTGCCGCTCCCTTCCCTTCCTAGGATGTCAGAGGATAGATTCTGTCATAAATTCTTAGGACAGATTTGGAGCTAGCAGAGCAGTTTTTCTAATGCATTATTTAACCAGAGTGCTCACTCCGAAAACACCCCACACTACAAAATACATCTTCTTTGTAAGGGCATCTGCTGTTTCTTGCAGGCAGTTAGCGGCCACTGAATTATCTATTTTTTATTTTGCTATGTGCCTAAGACTGTTTGTTCTAATTAAGGACCACTCATGCACTCAGCAAACGTGCCTTATTTGTAAAATGAGACTTTGAGCCCTGCTGGATGAGTAGCCCCCAGGAGGGACATGTCTCAGAGTGCCAAGGCCTCACAGAGCGAGTCCAGCCCGAGCTCCCCTCCTGCCTAGAGCAGCCCTGACCCTTGAGGATGGTGTGCACAGGGAGCAGCCCACTGTCCCACTGCTGCCACTCGGCCCCCAAGGGACTCAGGGCCGCTGTGCCGGGCCCCTGGATGCTGGGCAGGGAGGGAGGCTGGGGCCAGGGGACATCAGGGCGGGGAGAGGCGGGGATTCCTTCCTGAGGCCTCATCCTGAGATTCCTTCTCACCTGTGGACTACGCCCAGGGTTCCAGCACAGATGGAAGGGGGTGGTGCTGACTTACAGTGGTGGACACTTTAAGAGAACAGCTAAGACAGGGAGAGAGAGGGGCTAAACCCTGTTCGAGTAAAATATCCAGAAGTCACACGTCTCCCACCCTTGGGACAGGGGGACATTGCACATGTGCACAAAGGCTCCTCAGTGGTCAAAAAGGAGGGGGCACCACACCGTAATATGTGATGCTAAGGGTGTCCCATAGGCCTCTGGGCTGAAATCCATCTTGGAAAAAAGTTGTGACTGCGTATCAGGGAGGGTCCTAGGGCAGGTCAGGTGTGGAAAAGAAACCAAATAATTGGCCAAAGGTAAAAAAAAAAAAAAGACCTGGAATAACTTTCCTATAAAGAACTCCTCTGGGACACCCACATCCTTTCTCTGTGTGCGTCTCTGCCTTGTTTCTGTCTTAATAACCAACTGTTTGTGTGCTCTCCCACATGAGCTGTGTCTAAATAAACTTTGCATCTGTTTTTAAGTTTTTGCCTCCTTGAAACATTCTTGCTTTCAAACCGGGGCAAGAGACAGGGGAACTTTGCCTCTGGTCTCTTGCCCTTTGCTGGTCAGTGGACAGGAATCCTGGTGCTCACCCCGGCCACCCAGGCCCAGCTCCTGGCAGGAAGCTGAGCTCTAGCATCAAGTCGCCACTCACTGGTGTCTCAGCGAGATCATGGGCAAACCCCAGGGCTTCACGAAAAAACAAACTCCCTTCTTCCCTGGGAGTGTGGTGATAAGTGCACCCCTCCTGTCTCCACTGCTGTGAGTCTTCATCTGCCCTGAGGCCCGCCCACTGGGCTGTAGAGAGGGGTCGAATGAGCTGAGCTTGGCCCTCCCTGCCCCCTGCAGTGCCACTCACAGCTCGGCTGGGACCGCTGGGCACAGGACCACTTGTCCCCAGCTCTGGACAGGCTGGACCACAGCTACCCAGCCAGGCCGGCCTCAGCCTGTCCAGCATGTCGACTGCAAGCTTCTGAGACCTGGATTTGATTCGGAAAGTGTATTAATCACTCAGTTGTGTCCAACTCTTTGCAACCCCATGGACTGCAGCCCGCTCCTCCTTCTCCAGGGGATCTTCTCGACCCAGGAATTGAACCCGGGTCTCCTGCACTGCAGGCAGTTTCTTTACTGTCTGAGCCACCAGGGCAGCCCCACATTCAGAGGACCTGCGTAAACCACGCTCCAGATGCTCCCCCGACACTACGAGGGACCATAATAAACAGCTGCTGAGCCCTGCAGGAACTAGTGGGCTCATAGGGAACCACGCCAGGGCTGAGGCCGGAGAGTGCATGTGTCCACGTGGTGTGGCCCGCGGCTCGCAGGACCTAGTGCTGCTCTGGCAGGTCTGGGCTGAGGCCGGGCCTGGGGGTGGGCCCAGGCATAATGGGCGCCGTGGCATCCCCTGGGCCCTCTGCCCCTTGGTCAGGTGCTGTGCCTGCTGCTCTGGGGGCTCCCCTGTGGGCTGCGCTGACCCTCGGGAGGGAGGAGACTGTTGGTCATCAATGCCAGGGGTCTGCGTCCGGCCCCGGCACGGTTGTGCCCCAGGCAGCAGGGCCCGGGGCGGCTCTATCACAGCTTCATTCCAGGATCCCTTGGATCAGAGCGTCTGCAGCTGCGATTTGAAAACTGTTCACGGAATAATTACACATGTAAGTCATTTCTGTTTCCTTTTTTTTTTAAGTCATTATCTTATTGCTTCTAATTAGCAGTGAGGAAATACAATTATTTATCTGCACAGTCTGGGTTTGACATCTGCATCTGGCTGTCTCTGCCAACCCTGGTGGCGGAGCGGGCCAGTGGCCGCCCTCCCGGCCCCCTGACCCCAGCGGCCCATCCACGGCTCCCTGGTATCCCAGCCTTCCTGAGCTCTGCATCCCCTTCCTGAGCTCTGCAGCCCCTCCAGGACCCTCCCTGCTGTCCCCCTACTGCGATCTCTGGGGCAGGGACTCGATTCAGTTCAGCGATGGTGTGAGCACAGCGGAGGGCAGGGAAGGAGCCTGAGCAGGATGGCCCCGCGGCCTAACACCGGCCGCCTCGCCTCCTCTCCCTGGCTCCCCGGGTGCCTGCCCTCCCTCTCCTCACTCTCTGCCACCCTTTCCCTCTCGCATCCTTGTTTCTCCTGGCTCTCTCTCCTTTCACCCTCTTTCTTTTGTCCTTCTCTGTTCCTTCTCCTGAAAAGACAAAAGCATGCCATCAAGAGTCCATGTAAATTACAAGTTTGCATTTATGATCACCTCATCCCATTTGCTATAAATGAATGTAATGTGGGCAGAAAGCCATTTGATTGAATCAGTTATACAACTGCAGCAAAGGATGGATTTGGTACCTCCATTTATAGCCAATGTTAAATCTGTGGGTGGGACAGAGCATTCCGCGTCCAATCACAGGGGTGATTTCCATCTTTCTGTGCATTAACAGTGTTTCCAAATGAAGCCGTTTTCCCTCCTCTCCTGCACACGCACCCTTCTGCTGGCACCTTGACTGCTGACCCCACAAGAAGGATGTAAGCAGTGCGCAAAGCTGCTTGGGACAGAATGAACCCAGAAGACGCTGCTTTCAGAAGAGGCTGTTTTTTCACGGCCAGTTGTCTGCCATGTGAACGAGAGTCTGACTGCAGGGCCTGTGATGCGCTGGTCTCAGGGGCGAGGCCGAGTGGAAGTGCTGAGCAAAAGGGGTGATAAGAAGGGACTCAGTCTGGAAGCTGTGGCCAGAGGGGAGCAGTCCCGGGCACCCGCCTGCAGGGGGCAAGTCTGCGGGCTGCCATGCCTACGCGTCCAGTGTTCTTTTTCTCTTGTTTTTGTTTATTGATGTTGGCATGTAACTTTGTGTACGTTTAAGGCATGCCACATTGCTGTCTGACCGCTGTGGTCGTGTTAGCTAACACTGCTATCCCATCACACGGTTATTAAGTCCTGGCCTCCTAGCGCAAGTGACGCTTATAAGCCAGTGCTGTTGCCTAGCAGCGCCACGCCGTGCTGCAGGTCTCCAGGACTCCCTTCCCTGCTTGGTGCAGTGCATGCCTGTGAACAGCATCTCTGACTGCTTGAGCCCCCAGCCTGGTAACCATCATCCTTTCTGCTTTTATGAGCCCAGTGTTTTGAGATTCCACGTGGAATTCCAAGCACGGCACTGTTACTTCTGGCCTTTCCTGAGAACGAGCCCGGCCTGGGGCTGGGGCCCTCCCTGCTTCCTGCTGCCTGCTCCCTGCGGGCTGCCCCAGGTCTGAGCGCCTTTGCTACTAGGCCTCAGGCCCCGCCCTCCTTGACCCCTGGCCTGGCCCACCATCGACGTGCACACTCAGACGTCCTGCTTGGCCAGCCCGATGGAGCTCGGCAGCTGCATCGAGAACTGGTCACACCCTGTGTTCTGGTCCCACCTGAGCAGGCGGGCACAAGGGCTTTCTGTGTCCCACCTGGTTCCCTACTCGGCCCTGGTCTCAGGCCGGTTCTGACGCACCCCAGATAAGATCTAACAAACGAGTTATTTAACTGGATTCCTCTGTCTACTGCCTCCTGGCCCTGCCTTGACGCTGAGGCCTCTTGCCCTCTCCTTCCATGTGGGCTTGAGAGGGAGCGAGCCCATGGACAGGCTGTGGCCTGGGTTTGGCTCCAGGGCATCTACGACCTTGGGCTGCCTCTGCCCCACACCTGGAAAGCCACTTTAGGCTCAGACAGGCTGCTCGTCCCCCCGGAAATGAACACAGGACAGGGGATCACACAAGTGACAGAGGCAGCAGAGGGGCCTGCGTGCGAGAACACGGACACGAGGCATCTGAGACACGCCTGCACATTACAGCCTTGTCTCAGACGCCGCGCGTTATCCAGAGGGAGAAGACAGCCCTGGCAGAATTAACTAGTGCCGGGAAAACAATTTCACACCAGCATAAACAGGACACAGACACACTGCAGAGTCCAGATATCAACCCAGACTTGACATTACAGAAAAGCAAATCAGTTATTTTCAGCATGACTGAAAATCCCGTTATTTAACCCAGTGAGGAAAGGCGAGTGTTTTGGGGCAGAGAGCTAGCTGTCTGAGGGCACAAATAGCTCCCGTCCATCTGGGCCCCTAAGAGATGCCAGGCACCTCCCCTCCGTCTCTGGGAGCAGACGACAGGGACACGGGGGCTCCCGAAGGACAGACGCAGCGCTGCAAGGGGAACGGGGTGCGATCCACGAACACCGAGAGGGCCAATTCAGAGAGAACCAAGAGGCCACAGTCCCGGGCCCCGGGAACGGGAGGTCTGGGCTCTGCCCTCACTCCGAGGGGCCGTTTCCCTGGAGAGGCAGGGAGACCACAGACCCGGGGGTCCAGGGGTCTGCTCTGGTTCCGGCATGCCTGTTTGGTTTCTGTCTGATTCACTCCAAGGGGTTTCTTTTTTCTGGGTCTGACAGGTGAGTTTCGACAGCTCCCCACTCTGCTTGGTGGCCAGAGATGGGGGCCCAGCACAGGGGAAACCCCCATGCAGACCCCTGCCCACCATGGGCCCCGCTTGTTCTGCGGAGCCTGCAGGCAGACTCTGGTCTGAGTTCTGCCCCAGGACCACAAGGCCAGGCAGAAAAAGACCACCAGGACAGGCCCCGCGTGTCCTTCCCTGTGTCTACAGCCCTGCTGCCTGCTGACTGGGGCCCAAAACAGCTGCCTTCTTCCTTCTGGCCAGTTTCACAGCTGCTTATGCCAGGAAAGTGAGTCCGCTGCTGGCCTGAAGCGGAGCCCTAAGTGTCCCTATGCCCATGAGGGCGGTCTGAGTGTGCACGGAGGACAGACGTGGGTCTGAGTTACAGACGCAGGACAGGCGGGACGGCCTCTAACTCAGAATAGGAGGCTGAGTCGTGGTGCAAGGGCTCTGCTGTCATAGAGACAGGGCTGGGGAGGCCCCAGCCTGGCCCCCATGTGACGCGAGGCTCTCAGGGAGGACGTGGGTGGCACACCTGTGATGCCCACCCAGGGACCAGAGTAGAGGCAGGAGGGAGCTAGGTGCGCGGGCTGCTGGCCCACACCCCAAACATCACACTTTCCAATGGGCAGACCCAGGGCCCTTGACCAACCCTCTCTCTGAGCCCACAGCCCCTCGCAGGCTCGGACAAGTTTCTTCCATTTCTAGCATCTTTGAGAGGTGGAAGAAACTGAGGCTCCTGGGAAATGAGGGCTGCTCTGAAGTCAGGAACGAACCTGGGGGCATGGCTAGGGGTCTCCCAGGCCTCTGCCAGGGTCTCCTGCTGTTGATGGAGCTGCAGGCGGTGGGGGCGAGGAGGGCAGGGACCACCCGCAACTGGCCCAAGGTCTGCTGAGTGCTAGCTCTGCCTGCCCACTCCTCTGCACCGAGTCTGTGTGAGCCCTCAGCTGCCTGTCAGGCCTGGAACCCTGCCTCTTCTGTCTGGACTGTAAACTAAGGGGAGCAGGAGAGGCCATTTGTCATTTTAAGGAGATCCTCACATCAGATGTTAGGGGCCTCTAATTTATTGGTGCTTCAGGATAAAATACTAAGGAAATCGTTACCTTCTGCAGGCAGCTGGTTCTGTGAGGCCTTTTAAGGCACCCAACAGTGGGAGCCTCGGATAGACCACCCGTCCCCACCCCGAAGTCCTGGTGGACCTGGCCCGCCCCTCATCACACTCTGGGTGCTCTGACCGCTCAAGGTGCAGATGCTATGAGGCGGAAGTGGGCTGCGGGGACCCCAGGCCTCTCTCCACCACACGGGAGGAGGGGTCCTCCCTCCAGCTGGTGTGTCCCCCAAAGGGGCCTCCTGGAAAAGGCCTCACAGCCAGTCATGAATACGAAGGAACATCTTCTTTCTTTTTTATCTATCTGTCTTTGGCTGAGCCAGGTTTTAGTCGTGGCATGCGGGGATCCCTGCACTGGGAGAGTGGAGTCTCAGTCACTGAATGAATAGGAAGGCCCAGGAGGCCAGGCCCGCAAGCATGGCACCTGAGTGTGTGCGTCCGGGCCTGGCACCTCTCACGCCCCAGGAGACTCACCTTGGAGACTCGGAGTGGACTCAGCCCAGGAGACGCACTTTTATGTTGGTTTCCTGAGCCCTGGACAAACCCCTCTCCCCAACGCAGATCACACCGGCCCTGGGGTGCCTGACCCACGATCATGCATAAAGCTTACTCAGAGGTCTCGTCTCCGGGGGACAAGTGAGGCCGTGTGCGCGCTGACCTGGGTGCGCCCGGATCACCTGCTCTGCCTCTCCTGCCCCAGGAAGGACCACCCCACGCCCGGGGCCCCATTCCGCTTGGCAGGAGTTGGCTTTCCTCACACCGGAGGTGCTGCGAGTGTGCTGAGTCCCTCTGCTCCACACCCCAAAGCCCTGGGCCTCCTGCGTCCCTGGCCCGCTTCCTGCCCTGTGACCAGCTCCTCCAGGGAGAGGCTCCTCCCTGCGAGGCCGCCTCCTGGACCGCACACTGACCCTCTGCCCACTGGGGCTGACCTCAGTGAATCGAGGCGCCTCCACCCGACTTCCGATCAGCGTCCCCGCAGTAATTCCTGTCCACTGACACCCCTGCTCTTTGCCTGTGAACATTCTGCAGCCTCTACTGCACCTTCAGAGCTGAGCTCAGTCCTGCAGTCGAGCTCAGGCCTTGCCTTGTAGGCAGGGCGCTTTCCTTTCCCCTCTTCCTGCTTCTCTGGCTCGTCTCATAATTAAATTGATGTAAGAGAGATGAACTGGAGAAAACGTTTAATTTGTATGTACGGGAGCCCAGAAAAATATGAGACTCAAAGAAGGGACCAAAGCAGGTAGCTGTTATTCTTTTTAGACAAAGAAATAATGATTTGTGAAAAACTGACAAGGCCAAAGGGTTTGGGCCGTGGTAGTAAGCTAGTGCGGAAGAACCAAGGTTTGTCTGTGAGTCCCCAGCTGTCTTCTTCCAGGTACGGGGCCCTTCCCGTGGAGACTATTTCCTGCTTTCAGCGGATGAAGGCGGGTCAGAGCACCCTGATTGGAAATAATCAATGTGCACAAATGGCACGTTTTGGGGGCCGGTCCTGAGCCCCATCACCATTTTTAACAAGTGTTCACTTCAACATTTTTCTTTTATAAGACCAACAGAAAGATGAGAGAAACATACATCCATCAGGCTTATTTTCTCACATCCTTTCCTAGATTAAAAAAAAAAAAGTTTCCCAACCATTTGTCAAGGCACAAAATACCCGCAGATATGCCTCTGGAACGGTGTGGTGCTGAGACTGCGAGAGAGCAAGTTCGTGTGAAGGTTCTGGTTTCCCACGCATACAAAAGTCATGCTCACAGGATGCTGTGGTCGTTAGCTCTTGAGCATCGCTGCGTCTAAAGCTTACTGCACACTCCTTAATTAAAAATGCTTTATTGCTAGAAAGGGCTAACAATTACCTGACTCTTCAGTGAGTCGTGGTATAACATCAGATTCATCATAACAAATGTCGGTTATTCATCATAACAACATAACCGACCTTTCTAACAGAAGTGGTAACAGTGAGGAAGCCCGAAATGCGGACGTGCCGGGGCAGACGCTCCCTGGAGAAGCGTCTCGAGAGGCCTGCTCCAGCGGGGCCGCCACCAACGCAGCCCGAGACTGTGAGGCGCACAGCGCCTGCGGAGCACCGCGACGCGGGCCTTCCTGTGACACGGGGCACGTGCCGCGTGCCGCCTGGGGACTCTGCAAAGCGACCTCGGCTGCCCATTCAGGGCGGGAGAGAACACGAGGGCTTCTTCCTCCCCAGGGGGTTTCCTCAGAGGCAGCCTGGAGGGAGGGCCGGAAGGGGGCGGGGCCCAGCCTGCTGCGACCCCCCAAAAGCAGGCATTCAGCCAGTGAGGCCCCGCGTGCCCCCAGATTACACCGAGGTCACAGGACCGCACCCCACAACAACTGCTGTCCTGAGTCCTGATCTGAACCAGCGAGCTCCCTGACCTGAATTAGGTAAAAATAGGCACCCTCATCAACCACCTAACATCTATTTCTGCTTTATTGACTATGCCAAAGCCTTTGACTGTGTGGATCACAATAAACTGTGGAAAATTCTGAAAGAGATGGGAATACCAGACCACCTGACCTGCCTCTTGAGAAACCTATATGCAGGTCAGAAAGCAACAGTTAGAACTGGACATGGAACAACAGATTGGTTCCAAATAGGAAAAGGAGTTGGTCAAGGCTGTATATTGTCACCCTGCTTATTTAACTTCTATGCAGAGTACATCATGAGAAACGCTGAGCTGGAAGAAAAGCACAAGCTGGAATAAAGATTGCTGGGAGAAATATCAATAACCTCAGATATGCAGATGATACCACCCTTATGGCAGAAAGTGAAGAGGAACTCAAAAGCCTCTTGATGAAAGTGAAAGAGGAGAGTGAAAAAGTTGGCTTAAAGCTCAACATTCAGAAAACGAAGATCATGGCATCTGGTCCCATCACATCATGGGAAATAGATGGGGAAACAGTGGAAACACTGTCAGACTTCATTTTGGGGGGCTTCAAAGTCACAGCAGATGGTGATTGCAGCCATGAAATTAAAAGACGCTTACTCCTCGGAAGGAGAGTTATGACCAACCTAGATAGCATATTCAAAAGCAGAGACAGTACTTTGCCAACAAAGGTCCATCTAGTCAAGGCTATGGTTTTTCCTGTGGTCATGTATGGATGTGAGAGTTGGACTGTGAAGAAAGCTGAGCGCCGAAGAATTGATGCTTTTGAACTGTGGTGTTGGAGAAGACTCTTGAGAGTCCCTTGGACTGCAAGGAGATCCAACCAGTCCATTCTGAAGGAGATCAGCCCTGGGATTTCTTTGGAAGGAATGATGCTAAAGCTGAAACTCCAATACTTTGGCCACCCCATGCGAAGAGTGGACTCATTGGAAAAGACTCTGATGCTGGGAGGGATTGGGGGCAGGGGGAGAAGGGGACGACAGAGGATGAGATGGCTGGATGGCATCACTGACTCTATGGACGTGAGTCTGAGTGAACTCCAGGAGTTGGTGATGGACAGGGAGGCCTGGCGTGCTGTGATTCACGGGGTCGCAAAGAGTCGGACACGACTGAGCAACTGAACTGAACTGGTGGCTCAGACGGTAAAGAAACTGCCTTCAATGCAGGAGACCCAGGTTCAATCCCTAGGTTGGGAAGATCCCCTGGAGAAGGAAATGGCAACCCACTCCAGTATTCTTTCCTGGAGAATACTGCATGGACAGAGGAGCCTGGTGGGCTAAGGTCCATGGGGTCACAGTTGGACACAACGGAGCGACTAACATACACACACACAGATACAGAAACGAATGTCGTTTTCTTTAAACAGCCAAATGCCAGGGGCCCACCTGCCCCCTGCGCATGCACGTCAGGAGGTTGCAGAGCTGACGTCAAGACGGCAGAGGCTGTCCAGGTTTGCCGCCCAGCCCGCTTGGGAGATTTTAGTTTCTGAGCCTCCACCTGCTTACCTTTAATGGGAACCACAGCTGCAGGTACTGCACACGATTGTGAATGTCAAATGAGATTACGTGCAAAAAAATAAACTCCTAGTGAGCATCGCCTGTGTTTCTTAATTACAACAAAAAGCTTTTGTTCACAGAGCCTGTCAAGAGCGAGAAAGACGTCCATGGCAGGGGCATCAAGGGTGGACTTCGAGCAGCAAGAAACGGAGACCGGGCCCTCCTGAGGGTGAGGGTGAGGGCCCTCCTGAGGGTGAGGGTGAGGGCCCTCCTGAGGGTGAGGGTGAGGGCCCTCCTGAGGGTGAGGGTGAGGGCCCTCCTGAGGGTGAGGGTGAGGGCCCTCCTGAGGGTGAGGGCCCTCCTGAGGGTGAGGGTGAGGGCCCTCCTGAGGGTGAGGGTGAGGGCCCTCCTGAGGGTGAGGTTGAGGGCCCTCCTGAGGGTGAGGGCCCTCCTGAGAGTGAGGGTGAGGGCCCTCCTGAGAGTGAGGGTGAGGGCCCTCCTGAGGGTGAGGGTGAGGGTGAGGGCCCTCCTGAGGGTGAGGGTGAGGGCCCTCCTGGGTGGGACCAGACCAGGTGCCACAGGACGGGGCAGGGAGACCGCCCTGGGGGCCCGGGGGTGCTGCTGGCAGAGAAGAGAGGGGGTAAACTTCCAGATGTCTGGGGAGGGAAGCTGGTTCCCTGGCGCCAGAGGAAGGTCTCAAAGGAAAACAGAGAAGGGACGGAGGACAGACAGGGCTCCCTGCACACCGCAGACCCGCTCCGGCCTGGCAGTGATGCTGCTGTGTCCTCGGGGGACCTCTGACGCCAGCTCTGAACGGAGCCAGACCCTCTGGACCCCGGCCTGAGCGCAGGCTGCTCTCAAAGAGCCTTTTTTTTTTTTTTTTTTTTTGCCTCAGAAAGAGCCACAGTGAGGGTATCGATCACAGCCGGCCCTGGGGGACGTTTTTGTGGTGGAGGGATGACCTGGAGGGGGATTGCCCCCTTCCCTGGGGGCAGCATCAGCTGAAAGGCGGGAAGTCACCGGCTGGTGGGCCTGGGGGGTCCCTGCCGGGACACACAGACGGCCTCCTGAAAATACAGGGGTCCAACAGGAGCAAAGGCCTTGGGGAGCCCCCCTCTCCCCACCAACAGGGCTCTCCCTAAGCAGGCGGGCTGGGAAGTGGCTGTGACGGCGGGCACCGGGCCCTTACTTTGAAAAAGATCTCTTGCAAATATCCCGCTTTTTTTTTTTTTTTTTTTTTGGCTGCACCTGGGGGCATGTGGGACCTTAGTCCCGAAACCAGGGCTTGAACCCACTACTCCTGCACTGGAGCCAGAATCTTAACCCCTGGAACGCCAGGGGAGTCCCATGGTCCTTACCTTTGGAACATGCAAGACCACAGTCAGAGCTAACCCAAGCTTCCCTCTGCCAGGGCCGGTAAAGCGCTGGTCGTGAGGACTGGCTGGACTCTGTGTCTCACACTGTCCAGTGGGAAATGCTTCCTTTGGTTGACCTCCCAACCACACACTGGAGCTCATGTTTCACCCCCTCCCTTCTCCTCTGAAAGGATTTTGAGCTGGGAAAATGCTGCTCTTTCCTGATTAGAGGTTTGCTTCCAAACAGTAAAAAGAAAGCCATAAAGTTAAAATCCATTCAGCAAATTAATTGGCATTGCCTAGAAAAATTAACAAGGAATATTGGAGATAGTACCTTCTCAACCTTGCAAAAAGGTTAGGACAAAGTAAGTGCCAGAGGAAATTGTCTTGTCATTGAGATGCCACGATGTATACATTTGCATTTTATTAATACAGATTGCTTCCTGAAATGACTATGGAACTTGAATATCAAGTGCAGGAACCGTGCAGTCAAAACAGCAGCTGCGTGAGGAAGGCGGCTGGGGCAGAGGGGCCTGGGAGCTGCCTTTAATGGGGTAACTGTTCCCTTCTACCCAGTAATAATGAACTTCCTTATTCTGGGTCTGGGCCAGCTAAGCTGGTCTGTTCTGGATTAGGCTTGAAGTCAGGGACAAAGAGACCTGATTAAGCAGAACAAAGACCTCGCCTGCTCCCGGGCGGGTTCTGTCCTGTCTCCGCTGGCGTATACTCGCTCCGTCCCCTTCTTTAAACACTTGTCACTGCTTGGTGTCAAAAGCCGCTGCCCTTGTCCCACTGTCCCGCGGGGGGCTCCCCATCCACGTGCCCACTTAGCAGCCTCAGTGCTCCCCCCCCGACCCGACACTGGTCTCTGGCTCTGCTGGGCAGTGCCATCCAGGCTGCAGCCGCCGGTCGTGAAGTGAGGGCAGCGGACCCTTCTGTCCACGGCCTCTCCGGATTCCGGCCTCACCACCCTCAGCATGACCTCCTATATCTGATCGTGTGACTTTCCAGTTTCCTATATTCATGGTATAGGCACTTGATTTACTCTAGGACAGATAATTTCCTCCATAATCTGCCTTAAGTCAGTGGTCTATATTTACAGTTGCTTGGTTAAAACAAAGACTCCACTTTTGGTTCAAGGGCCCAGGAAATCTGCACCAAGCTTTCTTCACCACGACACTGGTGCAGTTGAGTGTTATTGAAGAATAAGTCACACAAAAGGACAGACTGGTTCCACTACAAATTCACGACCACCCACCTCAACCCAAGTTGGCAATCTTGCTTGTTTCTTGAGTAAACACCCTCCTCTGTTTTGCTCCAATATTATGTCTGTATCCTCTACTTTTTTCAAACCTCCTTCCTGTTCTGAAGGAATTCTCACCACGAGAACTAAGGTCAGGAAGCAGGGATTCCTTCTATGCCCCACAGGAGGGCAGACATTCACTTTGCTGCATCGTCTGGGCTCGGGGTTTCAGTGGTGTCTTATTACTATTCATCTGTGAGAGTTTCAAATCTAGCCCTTCTCTCCTGAGTATAACAGCAGACCTCACTGACAACCCTAGGCCCGTTTATAATCCACGGGTCCAGCCCTGTCTGAGCCCAAGGTCGCAGCGGCTCCAGGAACGGAGGGGGCGTTAACCGGCCCTTCCTGACCTGCTCAGCCGCCTCTGACTCCGCCGCGGAAGGAGGGGGCGGTCGGCGTCCCGAGGGGGTGAAGGAGGAGGCCCGGGAGGGCGGCTGGTTCGCTGAACCCGCGGACCCCAGGGGTGGAGCCCCCGGCCCTCCGCCCCCAGCGTCCACTCAGCACAGAGGCGCTCCTACCCCGGACCCCGCGTGCTGTGACGGGCCGGGGGTCCGGGCGGCCCAAGGGGCCGCTGCGCCGTCTCACACGGAGGCCACGAGTGCCTCCGACAGCTGCTCTGGCGCCCACGAGCGCTGACGATGCTGCTGACCGTCAGGTGCCCTCAGCCAGGGCGCCAAGGCCCAGGCCACAGCCTGCCCGGCTGGAACGGACTGCTTCCCAGACAGCCGTCCCTGCCATGCCACAGCCCAGGTGCCCACGGGCGAAATATGTGGTGGGCTGACAACACGCGGGGGCAAGCCACCATTTCAGGTCTCCTCACTGTGGAACAAGCTATTTTTGTAAAGCATGCTCAGTCATCTCCATGGAAACCACATCCTCAGCTGGGTCTCACCTCAGGGATGCTGCAGTGGAGTTTGGTTTCAATATCCTTTCAAAAACGTGACTGGGGGTGTGCAGATATGTGTGTGTGTTGATTTTCAAACAAGCACATGCACACACATACAAGCATGCACACACGCACACACAGAGCATGTGTCCTGCTCTAGTCCTTTTTCCTCAGGGCTTTTACAAAGCAGATCGACTGTTGCTCCGGAAACCGGTCATGCTGCACCGTCTCCATCAGCACAGTTTCTGCGGCCTTGAGGGCGGGCTTGCATCCAAACAGGTTAACAAGAGACGGTGGGCGCAGGGGTGAGACAAATACAGAGAAGGGCCAGCAGGTGCAGGTGGTCACCGTTGATCAGCAAACTGAAGCAAAAAGGACACATTTTGGGAACCCAGCCAGTTTCAACCTCCAAGGACACTGTGTCTCCTGAACCATATTCCCTCGGCTCAAAAGCTTCCTCCCATCACCCCTCAGCTCTGGACACGGTCCCCTGCTCACACACACATGCACACACACACACACGTCTACTTAGCACATTGTTCCCTTGCTCACATGACATATGCTCACACACATGCACACACACATCCACTTAGCACGTTGTCCCCTTGCTCACCACATGACACATGCTCACACACACGTGCACACACATCCACTTGGCACACACTCCACTCAGATCTCACACATTCACTGATCCTGTGTACAAGCCCCTGAGAAGGGCTTGGATTGTAGAAAACTGGAAAGGGAAGGGACATGCCCTGGAGCATGGTAAAATGAACAGGGAAGATGCACATACAAACTCTGGGTCTACAAGTCCAGGTCACTTCACAGGAAGGCCGTAGACAAGATGGTAATCTTTCAGTGTTTCAGTTTCCTCATCGGAAGCTGGCAGTGGTAAAGACACACAATGGTTTCAGGGAATGACTAGGAATGGCCGCACACCTTCTGCAGGGGCTTCAGAAGAGGCTAGTCATGGCGGCCGAGCCAGGCCGTAGATCCCAGCGGCGTCTGTAACAGAGCTGAGGGCCTGTGACAGGCACAGGGACAGGGCACAGTGCTGCCTGCCTGGAGGAAGCGTCAACACGGTTGCCAGGAGTGAGAGAGAGTGCTCACGGGAGAGAGGGAGAGCGCGGGGAAGGCAGGTGGGAGCCGCTGATGGGGAGAGAGAGGCGGGTGCTTCTACAAGCGAGCTAGGAGACACTGAGATGCACAGGCAGGACATGGCCCACGGCGGGCACAAGCCCACGGGCTGCAGGCTGGGGTCAGCGGGCAGGAGTGTCGTCTGCTGAAGTGTTACTCTCATTTGAAAGCGACCTTGCTCGTTACTTGCGGGGTCTGCTCACCTTCAGTTGGCTACAGAGTCACCATCCTACTGTTTTATAACCACACACACATGTAACAGCATCATCCATCCCTAGAAAGCACATGAGGCTTTAAAGTCTGATTTAGTATCAAATTTTGAGAAACATGATGACTTCCCTGATGGCTCAGACGGTAAAGCGTCTGTCTACTATGTGACAGACCTGGGTTTGATCCCTGGGTCGGGAAGATCCCCTGGAGAAGGAAATGGCAATCCACTCCAGTACTATTGCCTGGAAAATCCCATGGACAGAGGAGCCTGGTAGGCTACAGTCCATGGAGTCGCAAAAAGTCGGACATAACTGAGTGACTTCACTTCACTTTGAGAAACATCAGTCTGGTGCCAGGATGCAAGATGCCACGGAGGCTATAAGACGACACGTGTGTCGGGAGGGCGGGTCTCACGCCAGCACCTCCGCCTGCCAGCCTTATCCCTGGGGGCAGAGCCTGGACTGCGGCATCGCAGCCTCGACCCTGGGAGGCCCAGGTGGGGGGCTCAGACCCCGGACTCACGGGCCCTGCACTTGTCTAACGATCAGCTTTGACCCCTCGCCCCAGGCCTAGTCCTGAGGGCATGTGGGGTGCACTCTGTAAGGAGGGGCTTGCCAGGTGTGGGTCAAACCAAACAATACCCCTTTCTCGTCCAGTACTCCATGTGCTGCAGGAAACCCAAAGGTGTGTACCGCGTGTGTGCAGCCTTCGAGAAGCTCATGGTCTAGGTGAGCAAGCAGGACGTAACACATGACAGAAATGGCTTGGAGGTTTCAGTGACAGCGGCGGCAGCGTCTTCAATCAGCGTGACCAAGTACAAAGGGAGCCCGGACACCGGCATCTCTGCTAACTCATCGGCTACGTAATCTCAGATGGGCTGCTTGATCTCCTTGAAAATGATTTTTTAACTTACAACCTCAGAATTAAAATGATTATCACTTTTTTCCTACCTGTAGTTGTGAGAATCTTGTGCCTCCCTGGTGGCTCAGATGGTAAGGTGTCTGCCTGCAGTGCAGAAGACCTGGGTTCAATCCCTGGGTCGGAAGATCCCCTGGAGAAAGAAATGGCAACCCACTCCAGAACTCTTGCCTGGATAATCCCATGGACGGAGGAGCCTGGTAGGCTACAGAACATGGGGTCGCAAAGAATTGGACACAACTGAGCGATAACTAGATAGAATAAAACTGTAGAGTGTAAGGGGTCTTCACAGCGTCCAGCCATCTCTCCAATTTCCAGGTGACGGAGATCGAGATGTGAGTTTCTATGAGCTATTTTCCAAGGTTACTGTGTGCTCATTCAGTCGTGTCCAACTCTGCGACCCCATGGACTGTAGCCTGCCAGGCTCCTCTGTCCATGGGATTCCCCAGGCAAGAATACTGGAGTGGGTTGCCATTTCCTTTTCCACCAGGGTTATCAAGCTGGCCACAATAATTGACATTATAAACTTATCGTTTACTACACGCACTCCTCCTTGAAATCCTGTGTCTAGGCCCTCCCTACTCCAGGCTCTGTGGACGGAGCTTGGACAGGGAGGATCTCAGATCTTATGCCCCTAAGAAGTCACATGGAGAAGACAGACTTTGAACACAGAGGTACAAGTGCAGTGGGGTTGCAGACAGGACCCCATGATGCCAGGAGAGACCATGCCAAAGTCAGGGAGGCTCCTGAGGTGGGACCAAGGCAGCACGGACGTGATTTTGGAGAAGCCGAGGCTAGAACGTGCCGTTTGAAGTGAAGGTCAATGTTCATTCTGTAAAAGCACCTTTCAGACTTTGGACTTAACCTCCACCCATAAACAACCACAAAACCACACATAATATATATGAACAATGAATTTCATGCACTAGGCGACAGGTGAAGGATGACTGATTCCTGAGATGTGGGAAGACGTGGCTTTCCATCTGGCGATAATTTCAGGACCTCAGCACCAGCAGACGGGGATGACAGAGCCCGGGAGCCGTGCTGCTGGGGAGATAGAGAGAGCACTGGGGGCAGGGAGAACTGCTGGGGCCAGGACACCAGCACTCAGGCCAGGAGAGCACAGGGAGACCAGCAGTTCAGTCACTCAGTCGTGTCTGACTCTTTGTGACGCCAGGCCTCCCTGTCCATCACCAACTCCCGGAGTCCACCCAAACCCATGTCCATTGAGTGGTCATAACTCTCCTTCCAAGGAGTAAGCGTCTTTTAATTTCATGGCTGCAATCACCATCTGCAGTGATTTTGGAGCCCAGAAAAATAAAGTCAGCCACTGTTTCCACTGTTTCCCCATCTATTTGGCATGAAGTGATGGGACCGGATGCCATGATCTTAGTTTTCTGAATGTTGAGCTTTAAGCCAACTTTTTTCACTCTCCTCTTTCACTTTCATTAAGAGGCTCTTTAGTTCTTCTTTGCTTTCTGCCATAAGGATGGTGTCATCCGCATATCTGAGGTTACTGATATTTCTCCCAGCAATCTTGATTCCAGCTTGTGCTTCCTCCAGCCCAGCATTTCTCATGATGTACTAGGCATATAAGTTAAATAAGCATGGTGACAATATACAGCCTTTTCCTATTTGGAACCAGTCTGTTGTCCAGTTCTAACTGTTGCTTCCTAACCTGTGTACAGGTTTCTCAAGAGTTAGGTCAGGTGGTCTGGTATTCCCATCTCTTTCAGAATTTTCCACAATTTATTGTGATCCACACAGTCAAAGGCTTTGGCATAGTCAATAAAGCAGAAGTAGATGTTTTTCTGGAACTCTCTTGCTTTTTCCATGATCCAGCAGATGTTGGCAATTTATCTCTGGTTCCTCTGCCTTTTCTAAAACCAACTTGAACATCTGGAAGTTCATGGTTCACATATTTCTGAAGCCTGGCTTGGAGAATTTTGAGCATTACTTTACTAGCATGTGAGATGAGTGCAACTGTGCGGTAGTTTGAGCATTCTTTGGCATTGCCTTTCTTAGGGATTGGAATGAAAACTGACCTTTTCCAGTCCTGTGGCCACTGCTGAGTTTTCCAAATTTGCTGGCATATTGAGTGCGGCACTTTCACAGCATCATCTTTTAGAATTTGAAATAGCTCAACTGGAATTCCATCACCTCCACTAACTTTGTTTATAGTGATGCTTCCTAAGGCCCACCTGACTTCACATTCCAGGATGTCCGGCTCTAGGTGAGTGGGAGTGATTATCTGGGTCGTGAAGATCTTTTTTGTACAGTTCTTCTGTGTATTCTTGCCACCTCTTTTTAGTATCTTCTGCTTCTGTTAGGTCCCTACCATTTCTGTCCTTTATTGAGCCAATCTTTGCCTGAAATGTTCCCTTGGTATCTCTAATTTTCTTGAAGAGATCTCTAGTCTTTCCCATTCTGTTGTTTTCCTCTATTTCTTTGCATTGATCGCTGAGGAAGGCTTTCTTATCTCTTCTTGCTATTCTTTGGAACTCTGCATTAAAATGGGTATATCTTTCCTTTCCTCCTTTGCTTTTCACTTTGCTTCTTTTCACAGCTATTTGCAAGGCCTCCTCAGACAGCCATTTTGCTTTTTGGCATTTCTTTTCTATGGGGATGGTCTTGATCCCTGTCTCCTGTACAATGTAATGAACCTCCGTCCATAGTTCATCAGGCACTCTGTCTATCAGATATAGTCCCTTAAATCTATTTCTCACTTCCACTGTATAGTCATAAGGGATTTGATTTAGGTCATACGTGAATGGTCTAGTGATTTTCTCCACTTTCTTCAATTTAAGTCTGAATTTGGCAAATAGGAGTTCATGGTCTGAGCCACAGTCCGCTCCCAGTCTTGTTTTTGCTGACTGTATAGAGCTTCTCCATCTTTGGCTGCAAAGGATATAATCAATCTGGTTTCGGTGTTGACCATCTGGTGATGTCCATGTGTAGAGTCTTCTCCTGTGTTGTTGGAAGAGGGTGTTTGCTATGAGCAGTGTGTTCTCTTGGCAGAACTCTATTAGCCTTTGCCCTGCTTCATTCTGTAGTCCAAGGCCAAATTTGCCTGTTACTCCAGGTGTCTCCTGACTTCCTACTTTTGCATTCCAGTCCCCTATAATGAAAAGGACATCTTTTTTGGGTGTTAGTTCTAGCAGGTCTTGTAGGTCTTCATAGAACCGTTCAGCTTCAGCTTTTTCAGCATTACTGGTCGGGGCATAGACTTCGATTACTGTGATATTGGATGGTTTGCCTTGGAAATGACAGAGATCATTCTGTCATTTTTGAGATTGCATCCAAGTACTGCATTTCAGACTCTTTTGTTGACTATGATGGCTACTCCATTTCTTCTAAGGGATTCCTGCCCACAGTAGTAGATAGAATGGTCATCTGAGTTAAATTCACCTGTTCCAGTCCATCTTAGTTCGCTGATTCCTAGAATGTCGATGTTCAGTCTTTCTATCTACTGTTTGACCACTTCCAATTTGCCTTGATTCATGGGAATATTACTCTCAAGAAAACTGAAATGGCCGTGATAATATTGGAAAATGTATAAACAAAGAAAGGTCAAAGAAAAATATTTATAGAGGCGTGAAAAATCAAGAAGACATACCACTTCTAAATATATATGCACCCACTAACAGAGATTCAAAATATATGCAGCAAAACCTGACAAACTGAAAGGAGACATTCTCAATTATACTTGGGGATTGAAATATTCTTTCCCAGTAACTGATAGAATAAGTAAACACAAAGTCAGTCGGGATGTAGAAGGCTTAAACAACTCTATCAACTAAAATGACCTAACTGACATTTACAGACACTCTATCTGACAAATTCGAATACTCATGATTTCCAGGTGTCCATATAACCTTCAGCAAGAGAGACTGGAATTAGGTTATAAAATAACTAATAAATTAACAGAATCAAAGTGTTACAGTATTAGTTCTCTGATAAAATGGGGCTAGATTAAAAATCAATAAACAACAATTCAGAGAACACACAGACAGAACGAAAGTGTGGTTGAGATCTCAGCAAATTGGTGGTGAATGTGTCACCCAACAGAGCTCACTGCTGGGTGTCCAGCCCGCGGGCCGGAAGGCCACATCTCACCCCTCCTGGCTCATACTCCATCTCTATTTCTCTACAGGAAAGCCACCCACAAGTGTGCGAAAATCACCACCACATGATTCCATACACAGCAGCGCCCTAAGCACCTTCAGGTGCTTGGGGTTCAGGGGAGACGTGACCTTGGGGATGAACAGACCTCCTGGAGGAGACCCGGCAGGACTCCAGCTCCTCGGATGTGAGGAATCTGCTTGGAGTCTCCAGCGCAGGACCCTGCAGGATGGCACCAGTGTGGAGCCGAGTAGGACCCAGTTGACAGGTAAACGCGGACCCCTATTCTACCCGGAAAGACCTAAGTGTCTATGACTCAGACGTGTCAGCTAGGACTAAGATTTGAGTGTCATTTCCATAGATCTAAAGATTGTTTCAATTTGATTTTTATACTTAAAACTTCAGTAGATAATATTGAAGCATATAAAATACACAAGAATAACACCATAACTACCATGAACTCATCACACAACTTAAGAAATAAAACCCTGTCAGCATAGTTAAGTCCTGACCATCAACCCCTATGTGACTCATCTCCCAAAGGAGTAACCGTCACCCTGGGTCATGGTACAAGACTGTTCACCACATGTGTATTCTTTGCATTCTTAAAGTGAACATGAATGCCATTACACTGTTACCCAAAGAGTGTGTGGGATCTGGCTGCTCACTCGCAAAAGCCAATAAACAGGTCAAGTTGGTGGAATGGAAAGTTTGCTTTATTTCAGATGCTGGCAACTGGGGGAGGGGGAGGGCAGACATATGTCCAAAGACTGAGTGCCCTACTGACAATCGGGGTGAGAGCTTTTATACAGAGTTGGGGGGCTACAGGCAGAAACAGCACAGTCATCTCTGACACTCTTCCTCAAATTGGTCGTCGGTAGTTTCAAAAGTCTAACCTAATTAAGACAGTGGTGGTGGTTTAGTCACTAAGCCAATGTCCTACTCTTGCAACCCTATGGACTGTAGCCCACCAGGCTCCTCTGTCCATGGGATTCTCTGGGCAAGGTTATTGGAGTGGGTTGCCATTTCCTTCTCCAGGGAACCTTTCTGACCCAGGGATTGAACTGGGATCTCCTGCGTTGTAGGCAGATGCTTTACCAATTGAGCCACCAAGAAAGCCCGATCTAATGAGACCTCACTGAGCAATTATCAGAATGGCCCACATCGAGCACACTGACATCACCAAAAGCTGATGAAATGTGGAGAAACAGGAACTCGCATTCTCTTCTGGTGGGAATGAAGAATGCTGCAGAAGTTTGTTGGCTTCTTACAAAGCTAAACATACACTAACTATATGATCCAATAATCACAATCATGGTATTTACTCAAGTTAAAAACTTGTGCACACAAAAAACCTGAACACAAATGCAGCTTGATGTTATACCAGCTTTATTCACAATTGCCCCAAACTCGGAAAAAACCATGATGTCTTTTAAAAGGTGAATGGGCCATCCAAACAATGGGATAGTTCAGTTCAGTTCAGTTCAGTTCAGTCGCTCAGGGATGTCTGACTCTTCGTGACCCCATGAATACCAGCACGCCAGGCCTCCCTGTCCATCACCAACTCCCAGAGTTTACTCAAACTTATGTCCATGGAGTCAGTGATGCCATCCAGCCATCTCATCCTCTGTCATCCCCTTCTCCTCCTGCCCCCAATCCCTCCCAGCATCAGAGTCTTTTCCAATGAGTCAACTCTTCGCATGAGGTGGCCAAAGTATTGGAGTTTCAGCCTCAATATCAGTCCTTCCAAAGAACACCCAGGACTATTCTCCTTTACGATGGACTACTTGGATCTCCTTGCAGTCCAAGGGACTCTCAAGAGTCTTCTCCAACACCACAGTTCAAAAGCATCAATTCTTCAGTGCTCAGCTTTCTTCACAGTTCAACTCTCACATCCATACATGACCACTGGACAAACCATAGCCTTGCCTAGACGGACCTTTGTTGGCAAAGTGATGTCTCTGCTTTTGAATATGCTATCTAGGTTGGTCATAACTTTCCTTCCAAGGAGTAAGCATCTTTTAATTTCATGGCTGCAGTCACCATCTGCAGTGACTTTGGAGCCCCCCAAAATAAAGTCTGACACTGTTTCCACTGTTTCCCCATCTATTTCCCATGAAGTGGTGGGACTAGATGCCATGATCTTCGTTTTCTGAATGTTGAGCTTTAAGCCAGCTTTTTCACTCTCCTCTTTCACTTTCATCAAGAGGCTTTTGAGTTCCTCTTCACTTTCTGCCATAAGGGTGGTGTCATCTGCATATCTGAGGTTATTGATATTTTTCCCGGCAATCTTGATTCCAGCTTGTGCTTCTTCCAGCCCAGTGTTTCTCATGATGTACTCTGCATAGAAGTTAAATAAGCAGGGTGACAATATACAGCCTTGACGTACTCCTTTTCCTATTTGGGATAGTACCCAACACTAAAAAGAAATGAGCTGTCAAGAGAGGAGCCAATCTGAAAAGACTGCCTACTGTATGATTCCTACTCTGACTTTCTGGAAAAGGTGAAGCTATGGAGACAGCAAGAAGACCAGTGGTTGCCAGGGTGTGGGTGGAGGGGATCATGGAGGATTTTCAGGGGGGTGGAAACACTCTGTGTCACCACAGTGGTGAATGCATGTCATGTCCATTCATACAAGCCCACAAAACGGACACCAGAGAGACCCCCGGCTCGTCATGGCCTTGGGGTGCCTACAGCGTGCCAGCGAAGGGGCCCTGGACGGACCGCCTGGCAGCCTGAGGGGGCTGCGTGTGTGGGGGGAGGGGCTATAAGTGAACCTCTGTACTTTCCTCTCACTTTTGCTGTTAATCTAAAAGCTAGAATAGAATATCAATTACGTGTTTCTAAAATATCATAACGTCAGCCTGGGCCCACGGGGAGCTCCGAGGCCGCACCTCAGCAGCCGCCCCCGAACCCGGCCTGCGCAGCCCCGGAGCCCCGCGGGCGCCCGGCGACGTCCCGTCGTCTGCTCTCCAGCAACCCACGGGGCCCCGCACAGGCCTGGCGTCCGCCTTCGGGGACTGTTAACACCCCCTCCCCGCTTCCAGAGCAGGCGGGCGGCTCCGGCCCTCGTCTCCCACCGGCGGTCGCAGCTCGCAGCACCCGGCTCTGCTAGAGGACGCGCGATTTTAAAACTGACAGGTATTAACTGAGCACGATGTGCCACGACCCTGTCGGTCGCTTAAGGTGAGTTGTTTCGTGAAGTCACATGTTCCTCTGGGGAATCGATTATTTCTGAGGCAGGAAGGAACCCCGGAAGACGAGCATGCACATCCTGTCTTTCCTCACAGGATGTTCTGGAAAAAACCAACATACATAAATCTAGCTCCAGCAAAACCAATCCAGCATGGAAAAAACATCAAAGGAGGCTTTGTCTAATTATGGTGGGTGGAAGCATCTGGGGAGTCATGTAGGAGGCATCCAGAGGGAGAGACTGTGAGCAGTGGTCGAGATATTTTAATTTTGATAGAGATTAGGGTCATGTGAGAGACCATGTTTGTCAAACATCAGATGTTCATCTAAGTTCTTTAATACTTAAATACATTTAAAGTCTTTAATACTTCATTGAGTATATAAAACTATTATCTCAAAAAAACCCAGTAAATATTAGTGATGTGTTAGTCACTCAGTCGTGTCCAACTCTTCCAACCCCCCTGGACTGCAGCACACCAGGCCTCCCTGCCCTTCACTGTTTCCTGGAGTAACCATCTCATCCTCTGTCATCCATTTCTCCTCCTGCCTTCAATCTTTCCCAGCATCAGGGTCTTTTCAAATGAGTGGGCTCTTTACATCAGGTGGCCAAAATATTGGAGTTTCAGCATCAGCATCAGTCCTTCCAATGAGCACTCAGGACTATTCTCCTTTAGGATGGACTGGTTGGATCTCCTTGCAGTCCAAGGGACTCTCAAGTCTTCTCCAGCACCACAGTTCGAAAGCATCCATTCTTTGGTGCTCAGCCTTCTTTATGGACCAACTCTCACATCCATACATGACTACTGGAAAAACCATAGCTTTGACTAGACAGACCTTTGTCGACAAAAATGATGTCTCTGCTTTTTAATACACTGCCTAGGTTGGTCATAACTTTTCTTCAAAGGAGCAAGTGTCTTTTAATTTCATGGCTGCAATCACCGTCTGCAGTTGTTTTGAAGCCAAGAAAATAAAGTCTCTCACTGCTTAACATGGCCCACAACATCTACTGCTCACCCAGCAAATACCAGCAGCAGCATTCACGTTAGGTTTATAGAAAATATTTGGGCAAGAATCTGTTTCTATATACCACCTGTCTCCCTTCACATGTTTTGCATCTGTGTGGGATATTACTTACAGGGGATGAAGCAGCACTGGTACAGTGTTACTGATGTGAGGGCTCCACTCCACTTCCTGCTCATCCCATCCCCTTGCCCTGAGTCCCTGCAAATAACTGACTGATCCTTTCACCATCTCTGTGATTTGGCCTTTCCCAGAATGTCATACAGTTGAAATCTTGCAGTAGCCATCAGACGGGCTTCTTTTGCGTTGTAACAGGCTTTTACGCTCCCCCTTGTCTTCTCAAGGCTGGATCGCCCATGTGTCTTTGTCTCTATTCCTGATCATATTCCATCGCACAGGTGCACCAGTTGTATCCATTCACACACTGAAGACACCTAAGTAAAGCTGCTGTAAGCACTGGCGGGCAGGATTCTGGCTGGACATAAGCTTTCACCCTATTTGGGTAAATACCTGGGAGCCAGGAAGACCGTCTTCTGAACCATCCGTGTCCCCAGCAGTAGCACGAAGGCTCTGCTGCCCCCAGCCTCGCCGGCACTGCTGGCGTCAGTGTTTGGGTCCTGGGCCTGCTAACGAGGGAGCAGCGACTTCACGCTGCTGCGTCCATCTGAAATCCCCTGATAACATACGACGAGCACCACTTTTTCATACATGGACTCACCGTCTGTATAGCTGGTTTGGTGAGGTGTCTGTTCCCACCATTTGCCTATTTTTAAATTGGGTTGTTTGCTCATTGTTGAGTTCTTTGTGTGTTTTGGAAACAAGCCTTTTATCAGATGTGTGTACTGAAGTGATTTTCTCACAGTCTGCGCTTCATCTTGTCATTCCCGTAACAGCGTCTTTGCAGAGCACAGCTGTGTTCTGTATTTTAATAAAGCCAGTCTTTCCTTTCACGGGCTGTGCTCTCGGTGTTGTATCTGAAGCACTGTCGCCAAACTCAAGGCCACCCACATTTCCTCCAGGTGCCTCTACAAGCTGTTGTTCACATTTTGCATTTAGACTTGTGCTCCACTGAGGTAGTTTTTTTTTAATAAAAGGTTTAAAGTCTGGATTCTTTTTCAGTACTGTGAATGGCCAGTGGTTCAGGCACCATTTGTTGAAAAGACCACCCCTCTTCGCTGAATCACCTCCGCCCTCTCGTCAGAGACCATGGGGTGCAGCTGCCTGTGTCCCTTTCTGGGTGACTATCGGTCAGCTGACCTCTGCTTTCTCTGACTCTAAGCTGTGGCTCCGTAGCGACTCTCACAGTCGGGCAGGGTCAGATTTTGACTCTTTTCATAGTTGTGCTGGCTGCCCTGGGTCTGTGCCTCTCCACATGCACTGTGGGATCAGTTGGCAACAGCCGCAAAACGACCTGCTGGGATTCTGACTGATGTGAGTATACTGAATCCCTGGCAACTGGGAAGGTGACCTGATTCAGAAACAGGGCCTTTGCCAGTGTAACCAAGTCAAAGTGATGTGGACAGGGTGGGCTGTGATCCCACGCGAGGCTGACCTTACTAGAGCAGAAATCTGGCATAGGACAGGCGTGTGAGAGGGAGGTCATGCAGAGATACCCGGGGCTGGGGGCAGGCCCTGAGGATGGGAGTAGAGGGGAGTTAGTCATGTCGCCCCAGGCTAAGGATGCTGTGAATCCCAGGAGACACAAGGACCAGAACTCGCAGACTGGACTTGGAAGGAGGGTGGCCCGCCAACACTCTGAGTGCAGACTTTCAGCCTCCAGGACTATGAGAGGACCCACTTCTGTTGTTTTAAGACATCCAGCTTGTGCTGCTTAGTTACAGCAGACCTGGGAAGCCAACATCCCTGGAGAAGGGAACAGCTACCCGCTCCAGTATTCTTGCCTGGAGAATCCCATGGACAGAGGAGCCTGGTGGGTTATAGTTCATAGAGTTGCAAAGAGTCAGACATGACTGAGCAACTGAGCACAGGAAGCTAACGTAATCGGGATGGCATTGAAGGATGCTGTACATCAGGTTAGGAAGAATGACACCTGAACAACATTAAACTTTCCTACCAATGAATATTGGCTCTCTCTCATTTAGATAACCCTTGATTTCTCTCATGAGTATTTTGTAGTTCTCCTTATATGCATCTTACATTTTACACACACACACACACACACACACACACCGTATTTATACTTAAGCATTTAATTTTGGGGTTAATGTAAATGGTGCCGTTTTTTACTTTCCAGTTCTTCACTGCTAGTAAAGGAAAGCAACTGGCTTGTGTATGTTAACAGTGTATTCTGCAACCATGCTACAATTATCTATCAGTTCCAGGAGTCTTTTATCAAGTCTTTGAGATTTTTTTATGTAGACAGTCATGCCATCTGTGAACAAAGACAGTTTTATTTTTTCCTTCCAGTCCTCATACATTTTCTTCCATTATTTCTTTCTCCATTAATCTTACATTGGGTAGGCTTCCAGTATAATGTTGACTACGAGCTGGGGGACAGGACATCTATGCCTTGTTCCTAATGAACAATTTTTAATTTTAATAAATCATTTTATATGCTTTCTTTCCCTCTCCCCAGTCACCATATCAATTACAATTCTTTTTTTTTAATGGTTAATGGTGGATTTGGTGTTGTATCTAAGAAATCTTCACCTAAATGAAGCTTATAGTGTTCCTTTTCATTATCTCCTAGAACTTTTAGCTTTAGATTTTGCATTTAGGGCCAAGATTATTTGTTTTGAGTATATTCTTTTAAGAGATCTGGGTTGAACTTCTTTACACGGATGTTCATATAGATATTAATATCCAATTATCCAGTACTAGTCTTTGAAAGACTCTTCTCTCTCCAGTGGTTTTCCTCTGTACTTTTGTCAGAATTTACTTGTCCATATGTATGTGGGTCTATTCTGTCTCTCTGTTCTGCTCCACTGATATTTGTATGTGTTGGTTACGATACAAAACGGCCTTGCTGCAGCTTTATGGGAAGTCTTGAAAGGCAGGTCATGTTCACATGTGAATTCTCAACTCTGTTCTACTTCAAAGTTGCTGTGACTGTTGCTGGTTCATCTTCATAAAACTTTCAGAATCAATACAGCAGTTTCAACAAAGGGCCTGCAGGGATTTTTGTTTGGGACTGCATCCACCCTAGATCAGTTTTAGGGAAATTAACATCATAACAATTCAAGATCTATACACAGTAAATGCCTCATCTGTTTGTGTGTGTGTGCTGAGTCGCTTCAGTCTTGTCCAACTCTTTGCAACCCCGTGGACTGTAGTCCAGCATGCTCCTCTGTCCACAGGATTCTCCAGGCAAGAATACTGGAGTGGGTTCCATGCCCTCCTCCAGGGGATCTTCCTGACCCAGGGATCAAGCCCATGCCTCCTGTGTCTCATGCATGGACAGGCAGGCTCTTTACCACTGTGCCACCTGGGAAGCCCCTCATCTGCTTAGTTTTCTTTAATTCCTCTCCAAAGTGTTCTGTAGCTTTTAGTGTACTGGTCTTAAAGATCTTTTGACAGATTTGTCCCTGTTTCATATTTTTTATTTTATATGGTATCTTAAAATTTTAATTTTTTACTGCTTATTTTTAGTATTCAAAAATATAACTGCTTTTAGTATACTGACACTATATTCTATAACTTTTCTAAACTTATTTATTCTAATAGATTTGGGGGATACAGATTTTATTGGAGCATCTACATTGACTATTATGTTTGTTTCCAAATAAAAATAATTTGACTTCTTTTCTAATCTGGACAATCCTGAATAAGAGTGGAGACATTAGGTATCCTTGCCTTATTCTTGCTCTTAGAGGGAAATTATTCAGTCTTTCTCCTTTAAATGTGTTGTTAACTGTAGGTTTGTTGTAAATGCTTTTATCTGTCTGCGAAGTTCCCTTCAATTTGCTGATAATTTTTATTAGGACAGAAGTAGGATTTTGTCACATGCTCTTCCCGAAACAGCTGAATGATAATGTGATTATTCGTTTTTACTGTGTTAATACAGTTAATGTGAATTACAGGAACTGATTTCCCAGGGTTAAGCCAAACTTGCATTTCCAGGTAAACCCTACTTATCACTTGGCTTGGATAACTACTTACAAGTAGTATGTATTCTATTGCGATCGTGGCTGCTTTGGGATTGATAGCACAGTTTTCATCCATCACTATTCACCCTCAAGTGGCATTATTCCATTTCACTTGTAGTATAAGAACCTTACAATAGGCAACAGCCAGCCTTGTTTGGCTAAGTGAGCAGAGCCCTAGAAGACATAAAGATATACTGCCGCTAGGAGGTGGCTGTAAAGTATAGAAAGAAAACAAAAATACAGCTATTTTTCAGTGAAAGCACCATGTTTTCTCCACGCATCAGCAAGTTTCTGGCTTTAGCTTTCTGTGTAGCGTCTTGAAAAGACACTTGGTTTTCAGGATGAAAGCAAGAGTAGGAAGATGTACTTGTTTCTCAGATACAAGGCCGGTTGCTTCTAATTTCACTCTGCTGACTGGTTGGACCCCCTGCATCTGTGTTAAACCACAAAGACAGAAATTAACACTGTACTCTGAGTTGACTGGGGCATCATCACTTCAGACTGTTGGAAACTGAAGTTGTGTTGGCGACACAGCCCCCTGGGTGTCCTGGAGCTGTGAATATGACTGTGCGATGGTGTCTGGGCAGTGGGGGGGCTGTAACAGGGCCGATGGCTCCGTTGCAGAGCATGGAATGCAGGGAACAGTAGGGGATGTACTCGGTGCCTCCTGGCGCTCAGGTGTTCCCAGAAAGAGCTCAGCGTTCCTGACAGGCTTGGTCTGAGTTCCTTCCACGCTCTGTAACCTAAGCTCTAATCCGTCTCTTCCCAGGGAGGCACTCGGTCACTACGGAGTGTCCACCTGAGGACAGGTTCAGCACCACGCTGTCCCAGGTGACGTCTGAGGGTTACACCAACTACTGGTCTCACAGTAAGCACACTTCTGAAGACGGAAAATTACACTGGCTCATCCAAACAAAGTAATCTTCTGTGGACGAGTGACATGAAAGTGGTTTTTGTTCGTCTGAACTGCGTTCTAGGTTCCCATCTCCATGGGCTCAGAGACCTCACGGGTCTAACATACCAGCGTTGACCAGCCCCTGTGCCCAACTCAGGGCAGACCTGCGATAAATGCTGATGGTCACCTCGGTCTGTACGGCTGTGCGCCGGCTGTTTACTCTTCATCCGGTTGTCAACTTCTGACTCTTAACTGGTACAGACCGTTCACACATCATGTGATTGTCGACACACTGGATTAGATCCACCACCTTGCTGTTTTCTATTTGTTCTGGTTTCCTCTGCTGCTTTCCCTCAGGTCATTTGAGCATTTGTTAACCTTTTTACTCTCTGAATTGATTTGTATTTATACCTATGTGTGTGTATGTACATATACCTCTATACGTATGAACACATGCATGTATCATACATATAGGCATGTGGTGTATTATGCTTATATACATATGTATACATATATGTTTTTAACTAATTGCCTTAGGGTAATTATATGAGGTGATGGAAGTGTGGGGGAATAATTGTGAAACATATAAGTGTATCAAATCAGTACGTTCTACACCTTAAACTTACACCTTGTTGTGTGCTGATTTTACATTCATCAACCTGGAAAATAGGAATCAGGGGACAGGCAACAGCACTGTCAGCCCCTGGGCACTGGGGAAAGCTCACTGCAGCTCGCAGGAAGGGGCAAGAGCAGCAGCCACCCCGGGGTGCAGCAGAGATGTGTCCACACTACACCAGGCAGACAGGACCACCTCAGAGCTAAGAGGCTGCCCTCCCATGACCGAGGGGCCAGGGCCTCTCCGTGGCCAAGGCATGGCTTGACCAGAACAAAAGAACCCCTGTTCACCCCCAGACCCCGTCAGCACAGGATCCATGGCACATAGGCTGCAAGAGACAGACCGGCAGAGGGTAAAGGGTGAGGACACAGCAGGCACCAGGAAACGCATCCAAACCAGCCCTCACCCTAAACACACCCTGAACACCCAGACTGCCAGGGGAATGTGAATTGCCGCTGAGCCCTGAGCATTACCATAGCAACAACACCTCCAAATCCAGCCTAGCACATAATTAGATTTGCTCAGACCCTTGCCTAGCAGACAGAGAGGTGAGCCAACTTTCAGGTCCATACGCTATTTACTTCTGTATCTACCATGCTACCCAAGAGGTCCAGATTTCAACAGGATTCCACAAGGAAGATGAAACATCCGGCAAAATACACTTCAAGGAGTCAAAGTAATCATGAGAACCAGACTCGGCTATGAAACAGATGCTAGTACTATCAGAGAGGGAGCTAGGGTAATTGTGATTAGTATGTTAGAAACTTAGCTTCTCCCAGCGCATGAAAGTGAAAAGTGAAAGTGAAATCGCTGTTGTATCTGACTCTTCGAGACCCCATGGACTGCAGCCTACCAGGCTCCTCCATGCATGGGATTTTCCAGGCAAGAGTACTGGAGTGGGGTGCCATTGCCGTCTCCGATAATGAAAAAATGGGTAATGTGCATGATCAGAAGGTTAATTTCAGCAAAGAGAAACTGAAAGAAACAAGGAAAGGGGCTAGAAGCGAAAAATAAATGACAGAAGAGGAAATCCTGTAACAGGATAATCAGAGAAAGGAACGAAGGAAAGGGAAAGGGAGGATCCAGGGATGCAAAGATAGACCAGCAGAAATGTCTCAAACTGAAAGCAAAAGACAAAAACCTAGTGTGTATGTGCTGGAGGAGGGGCGGGAGCTCCAGACGTGCTTGCTGTGCAAGGAGGTGTCTGCATAATCGGAATCCCACATGGAACGAGTGGGACAGAGCAGGAGGAATATTTAATGTAACGGCAATGGAGGGCTCTCCCAAGTGAATGACAGACACCAAGTCACACACTCAAGAATCTCAGAGAACACCAAGAGAGATGAACACAAATGAACAAATACATTCCGAGGCACGGCACAGCAAACTCCTGAAAACAAGAGACGAGGAAATCCTCACTAAAGCCTGCTGGGGGCAGGAGAACAATTGGAGGAGCAACTATGGAGTTACCATGACTCAGAAACAACACAGAACAGAAGATGGTGCAGAGACATCTTTAAAGGAGAAAAGGGGGGAAATTCTGTCGATCCATAAACCCAATTAAAATATTATTCAAACTTGAAGAATCAATAGAGACTTTTGCTGACAAAAATAAAAAAGGGGCAGTGAAAATTTATTTCCATTAGACTTAGAATCCAAGAAAAGTAAAAGGCAATTTCTCAGGTATAAATAATATGGTATCAGACAAAAATTAGATCTACGGAAAGAAATAAAGAACACAGGGAACGGAATAGTTGAAGGTAGGTGAAATTTTTTTGCCTTATTTCAGTCGTTGTGACAACAATGGACTGTTTAAAGCAAAATTATTCGCAGTGTTTGTGGTTTTACAGATTATGTAAAATGATACGTGTGAGAACAAGGAGAAAAGGATTAGTGAGGATTTAGGGATAAACCTAGTCAGCGGTCCTTGTGCTAATGTGAATGGCATCATATTACTTGAATAAAGGGCTCCAATTAATTAAAGGTATATACTATACACCTAAGCCAATGAGTTAAAAAATATATATGTAAACATATGTATATATGCATAATAATTACACCATATGCCTACATGTATATGCATGCGTTCAAATGTATAGATGTGTATATATATAAATACACATATATATAAATACAAATCAATTCAGAAACTAAAATGGTAAACGAATACTCAAATAACCTGAAGGAAAGCAGGAGAGGAAAAAACAGAACAAATAGAAAACAGTAAGATGATGGATTTAATCCAGCGTATCAATGATCACATTACACGTGAATGGTCTGTACACGTGTGCCAGCTAAGAGTCAGAGGTTTACAGACTGGACGAAAAGTAAACAAGAAGGCCCAGCACACTGCTGTGTCAGAAACCAACTTCAAAGACGAAGACACAGATAGGTTAGAATGGAACAGTCTGCAAAAAGACGAGTCCTGCAATTGTACTCGAAAGGCAGCTGGAGTAGGTCCGGGGACACGACCGTGAGGTCCGCGGGAGAGCGCCACCAGCAGGGCGCAGAGGGCACGCACGCGGTGGGAGGTCTGCTCCCCAGGGAGACAGGACACCGGTGTGCACACAGCCAGCACCCGAGCTTCCAAACACGCGAAGCAAAAGCTGCGGGAGACCGAGGCAACACAGGGCTGTCCACAGTCACAGACCTTATTCCTTTCCCAGTAACTGACGGAACAGGAAAATTGAGTATCGGTGAGGGTGTTCCTGGATCTTCTGAACACGACCATCAACGAGCACAGCTAAACTGATTTTCATAGACTCCTCCACCCAGCAAATGGAGAACACATGCCTCACACACGTGTGGGGCTTCCATCAAGACAGATCAGTTTTTTAGCATAAAACAAACCATGACAAATCTAAAAGCTCAGAGTCAAAAGACATATGTTCTGAGACCATAAGAGAATTAAACTAGAAATCAATAACAGAATGATACCTAGAAAATCCACCCAAAATGCGTGTTGGAGAAGGGAGAAATTTTCCTTACCAAAAATTTACAACCAATGAGTGTAAAAAAAAAAAAATGAGGGAATTAAAACCATTATCAGAACATCACAAGAATAATAGATACAGGCAAGTTCAGCCAATGAATGTTAGAACCGGTTGGTAAAATACAATCTAGAAACAGATGTTTGCGTAATGTGGACGTTCTTCTATCCAAAAGGTGCTGGTTTACAACAAAAAAGGTAGTGTGTTGGGGGCCAGAGTGAGGTACTCCGCCCGTGACAAAGGTCATGAGGAAGGAGGCTCGACATACGCAAAGGCGGGATCAAGCCTCAGGAGTCCCCCTGGAACTCCTTGAGCATCTACCCCCATAACCAGAGCCTGCCTACTTTACTACTTTGTGCTCTCACCTACATCTCTGACTTTACAGGGGGCTGTCCGCCACCACCTCTTTCGGAGAAGCAGTTAACTTAGAGCTCCAGTTAATAAAAACTCCTGGGCGTGATAAGAGTGTTTTAACCTACAAACTCCTCTGTAGGTTCTCTAGCCTGCCTGACAGGCTTGTCCGGCCACATGTGATTGCTCACAGCCTCCCAACCGTGAGAGGCACGAGATGCTTTAAACCTTCTAAAAACAGGTTCCTTAGAAAAGTTAGAAAACTATTAGTATAAGTATAATGGGCTGATTAGAAATTGTATTGGTGAAGGGTTTTTCATTTGTTGAGCCAATGTTTGTTGCTAAGTCTCCACATCCCCTGCCCTTACACACGTTAACGAATATATAGAAGAAATAAATATTAACCTTTGATATTAATCACGTTAGACCTTAGGCTAAGTAAATTCTTTCCTTAACTAAAACCCACTACACCGTCACCCTATAGGAATGTAACTTTATTTGGGTGGTGTCTGTTTTAAGAATAATCACCCCTGGAGAAATAAGTGTCCTGGTTGACTGACCGTTGTCACAAGGAGAGGGTCGTAAATTGTCAGCAGGCCCCCCCTGGCCAGAAGATGATGTAACACCCCTAAGACCTCTGTATACATTTGTGTGAAGCACCTGACTTTGATAAAAGTCAGGACTGCTGTCCCCACGTGACTTTTGCATAACATCTCAGTGTATAAAAGTAGACCATGGAAAATAAAGAATTGGGATCAGTTTCTCGAAATACTGGTCTCCCCATGTCTCTCTCTCTTTCACTCTGGCTGAGTCTCCATCTGGAGCGCGGAACCCACCATGCTTACTAATTATGCCTGGGCTTCTAAGATCCGACCGGGGAGGCCTCAGTGTCTCCTCTCCTTCGGGAGAACGGAAGGACGCCTGCGGCCTACGTAAGTGGTACAAACTTCTTGTCTTGAAGTTTTATTGGTCTCCCGCGTAAACCAAGCTATTCAGCCTCTTTTCTCCACTGAATTTTCCTACTGAGCTATCCTTATTCTATTACTCTTTATATTTTAATTAATATCTAATTGAAGCTATTGTATCCTGACCCTCGCCGACGCCGTCCCCGCTTCGAATACCCTGGATCAGCCGGGGCTGGACCCCGGCAGTAGTGCTTCCACCTTCTCAGCTTGGCTTCGTGTCACGTAAGGAGACACAGCAGTGCTGTCATACATTATCTCTGTGCAATCTTCCCCAAAATTCATCACCTGAGCTTAACCTCAAGAAAAAGAAAACAAACCCAAAATGAGGGCTATTCTTCACTCCCTGATCAGCACTGGTCAAGAGTCAGGGTCACCAGAAACAAGCCCACAGGGAGGAACTGTCAGTTATGGGGAAAAAGAGAGAAATGGCCACTCAAGACCAGGCGAGGCTCTGGGCTGGACCCCGGGACTGTGGGCAAGCCAAGTCCACTTAGATTCTGTTCACATGTTAATTCTCAAGTGTGAGATGGTAACAGACTCGGAGCTGTGTGAGGAGCATGTGTTATCTCCGCAAGGGCTCTGTAGTCTACAATACTCTCAAAACAAAAAGTTTAAAGAAAGAAGACAGAAAAAAAGAAAAGGTAAAAAGCCCAAAAGTGACACATGGGGAACACATAGCAATATAATATGGGCGCACGTGTGCACAGCTGCTCAGTCCTGTCTGACTCCTTGTGACTCTGTGGACTATAGCCCGCCAGGTTTCTCTGTCCAGGGGATTTCCCAGGCAAGAATAGGAGAGTGGGTCTCTATTTCCTTCTCCATAATGTGGGTACATGAGCCTAAACAGAGTGATGTTTTTATTTAGTATTAGTGATGACCTGCCAATTAAGAGACAGTGATGGTCACACTGAACAAAAAGCAAGACCAACTTACAAGCTGTTTACAAAAAATGCACATTAAATAAAAAGACACAGATGAAAAAACAAGAGTGGGAGAGTGTTTGCTATGCCAATATTAATCCTAAAAAATACAGTGAAAGTATTAATATTCAGTACAAAGAATATTACCAGGGAAATAGAGAGACATGTTGTAAAGATGAAATAGATGGTAAATTCATCAAGATGACACAATGATTTTAAATATGCATGCACCTAATACATAAGTGAAGTGAAAGGCAAAGGAGAAAAGGAAAGATATACCCATTTGAATGCAGAGTTCCAAAGAATAGCAAAGAGAGATAAGAAAGCCTTCCTCAGTGATCAGTGCAAAGAAATAGAGGAAAATAGAATGGGAAAGACTATAGAGATCTCTTCAAGGAAATTAGAGATACCAAGGGAATATTTCATGTAAAGATGGGCACAATAAAGGACAGAAATAGTATGGACCTAACAGAAGCAGAAGATATTAAGAGGTGGCAAGAATACACAGAAGAATTATACAAAAAAGATTTTCATAGCCCAGATAATCACAATATTGTGATCACTTACCTAGAGCCAGACATCCTGGAATGCGAAGTCCAGTGGGCCTTAGGAAGCATCACTACGAACAAAGCTAGTGGAGATGATGGAATTCCAGTTGAGCTCTTTCAAATCCTAAAAGATGATGCTGTGAAAGTGCTGCACTCAATATGCCAGCAAATTTGGAAAACTCAGCAGTGGCCACAGGACTGGAAAAGGTCAATTTTCATTCCAATCCCAAAGAAAGGCAATGCCAAAGAATGCTCCAACTACCGCACAATTGCACTCATGTCCCACACTAGTAAAGTAATGCTCAAAATTCTCCAAGCCAGGCTTCAACAGTACATGAACCCTCAACTTCCAGATGTTCAACTTGGTTTTAGAAAAGGCAAAGGAACCAGAGATCAAGTTTCCAACATCCGTTGGATCACTGAAAAAGCAAGAGTTTCAGAAAAACATCTACTTCTGCTTTATTTACTATGCCAAAGCCTTTGACTGTGTGGATCACAATAAACTGTGGAAAATTCTGAAAGAGATGGGAATACCAGACCACCTGACCTGCCTCCTGAGAAACCTGTATGCAGGTCAGGAAGCAACAGTTAGAACTGGACGTGGAACAGACTGGTTCCAAATAGGAAAAGGAGTACATCAAGGCTGTATATTGTCACCCTGCTTATTTAACTTATATGCAGAGTACATCATGAGAAACGCTGGCCTGGAAGAAGCACAGGCTGGAATCAAGATTGCCGGGAGAAATATCAATAACCTCAGATATGCAGATGACACCATCCTTACGGCAGAAAGCGAAGAAGAACTAAAGAGCCTCTTGATGAAAGTAAAAGAGGAGAGTGAAAAAGTTGGCTTAAAGCTCAACATTCAGAAAACTAAGATCATGGCATCCAGTCCCATCACTTCATGGGAAATAGATGGGGAAACAGTGGGAACAGTGAGAGACTTTATTTTCTTGGGCTCCAAAATCACTGCAGATGGTGACTGCAGCCATGAAATTAAAAGATGCTTGCTCCTTTGAAGAAAAGATATGACCAAAATAGACCACATATTAAAAAGAAGAGACATTACTTTGCCAACAAAAGTCCGTCTAGTCAAGGCTATGGTTTTTCCTGTGGTCATGTATGGATGTGAGAGTTGGACTGTGAAGAAAGCTGAGCGCCGAAGAATTGATGCTTTTGAACTGTGGTGTTGGAGAAGACTCTTGAGAGTCCCTTGGACTGCAAGGAGATCCAACCAGTCCATCCTAAAGGAAGTCAGTCCTGAATATTCATTGGGAGGACTGATGCTGAAGCTGAAACTCCAATACTTTGGCCACCTGATGAAAAGAACTTACTCACTGGAAAAGACCCTGATGCTGGGAAAGATTGAAGGCGGAAGGAGAAGGGGACGACAGAGGATGAGATGGTTGGATGGCATCACTGACTCACCAGACATGAGTTTTGAGTAAACTCCAGGAGTTGGTGATGCACAGGGAGGCCTGGCGTGCTGCAGTCCATGGGGTTGCAAAGAGTGGGACACGACTGAGTGACTGAACTGAACTGATCCACCCAATAATATATTTTCAAAATAAAAGAAACAAAAACAGTTAAAATAGAAAGGTTATATAGACAGCTACAAAATTATCATTAGAATTTTCAATATTCATCTGTAAGGAACAGAACAAGGAGACACAAAATCAATAAGTAGAAAGATGACTTGAATAGCACTATCAAACAATTAATTTGATCTAACTCAAATTAATAAAATGCTGCACATAGTGGCAGAATTGCATTCAGTTCAAATGCACGGGGAATATTCAATTTGATAACCCTTTTGTCAAGTTCTAAATCTAAAGAGAAAATAAATCAGTCTGAGAATATTTGTTGACCACAATATAATTTAGAAATGAGTTATGAAAATATATGTAAAAATATACAAATATATGAAAATCAAACAATATAATTCTAAGTAACCCATGTGTCACAGAAAGAAAAGCACAAGGGTAACTAGAAAATACATTGAAAATGAGAACACAGCATACGGAAACCTGTGCTATCTAGTTAAAATAATGCTACCTGGAAGTTTCTGTCTTTACATGCTTATAATTGAAAAAAAAAGACCTAGAATTGCATAAATTAAGCCTTTACAGTGGAAAAAGAAGATCAAAGTACCCAGAGGACATAAACTGAAGGGAAGAAAGGGAAGAGTGGAAACCCTCAGACTGCGCAGACATTAACACCGTAATGACTCATCATGAACAATTTCATGCCAAAAAGTTTGGTGATTTCAGTGAAATAGATTAATTTTGGGAAGGACAAAAAGAATGAATCAATATAAAATATAAAATTTGCATAGTCCTACTGCTACTGCTAAGTCACTTCAGTCGTGTCCGACTCTGTGTGACCCCAGAGACGGCAGCCCACCAGGCTCCCCCGTCCCTGGGATTCTCCAGACAAGAACACTGGAGTGGGTTGCCATTTCCTTCTCCAATGCGTGAAAGTGAAAAGTGAAAGTGAAGTCGCTCAGTCGTATTGGACTCTTAGCGACCCCATGGACTGCAGCCTACCAGGCTCCTCCATCCATGGGATTTTCCAGGCAAGAGTACTACACCTATTAAAAGTATTAAATCTACAAAAAAAAATTTCCCACAAATAAAATGTCAAACCCAGACAGCTTCACTGAAGAATTTTTTCCACATAAGTGTGAAATAATACAAATAGTACTCAAATTCTTTGTTAAAATAGACCAGGGAGAACATTTATCCAATTTATCTCTAAAGCCAACATTACAATATCAAGACCACAAAATTGTTAAAAAAAAAAAAAAAAAAACTATAGAAAGATATCCTCCATTAAATGGAAGCAAGTACTTAATAAAATATCAGCCAATGCAGTGCAGTAAACACACAAAGGAACAGGAAGCGCATGCCAAGCGGGGACTTGTCTGGGCGATGCAAGTGGGGAGGCCTGAACCCAGAGTGGGGTCTCCTTCTCAAAGGGTGCCCCCCACAAAACGTCCCTGACACGCAGGCAGCCCCTGCGGACGAAAGCCATCACCACACAAGGGCAGAGTCGCAGGTCACCGTGCAGACCAGGGAGCCAGAGACGGGAGGGCTAGCCTGGCGGGGCCACAGTCTCCAACTGCCAACTGGAGACTGGGGCTCCCTCCACCCCTGGCCCCTGGGGCCCAGACCAGCTCTTGCCTGGGTCCTGGAGAGAGGGGCATGGGCACCTCACCCCCACCCCAGGGCCTCCTTCCTGGACAGGAAGCCTCACAGGGCTGAAGCTGCCCGCTGCCCTGGGGGCAGGGAGGGGGCGAAGCTTCCAGTGACTGGAGCTTCATCCTCCCCTCACCCAGATCCCGAGCCTCCCTCACCTGTCGGTGGTCCCAGGCTTCCTTACTTTCCAGACAGTAATTCCAAGTCATCCAGACAGAGTGACCTCTCCCACGCTGGGTCCCTGGTGGAAGGCAATTTGCATCAAAGACAAACGAGAGTAACCTCAGGGCCAAGCAGCAGCAGCTGCCAGTCACCCCGCCCGCACAGTTAGCCTCATTAGTAAAAGTCAAATGTGTCAAAAGTGTTAAAATTACAACATTAGGTCCAATTATCATGTCACAGCAGTTCGGGAGGTTGTCCAGGGGGTATTCATTAGCTCAGAGAATTTCAGGGGCTCCCTCCATTGCTTCGGAGGCATTACTTTCTCTTCCTCCTGAAGATTAAACACTTCCTTCCAGGCTCTGTCTGTAGGCCGTCTCCTCCCTCGACTCTGCTGGGCCTGGCCAGGCTGGGCTGAGCTCGGGTGAGGGCGTGAGGCAGGCAGGCACCAGCTCAGCAGCCGTGTCCCCACGGTGTCCTGGATCCTGGGGCGGGGGTGGAGGGGTGGTCAGTACGCCAGCACACCCAAGCTCGCAGCCCCGCTGCCATCCCCGAGGGGCCCGGGCCTCTCTGTGCAGGCGGCAGGCGCCAGCGCAGCCTCAGGCTGTCTCCACCTGGACAGAGCGGTCACCCTAGGTGTGTGCTGGTGAATGAATGGAATCCCCCGATGAGCCCTGTGCCGCAGGGTGACAGCTCATGGCCCCAGCGATGCAGGCAGGGGCTTCAGTCTCCAGGGTGGGCACAAGCCCTCGCCCCTTCAGAAGGAGGCTCTGCCTGGAGCCCACTGCCCGCCCCGTGAACACCCATGGAACTGAGGCGAGGGGTGCTCACGGGGGCACAGAGCAGGGGTGCTATTAGCCCCCCTTTTCCGAGGAGAAAACCAGTGAAGAGACAGGAGGTGCTGGTTGTTACAGAAGCTGGAACCAAGGGTCTTCTGTGCCTCACCCAAGACCAGCGCTCGGGGGCCAGCCACATGGCTTTTGCGTGTTTGTGGGGGTTGGCTGGGCCTGGGTCGCCCCTGACATGGAGCCAAAGGGCCCCTTGAAGATTCAGGGATAGGGGAGCAAGAGCCACATGGCCCAGGGCCCTCTGCCCCGCGCCCCGCTGGTCTCCCCAGTCCTGCACGCTGCATCCAACCCAGCAAAGTCCACTTCACACCACACCGCGAGCCAGGTGAGTGCCCGTGGAAGGCGGTGCTCCTGACGAAAAGGCGCCATGGGTCAGGCTGGGCAGGGATCCGAGAGCAACAGGAACTGCATGTGAAGGTTTCTTGTGGTTTGCTTGGGATGCAGATTTGAGAACGGTGAACCCTGCTGCCTTCCTAAATCTCCACCTGTGGGGACAAGGAAGGTCCAGGCTGTCACCCGGTCACCAGGGACAGCAGGCCTCAGGGGAGCCCCAGACCCGCTGTTTACAGTGCCTGCAGCCTCAGGGGCAGCCAGCCCGCCCCTAGCACCTCTGCCCACGTCAGGCCAGCCTGGGCCACTGCCCCACCTCCTGGCCCTGAGGGTCCGGACAAGTGCTGTGTGTGGAGGGGGTTTCTCGGTCTTCACCTCATGGCCAGGCTTGACTCCTGGAGCTTACAGAGACGCAGCCAACCTGAAATGCAGTAACACAGGGGAGGGCCGGGGCACGGCCTCCTCCTCCAGGCTCCCACACTAGCTCCTCATCACCCTCTCAGGCCTGCAATCACTGCCCAGGCCTGTCACCAGCCACTCTTGGGCACACACTCAGCCTCACCTGCTTCCAGGGAGCCCATCCCTGATTCTGAGCTCCCTGAGCCTCTGGGGTCCAGGCAACCCTCGACGGGCCTCCCCTCTCACTGTGAACCTGAATGACGTGCTGCTCACCTGCTCTGCCTGTGAGCTCAGTTCAGTAGCCCCGGCCCCGCACCCCACGGTCTGTCTGCGACAGAAGACAAGTGAACAAGCCACAAAGGTCACAGTTCACGGGAGGAAGTCGGGAGCTTGTTTTTCTTCCTTACAAATCACCTTGTCTTTACATAATGGCTTTTTTCCATTTGGGAGATTACTAAGCTAAAACTTAGTTCATGAGAGATCCTTTCTTCAGAAAAACAAAACCAAAACATATTCACAAACATAACATTTTCCATGGAATAGAAGAGCTTCCTTAAGTAACCCATCCCCATGGGGGAGAAGAAAGCACCTCCTTAGGAACCCTGCTCCCCACCCTTCTCCCATCACCACCAGGTCAGTCACACCCCACCCCACCCCACCACCATCACCAGGTCAGACCTGCCCTGCCCCCTATCACCACCAGGTCAGCCCCGCCCCCATCATCACCGCCAGGTGAGCCCCGCCCCACCCCCATCATCATCACCAGGTCAGCCCTGCCCTCCCATCACCACCAGGTGAGCCCTGCCCCCATCACCATCAGGTCAGCCCCGCCCCACCCCCATCATCATCACCAGGTCAGTCCCGCCCTCATCACCGCCAGGTCAGCCCCGCCCCACCCCCATCATCATCACCAGGTCAGCCCCGCCCTGCCCTCCCATCACTACCAGGTGAGCCCTGCCCCCATTACCACCAGGTCAGCCCCGCCCCATCACCATCACCAGGTCAGACTTACCCCGCCCCTCATCATCACCAGGTCAGCCCCGCTCCCCCATCATCACCACCAGGTCAGGGCCGCTGTCTCCTCTGTGCTGACCCTCCAGCCTCATCACTGAAGCGTCCAGTGGGAACTACCAAGGGGACAAGTCCACCTCGCACGGCTGAAACTCAGCTGTCAGAGGAGCTGGCGTACCTGGAGCAGCCCGGGAGGTTGGCCAGCTCTGCCCGGGGCCCTGCTCAGACGTCCCGGCTCTGCCCAGGCCGAGCCTCCAGGCCCTCCCTGCCCTGCCACCACCAGCCCAAACCCGGGAGGCAGGGCCTTTGGCACAGCCTTGGGGAGGGGGCTTCTGTGGACCACCTCCTCCAAGTGCCGAGTCTCTCGCCCACCCCTGAGGTCCCCACAACCTTCTGGGAGAGCGATGGCTGCTGAAAAAACGTAAAGGACGGCAGACCCTTCCCTCCAGGATTCACCTGACCATGTTTCTCAGCAGTGGGCTCTCAAGGCCTCCCTCGTTTCTAAGGCAGGTCACCCGCCCCTTCACTGTGTGCCCGCCTGCTGCAGTGATTCCCGAGACCCTGCCTCATTTCCACACAGGAAAATGAGGGAGGTGGGCGGGAGACCAAGGGAAACGAAAAGGAAGTGAGCAGCTGGTGGAAGACTCTGAGCTGGGGCCTCCGGGACGCAGGTGCTCATACCTCCCGGGAACCGGAAGTGCTGTGCTCCCCGCAGCGGCCTCAGGCTGCTCTCCCAAGCTCTGCAGCCTGGCCCAGCATGGCCAGCAGCTGCCTGTGTGGTGGGAGCACCCCAGGCTCTAAGGAGCCAGGCTGCAGCCCTGTGCTGCCCGCCCCTGGTGCATCCTCCCGGCCAGCTGTGGCCACCTGCACCGAAGGGGCAGACACAGGCGTTTGTGGACAAAGCGCCTGAGGCAGATACGGAGGCGGCAGGTTGGGGGCGAGGGGCGCTGCTGACGGGGAGGCGCCCGCCCAGGCCCACCTGGAGAACCTGTGCAGCCCAGGGTCTCCATCAGCGTGGAGGCAGGCTGCACCCAGGCGCCTCCAGCCAGTCTGAGCCCACAGCCTTCCAGCTGGCCACCCGCACCAGGCCCCTCTCCAGCATTCCACCAATGGACTAATGTTTACCTTCCCTTTCCACTCAGAGCACGTGCTCACTCTTCCCACCTGGCAGCTAAGTTAGGGTTTCTGGGTCTGGGGTGTTTCCACGTTTCCAGGAAGCAGGGTCACAGCCCACTTGGTTCTGCCAAGTGACCCCGAGCCATCCTCAGCTACGATGGTCCCGGGGCAGAGCCATCACCTGCAACCAGGGGCAGCCCATCTTCAGGGACACGCGCTGCCTAGATGAGGGGAAGTGAAGCTGGCTCAGGGCTTGCAGACTCAGAGCTTTCTCCCTTGCTCTCCTCATCCAAAACAAACTCATCTCGGAGTCAAAAAGCCTCTGCTCTGCCACTCCCTGTGTCTCTGAGATTTAGCCATCACGTCGGAATCTGTTTCCTCCTCTAAACGGGGGCTATGAGGTCCCCGTCAGGCTCGGCTCAGACGACACAGGTGGAAGCAGTCTCTGTGCCCCGCAGTGCTAGTGTGGTAACAGCCGCACCAAGACGATCCCCAAACAAGGCCCTGGTCCTGTGTCGCTCCTGGGGCTGGCGGCACAGGTGGGGAAGAGCCAGGAAGAAGGCCCCACAAGGCCACAGTCTGGAAGCACCGGCGAGGTGGGAGTCAAGGGGATAAAAGTCAAAGATAATGTTAGCTCTAGTGACACGTGCTGCAGATTACACACACAGGTTCAGACAGCCCCTGGGCTGGGGTGGCCTGAGTTCCAGCAGGTCTGTGGTGTTGTGGTGTCAGAGCCGAGACCCTGCGGTCGGTCAGCTGGTGGACAGGAGCTTGGCGGGGACAGGGTGGGGGAGCAGGGACCACAGAGGGAGAACAAGGCCAGACTCAGGGCCTCAAGGACCCTGCGACAATTGAGTCTGACACTGAATGCAACCCCACGAATCTTTCTATGTTCTATGGGAGAGCGAAGGAGTCTAAGAATGTATTAAAAATTCCCATGAATTTAGGCAAAGGTGGTTCCTTAAGCATGGTGACAAATAGCCCCCAGAACCAGCTCTAGTCAGTCAGTCAGCACAGGCTGGGCGCTCAGGGACACCTTCTCTGGGACAAGCTCTCTCTCTGGAGTTTCAGAGCAGGAGCGCAGCTGCAGGCCGCAGGTAAACACACGGCCTGCTGTGTCCTCGCAGAGTCTCGCCCAGCCTCTCGGCTGGTGAGACAGGCCCCAAGGGCAGGAAGTTTTCAAAGTTCGATTTTAGATTGTTTTCCTCCTGGAGAAACTTCTGGCTCCTTGATAAAGTTTCACCATAATCTATAGTCTTGTGCTTTGCTGGGAGATAACAAAAAAAAGCAAAACACTGACTCTGTCTAACAATGGCCATTATGGGAAAGGTGTGAAAGGTCAAAATCACTATGCACAAGTTTACAAGTATTTCAAAAAAAATAGGAATCAAAACACCAAGCATTTAACAGCCAGCTGCCTAATGGGTATGCGGGGGTCTCAGTGCTCCAAGTCCAGGACAGCCCACATCAGATGCTGTGCCCTGTCCAACCTGCTCTCATCAGTTCTCCTCTAAAATACCGAATTTCTTTACATTATTTGTTTTATAGTTCAATCGTCAGTCCATCAAATGGGGAAGACAGAGACATAAAATTTAAAGTTCATTTTAAGTCCAGTGAAAGGCACTTCTAACTTCTGAACAATGGATGCATTTATGCTATTTGAAGCCATTATGTTTGGGATAATTTGTTAGAGCAGACGTAGAAATGAATACAGCTACATAAGGCAGTTTTAGAAAGCTTTCTTTGAAGAGCAGACTAAACAAAGATTTGAATTTGTAACTAAATAAAGATAAAGTGTTTTCTTCAGAAAATATTCAAAATGCATCCTGGAATAGATCTCACAAGGGAGGTGAAGAAGCCTTATCCCCCCCCTTTTTTTTTAAATAAATGTGCTCAAATCTGATTTAGAAGATTCAATTATCAAATAAATTCAAATATGAATTTTCAAATTTAGAAAATAGCCAATATATAACTAGACATTCCCAGGTAGCCTTAAACAGTAAACAAGCTAGAAAAACAACTGGGCAGCCTGGAACCTCTGTGCTGGCCTCTGGAGGGGAGAGCGGCCTCGCTGCCAGTCACGCTCCAGAGGAGCTTCCTGGGGGTAGCCACCCCTCAGCACCCACCAGGTCCCCCAGATCCAAAGGCCACTCATAACCTGGCTAAAGCCCTGCTTTAACTGTACCATCCAAGTGCCTCCTGGACACCTCAGAAGACAGATTATTTTATAAATTCTTAAAAGCACATGTGGAAATATCAGAGTGATCATTATGACATTATTCAGTCAGTTAAGAGTGCTTGGGGGAAAAATAACATGAAATAAATCTTCATTGCAAGGGCATCTTTCATTCCCAGCATGTGATTATCTGTCACTGAATCATCAGTTTTATTTTTGTGTGTGGCTAAGACTCATTTTTTCTAATAAAAGCAAAGTGTGGCGTGAAGCGAACGAGCCTGTTTCTGTAGAAACGGGGCCTTCTGCCCTGCTCTGTGTAACCCCCACCACAGCCCACCAGGACTGCCAAGGCCTCTCAGGGTGAGTCCAGCCTGAGTCCCCCCCCCCCCCCCCCCGCCACCTGGAGCAGCTCTGACCCTCGGAGTGTGGTGTGCAGAGGGGCCCTTGCAGCCCACTGTCCCGCTGCTGCTGCTGAGGCCCCGGGGTCAGGGGGAAGGACCACCCGATGCGTGAGCCTGGCCAGGGTGGACAGTCAGGGCTGGCTGGTTTACATGGTCCCGGTGGGCGGAGCCTGAAGGGAAGTGGGTGCAGGGCCGTGGGCACCCCAGAAGGATTGAGGCCAGCACAGGCATGCTGCACACAGACAGTTCTCTGCTCTCAGCCCCGCGGGGCAACCTCAGCCTTCGCCCTGCTGCAGCCACACTCGGGGTGGCCTTGGGAGAGGCTGGCGGGGGAGACCCTCCCAGTGAGCAGAGCTCCAAAGGGCACGGGGGTCACCCAGGGTGCGGGAAAGAGAAGGGACCTCAGCACAGGAGTGGAGGACGTTATGGACTGCTGGGAAGGGCTGGGCCCACTGGGTAGTGACCCTGGAGATGGGGGAACTGAGGACAAGCAGGTCTTGGGCCGAGGTGTGTGGTGGGCAAACGGGGCAGCTGTGATGGGAGACCTCCTGACTGGGAGGCGCTGGACGGCCAGGCAAACGCGTGGCCAGGCCCACGGATGTGCTTCTGCTGGAACAGAGGCTGCGGCAGGGCTGGGGCAGCTCAGGGCTGAGAGCAGGTCCCCGGGTCCCCGCTGCTGCACTGGTGCTCTGCCCAGCACCCACGCTGCTGGCACCCGGGCCCAGCTACGAGTGAAACCCGGTGACTGAGCACAGGAAGCCCACCCGCCAGAGCCCACCAGACGCCCGCCAGCACTGGGACCTGGCAGAACAGCCTGTGCTATCTGCCTGGCCCTCCTGCCCGCCCGGCCTCAGCTGCAGCGTTTCCCAAACCCCTGGGGAGTGTGTGGCTCACAGCCGAGGGTCACACACTCACTGGTCACACCAAGACGTTTACTTTCCAATAAAGCTGGTGACCACAGGGCTCCCTGATGTGTGCACCCCTGCCACTCAGAAACCACCAGGCAAACAGCTGAAATGGACTGTTGGCGGCCCACTGCGGTGCCCACCTAGAGTGGATCTTCCTGAGGGGGGCGCCCCAGGAGGCGGAGCAGACTTGGCATCACAGCCTGTCGCAAGCCCTGCACCCCAGCAGGCAGAGCGCAGGCGCCCAGGAGCCGAGCAGTGGGCAGAGCAGCTCCCAGAACTGCAGGACTGGGGGCCCAGCAGCTGGGCCTCTCAGAGGCCAGGCTTCTCCAGGGACAGAGCGGGAATCCCACTGGCCTGTTTCCAAGACTACCACCAGGCGCTTGGGGCCTCGTTTTCAGGGGCCCGTGTCCCCCGTCAGGCTCGGGCTGGGCTGCGGCTGCCTGCCCACAAGGCGTTGCCTGGGGACCCACTGGGATGCTTCCAGAAGGCACTGCTCTGCCCAGTTTTGGTGGAAATGGGGAAGGGCAAGAACTGAGTGCCAGAGCAGCAGGGGCAGCAGGGGACAGGAGCCCACGCCGGGCTGGGCGCCCAGGCCCTCCCACCGCCCTCCAGCTTCAGGGTCCCCCCAGTCAGAGGACCGCTGGGCGCGGCCGAGCTCCTCCCAGAATTCACAGGACGGGACGGGTCTCTGACGGCAGGAGTGACTCGGGTTTTGGCAGGAGGGCGTGGAGAGGGCAGACAAGGGGCAGAGCTGGGGTCTTTGGGGTAGAGGGAGGAGGGGAGGCTGGGAGGGACAGGCGCTCCCCCTCCATGGCCTCCTCCTCACCTTCCCCAAGTCTTCAACATGTGGGAAGACGCCGCCTCAACGTCCACAGCGAGAGATGGAGACACGTGAGCCAACTCAGAGCTGTGGGCCCACAGAGCTGCAGCTCAGGTGGCAGAGACAGTGAGGACCCAGCACGTGGACTCGAGCCCCAAGTCCACCGGCCACCAGGTGGACATCCAGCCAGTGACTCAGCCTCTCTGGGAACTGCACTCCTTAACAACAAAATGTGAGTGATGAAACCAGCCACCGACAATTCCTTTGCGATGAAGATCAGAAGGGAAATGTGTGAACATGTTTGAATGTGAAAATGTTAGTCGTTCAGTCCTGTCCAACTGTTTGCGACCCCATGGACTGCAGCCTGCCAGGCTCCTCTGTCCATGAGATTCTCCAGGCAAGAACACTGGTGTGAGTAGCTGTTCCAGTCTCCAGGGGATCCTCCCAACCCAGGCATCAAACGGAGGTCTCCTGCACTGCAGGCAGATTCTTTACCATCTGAGCCAATACCATTCTAGAATATTCTCCTGCCATTCCCAGCCCCAGGCACTCCAAATTTTAAAAGCCTTGGGAGTTTCCTATTGAAACCACCTTGAATCTGAGAGCTAAAAAAAAGAAAAAGACATTCCAGTGACTTACGGAGTGGGTGGGAGAGAGACTGAGAATACCTGAGGAGGTTTCAGCGCATGGGAGGCGATTCCAAGTGCCCAGCAGGGAACAGGATCTTCAAGTCTCATGGTAGTATGTGTCTGCTATTTTTAAAATTCTACCTAGTATATAACTAGAGAAAAGTTTAAATTGAAACAAGGAAAAGACAGGTTAAGGAGAAAACAAAAATCACTTTATGTAAGAGCAGAGTGAGGCTCTGGAGAAGATCACTGAGCTTGGGAAGTTCCTGCTGCAGAACATCTGTAAAAAGAGAAAAAGGCAGTTTTCTTGGAGCAGGAGGAGGGCTGCACGAGCAGGTACTGTCCACGCCTACGTTGGGGACGCCAGGAGCAAAGGGGAAACAGGCTGGAGCAGCACAATGATTTCGCTGTTTATAGTTGGTTCTAACTTGTTTAGATGAGTTCGCAGCTTTGCCTCGACACAACTACTTGAGATAACTTACAGGTTAAAGGCAATTTCTAACTTGGACTTGGGTTGGCGGGAAAGACTGGGTCATGATGCTGACCAAACAGTTCCAAGATTAGGTCCTCTTCTCGGAGTGCAGAAGGGCCTGTCTGCTCTCTGCGGGCCTCGTCCCCTAAAGGCTTGGTCCCGCAGAGCAGCAGGGAGCCCCTCACCCTGTGAACACTCCCTCCCTGATCGTCTCTGTCTTAGGATCCGAGTGGCATGATGCTAAACCCTTCTGTAGTTTCTATGGAAACCATGGGCTCTGTGGATTCTCCAGGGGCCCTGGGGCCAAGGAGGCTCTGCAGAACTGATTTTTCATGCCTCAGAACTCACCCTGGGTGCAGAGAGGTCTCTGACAGTTTCCTGGGTGGCTTCCTGGGTGACAGTACCTTTTGCTCCATCCATCAGGACACGCACAACATCTTGGCCCCTCTGCTGCACCAGCGGCGGGAGAGCGAGGGTAGGACACGCCTCCTGCAGCTGCACGGGCTTAACGTGACTTCCTGAAGGCATCGCACAGTCCTCAGGGTGACAGCCACCACGACAGCCAGGACGGCAGACAGGAGGATGGAAGGTCTGGTCCACAGACCCAAAGACGAGAACTAAGGAGTCCCCTGGAGAGCCTGTGCTGGGTCCCCAGAGCGCCAGGGCTCACCACTACACGGACAGCTCAGGTGCTCAGATCAGTCCAGCTCAGTCACTCAGTCATGTCCAACTTTTTCCAACCCCATGGACTGCAGCACGCCAGGCCTCCCTGTCCATCACCAAATCCCAGAGTTTGCTCAAACTCATGTCCATTGAGTCAGTGATGCCATCCAACCATCCCATCCTCTGTCATCCCTTTCTCCTCCTGCCCTCAATCTTTCCCAGCATCAGGGTATTTTCTAATGAATCCACTCTTCACATCAGGTGGCCCAAGTGTTGGAGTTTGAGCTTCAGCATCAGTCCTTCCAGTGAATATTCAGGACTGATCTCCTTCAGAATGGACTGGTTGGATCTCCTTGCAGTCCAAGGGACTCTCAAGAGTCTTCTCCAACACCACAGTTCAAAAGCATCAGTTCTTTGGTGCTCAGCTTTGTTTATGGTCCAGCTTTCTGATCAGGGGACTGAAAGTGTCAGGCGGGGAAGACTCCAGGGCTACTGCGTCAGCAGGGACTGGAGAGAAGGCCACCCAAGGTGACTTTGGTTTCAAGTCCTTGAGAGTCATGACATTTTAGATGAAAGGGCACATGTGGAAGCAAGTGATTTTTTTTTTTTTTTGCACGCCTGTGTTCTGCGCTCACATGAGTAAAACTGAGCTGATAGGAGGGAACTTCTGGACCATGGAAAGCCTCCAGGCTCCCCAGCCCACACTGACTCCAAGAAGAGCTAGAAATACAGTCACACACCCTGTGTTTTTAGGTCAGTTCACTGAGGCGACTCTAGACCTGGCTGCCCCTCGAAGGACACAATCTTAATTTCAGTACAATTTCCAATGATCCCGTGGCTTTCACACTTGGTGCAGCAAAATCACCTATGGATTTTTGTAAACAGGCCTGTGAATTACACCTCCTACCTTCTGATCAGAATTTTCCAGGGTGAGGCCTGGGTACAAACACATAAATCTCCTCCGATGACCCTGAAGCCCGGAGATGGGGAGTCCCTGATCTCATCTGAATCGTCCTCGGCAACGCCACGCGGAGCCCCAGGCTGTCCCTGGTGGACTCAGATCCCTGACATGACGTCTGTGAGGTTGTCAGACGGACCTGCACCCTCAGCGGAGGGTGGAGGGTGGTGCTGGGGTCTCTCTAGCACGGTGGGGGCTGGGCAGGACCCGGACGGAGCAGGGGTCTGCGAGGAGGCAGCTCAGGCCTAGAAGGGGGTCTGAGGAGCCCAAGATGTACAGGGAGGAGGCGGGGTGGTGGTCTCCTGGGCTGTAACCTCTACTCTGGAAGCCTTGTCTTATTTCCTCTTTCAAGGCGGTACTAGATAGAACTGACCCGGCAGGTGCAGTCAGGGCCCGTCTGAACGCGCGGGGAGTCCAGGCTGCTCCCGCAGCTCTGGGGAAGACTCCCTCTTCAGTCTGGACAAGCAGTGACCCCTGAAGGGGGGCGGGGAGGGGGGGGGTCTGGGTCCTCTCCTGTCTCTCCCCCTCAGGTGGGATCCACAGGCACAAAGCGAGTTCCGGCCCCGACTGCATCTGGGTGCGCCCGGTGCAAGGCCTGTGGGGGGCTCCCCCGACCCCGGGCCGATGCCTCGCGCGTCAGAGTCACAGAAACTCGGCCGGCCCAGTGGTGCCGCCGCCCACAGTCCTGCCCCCGCGTCCCGGGGCTGGGGGAGCCTGAGGCAGGCGAAGCTGGCTGGCGACCCTGCAGAGAAGCAGCCCCGCTGCTCTCCTGGAGGCGCAGCCCGGCAGAGCAGGGGGCCGCCGGCCACCCTCCCCTCCTGGATGAAGGCCGCGCCGGCCGGAGGGCTGCGGACCTTCCGTGCAGACCGACTCCCCCGGCCCCATGCTCCTGGCCCCCGCGGCCTTTGGTCCCCGGACCGATGAGGACTTTTGCTGCAAGAAACGCTTCGCAAGGAAGGGCAATTTCCACCCCCTACCCTCAAAGGTCTGAGAAGGTCTGGGCAGAGCCAAGCTGGTAAACAACCGCTTTGTAACAGTTCTGAAGGGGGTGAAAGGGTGAGAGAGAAGTCTGAGGTGCTGCCTGAAAATACCACATCTGCCGCAGAGACTTTCCCTGGAGCTGCCCTCTGCCCCGGGATTAATTTCTTTCTGCCTCCTTTGGCTCACGGGGGCTTCCCTGGTGGCTCAGACGGTAAAGAATATGCCTGCAATGCAGGAGACGCGGGCTGGATCCCTGGTTTCGGGAAGATCCCCTGGACACACTGCTCACGATTTTTCTTCGTCTGAGCGCTAAGAACAGCGACTTCGCCCTGTAGCCACCCCCTGAGAACGCCCACGTGACCCTGAGACTGAGGGTGGGGGCGCCTTCTAGTCTCAACGATCCGCAGGATCACTCCCTCCCCGACAGGACGACACCGCGGCGCGGTCACTGCGAATCCCCAGCCCGGCCTCCGGAGCTCCCCCAAGACCACCCGCACGAGAGGGCGGCCCCCACGAGGGGGCGCCTGTGCGGCCGAGGAGGGCGGCTCTGCGGCGCTTCCGCCTCAGGAATGAGGCGCGCGGAGGACCGTGCGCTCCACCTCCCAGCGCCGCCCTTCCGGGCTGTCCGGGGTTTTCAGCCAGAACGTGCGCCTGCGGTCGCTGAGGCGAGGCCGGCTCCTGACGGGCGGGCCTTTGATCAGAAGGACCGCAAGGGCTCTCGGGGCTCCAACTTCCTCAGCTTTCAAGCCCCATTAAGTTTTAATTGAATTGTCGCGGCCCCTTGCTGGAATTGTGTTTTATGAACACATTACGAAGTTGAAGGCTTGTAAAACAGAGGCTTCTGAAATAAAAATAAAAGGCTACTCAGATCCAGTGCTATTGCCAAGTGGGAACCGGGGGCCCGGGCGTGGCTGCGTGCACCCAGCCCCTTTTTCGCTCTGGAGGCTGAGCTGGGGAAGGTCCCGCCCGGGGGGCCCAAGGAACTGCTTCTCAAATCAGCCCAGCGCACTGGCCTTCCCAAAGATGGTCAGCATTTCTCAGTGGTCAGTGATGGCTTCCCTGGTGGCTCAGCTGGTAAAGAATCCGCCTGCAATGTGGGAGACCTGTGTTCGATCCCTGGGTTGGGAAGATCCCCTGGAAAAGGGAACGGCCTCCCACTCCAGTGTTCTGACCTGGAGAATTCCACGGACTGTACAGTCCACGGGTCCCAAAGTGTCGGAATCGACTGAGCGACTTTCACTTCCCTTGACCCTTGGACCCCTGCCTGCTCCCCACGCCTCATTCCTTCAAAAGGGAAACAGTCAAGGGCATGCCCCTGTGCCAGAACCTCCTACCTGAGCTCCTTGTGAAGACAGTTTACAGACTGTTTCACAGGGTGTCACGAAGAGCCAATTAGATACAAAGATACAAAGAGACAAAGATGCCGAGCGGAGAACGGGTCAAGAAATCTCAGCTCTAGAAAGGGTGAAGGCAGGAAGCAGGCAGAACCAGCGCCCGGGACCACGACTCTGGACAGACGGGCCTGCAGTCCTCCAGGTCCCAGGTCCCAACCCCCACGAGGTGGTCTCAGGGAAGCAGTGGGAGGGTCACCCGTCCAGGGGTGAGCATCTGTGCTCAGTCTTCGCTGGAACTTGTCTGATGCCCAGAGCTCAGAGCAGGTCAGGGGTGGCCAGGAAACCACATGAATCCAAGGGCAGGGCCGGGAGCTTCAGGGGGAGGCTCTTCCCAGCTGCTGTGTGAGGACCTGCTGCTGCTGCTAAGTCGCTTCAGTCGTGTCCGACTCTGTGCGACCCCAGAGACGGCAGCCCACCAGGCTCCCCGGTCCCTGGGATTCTCCAGGCAAAAACACTGGAGTGGGTTGCCATTTCCTCTTCCAATGCATGAAAGTGAAAAGTGAAAGTGAAGTCACTCAGTCGTGTCCGACTCCTAGCGACCCCATGGACTGCAGCCTACCAGGCTCCTCGGTCCATGGGATTTTCCAGGCAAAAGTGCTGGAGTGGGTTGCCATTGCCCAGGGAGCAAGAAACAGAGGGCTCCTCCAGCTCAAGGAGCCCCACCTGTGTCTCCAAGCAGGGGGGACACACTATGAGCTGCCCCAGCTTTGATGCACGTGGTGGGGGGCGGCCAGCTGCGGGTGGGGACCCCGAGACATCGGTGGGAGAGGCCCTTAGACTATGGAGGGAGGGGCCTTAGACTATGGAGGGAGGGGCCTTAGACTATGGAGGGAGGGGACCCCTTAGACTGTAGAAGGAGGGGGGCCTTGGACACGGGTGGGAGACGCTGGGGAAGGCGCAGAGCGGGGACACTGTGACCCTCGCACTGGGTGAGAGAGGAGCAGGGTCCGTCTAGACAAGAACCACGCGTGGCTTGGGGTCCTGAGCGCTTCCAGACAAAAGCAGACACATCCCGGCCCCCAAGAAGAGAAGAGGAATACCTGACTTCGAGCTTTCCCTGTGGTTACCGGCAATGAGGGTCTCCTCAAGGGACCCCGGCTCTGAAAAGCTCTGCACCAGGAGGCACGTTGGAGGCCGCTGCAGGCTTAACCCTGCGCGGAGCTCTCCCAAGCCCAGGCCCCAGTCCTGAGCATCTTTCCTGAAGATTCCGAGGCTGCAGGGAGGCAAGGGCGGAGCAAGCCCCGGGGAGGTACCAGGGAAGACCGTCTGCTGATTTCAGGGTAGATTTCCTCCCTGATTAGCTTTTATCTCACAGCCATTAGGGTAATGTTGCTATTCTTTCCCCATCACCACCCGCGGGCCTCATCTGCATGTTGTGTGATCACCTCCACTCCTACAGGAGGAGGGTGCTGGCGAAGGAGCAGATGAACCTCCCAGTCCCTCTCATGGGCGGGGTCTCCGCAGATCCCAGGAGTGCCCCCAGCCCACCTCAGACAGATGGACTGTGGTGGTCAGCTTCAGACAGAACAACCACTGTTACCTCAGGCAGGCAGAGTGGCAGAGAGGGCCCCCTGAAAGAGCTCAGGTTTGGGGTCAGGTGTCAGAAAAAGAAATGAGTTCAAATCCCATTCTGAGGGGTGAAGCTAATCCAGTTTCTCAGGCTGGGGATGGGGTTGATAGCTTCTGTCCCCTTGGCTTTGCAGAGTTGTTGTAAGGATCAACCGAGAGAATGCAGAACAGAGGGAGCTGCAAATTCTAAACAAACACCGGCCATCAGGTGGCAGAATGGTGTGGTGGTCGTGAGCGTGAATGCTGTGGGCTAGGTGTCTGGTTTGAACCCGAGGCCCACCGCTGGCAGCTGTGTGACCTTGGGTGAGCTGCTTAAGCTCTTGTGCCTCTCATACTAACTTGTAAACTGCAGGTAAATGGTACCGGTGTAAAAGGTTTTATACAGGTAAGGGCATGATATGCGCAGAGCCTGACCTGTATTAGGTGGTTCGGGGGTGCCTACCCTCATTCCAGGCCTGCTCTGGAAGAGAAGGGCACCTGTCCCGCTGCCCCACCCTTGGGGAGTTCACAGCTCCCAGAGTCCCATGGACGCAGGGTCCCGCCATCTTCCTTCCTGGAGTTCTGGTGGCCCTAAGATGCTGACACCGAACATACAGCATCTACTCTCAGAAAACCCCAGCAGAGCCAAGGCCCTGTGAAATGCATCTGGAGACGCGAGATGGGAGGATAAGGGATTCTTGAGGGCTTGCATTCAAGATACTCTGCCTGGGTTTCCTACAAGTTCAAAGATCCTGTCCCCAATCTCTGGGCATGCCATGGGTAACGACGCAGCTCATAAGGGTAGAACAGAGGGGTGAGTTTTTCCAGGCCCACGGAACACTTGCCACTATGGAGTCAGTTCAGTCTAGCTTCTCAAGGGTCAACTCAGGTTGGCCACACCGGGTGTGCCACTGTGGACAAATACGTATGGATATTAGGAAACGTGGGTGGAAATAGTTATGACAATTATCAAAATCTAGGTCAGAGTTTCATCTCAGTTCCAGACCCCAGGCAAAATGGGCCCTGAACACTTATAGTGAGAGGAAAAATGGAAGCCAAACCTCAGCTATAAATATGCATATTAACACTAAATTCCAGAGACAGTCCTGTGAGGCAGGGACACCTGCAGCTGTTGCTAGGAGTATCAGTACATTTCTATAATCTTTCCAAGAAACAAATAAGCACATTCATTAAGAACCATGAAAATATTTATATCTTGGCCCACAATGATCATACTGTTTCCTTCAAAAATTATTAGTGATGCTCTTCATGCAACATTTAAATGGAATTACATAGAAACAGCCTAGAGGAAAACAGTTACATAAATTACAGTGAGGCCACAAAGCATCTAAAATGATGATTTGTGCAAATGTTTCATGACACAGAAACAGTCACCATATAAAGTCAAGTCACGGAGCACAGGAGCAGGGTGCTCTCACTGCCAAGGGCGTGCCATTCCCAAAGGTTAGACTCTGTCGGTGCTCCAGGACAGAAGCCCTCTGTGGGGAGGACTCCCTTACCGGCATTCGGGAATTACCACATTTCCTGCAGCGTGTGTGCCTCCCCCAGAGGGAGACTCCCCAGGCACCACTCCTGGGAGGGCTGACTAACTCTGTCCTGTTTGGAGCCCCCGTGCTCCTCACGGGTCGGCTTTGTGGAGGGCAGCCAGGCTTACGCACCACCGCATTCTTCACCCAGAGGAACAGAAGTGACCATTGTGGAGAGTCCGCCAGGCCTGTGGGTGGAGACAGCTCTCTGACACCTCACCCCACCCCACCAGCCCGTTCCTGCGGCCTACTCTTCCTCTCGTGGTCCACATCACAGGAGAGGACCCTTCCTGCTCTCCCTCGCTGTGTCTTCTTGACCAGGCCTGTACATCCCCAGGGAAACAGAGCAAAGTGTGTCTGGTTCAGATTCCCCGGATGACTTCTGACGAGTATTTTCTCTGAATTGCACGCCCTCTCTCACCCATCAGTTTGCTTCTTCCTTGTAACTCCGTTGATATAAACACACTTTATATAAACCTTGGTTATCATAGAAGAGACACACATATATTGAGGAGTTACTTAATGACTATTTAATCAGGTGTTTCATGAGATTTTGTGGTCAACATGAGCAAACTCACTGAAACCACCACCACCTTGAGATCTGTGGCCACATCCAGCCATAGCTCAGAAACTGTGAACAACAGCAAAAAATATACATGCGGCCTGAGGAGTCCAAAAGGAGAGAGGAGATGTGGGAGGAAGAAGAGCAGGAAGAAAAGTGAAGAAGATACTTTCCAAATGTGCTGAAAATTCATCTCACAGATCCAAGAAGGTCAATGAATTTCAAACACACACACAGACACAGAAATCTACATCTGGGGAGCAGGCTAACCAGGGATGAGGAAAAAGTCTTAAAAGCAGTCAGAGAGGGGAAATACGGTATATTACATTCAAAGAATAAACACAGGAAATACACACAACTTTATTTTCACAAACAATGCAAGCCAGGAGACAGTGGGATAATGTTTTCAAATTACTGGAAGAAAAAAACTGTCAAGTCAGAATTTCATACTCTTGAAAACCATCTTTCAACAATGAAATTAAAGACATTTTCAGACATACAAAAGCTGGAAGAATTCACTACCAGGAGAACTTCACTATAATAAATCATGAAGTTTTGCCAGAAAGAATATGAGACCAACACGAGGAACTGAAGACTGATGTGGTTGAAATAAAACATCCCTTTCTTCTCACTTTAAAAGCCAAGAGAGTTAAAGTAGAAGTATATAAGAATATATGGTTCTCATGCTGTTACTGCAATTATGTAATACCCACTGAAGGTGGAATGTGATGTGCTAAAAAGGTATACTACAGAACCTAAGTTTTGTAACAAAAAATGGTAAGTTACAAAGCAAAACAGTACAGCTGACTGGGGGGTACGTGTGTAGGAGAGGGGAGTGGGGTGGGGCACAGGATGTCCAGGACAGTGAAACTGCTCAGTGTGACCCTGTGATGGAGGACACACCTTATTACATACCTGTCAACACCCACATAATGTGCACCCCAATGCGCCTGTCAACACCCACAGAACGTGCACCCCAATGCGCCTGTCAGCACCCACAGAATGTACACCCCAACGCGCCTGTCAGCACCCAGAGAATGTACACCACAACGTGCCTGTCAACACCCACAGAATGTACACCACAACATGCCTGTCAACCCCCACAGAATGTGCACCACAACGCGCCTGTCAACACCCACAGAATGTGCACCCCAATGCGCCTGTCAACACCCACAGAATGTGCACCACAACGTGCCTGTCAACAAGCAAACTGTGGTCTGGTAAGTAATGATGGATCAGTGCTGGTTCATCATTGGTAACACGTATCGTGCTAATGCACAGTTTTAACAACAGGTAAGTAATGATGGATCAGTGCTGGTTCATCACTGGTAACACGTATCGTGCTAATGCACAGTTTTAACAACAGGTAAACTACTTGGGGTGACAAGGGGCGTGAACAGGAATTCTTTACACTTTCCACCTGATTTTTTCACAAACCTAAAACTGCTTTATAAAGTAAAGTCTATTAATTAAAAATAGCCTGCATGTGCTCTGATATCAGGGCATGTGTTCAATACAGAACCATCCCCTTCTTACCAACCAGCCCAGGGAGTGACCCACTGCTAATCAGAAGCTGCGGTAGGGCCAGTGATCCTCAGGTTTTTCTGTGGCCTGATGCATATGTTGGCCTCCTTACAGTGTTGATTTGCTCCCGTGGCTCAGATGGTAAAGAATCCGTCTACAATGCAGGAGACCTGGGTTTGATTCATGGGTCAGGAAGATCACCTGGAGTAAGGGAATGGCTACCCACTCCAATATTCCTGCCTGGAGAATTTCATGGACAGAAGAGCCAGCAGGCTACAGCCCATGGGGTTGCAAAGATCAGGACATGACTGAGGGACTAACACTTTTGCTTTTTCACTTTACAGCTTTACTTTAAAATACTTGACTTCACTTTACTTTAAAATACTTACACTTCACTTTAAAATAAAACTAATTCACTACTTGATTAGTCGGTGGGTGAGGAGAGAGTAGGTATTCCAGGTGGAAATGCTCACAGATGCTCTGTTCCACTTGGTCTTGGAGTCCCACAGATGGGCACCCATGTGGAGCCTGGCTTCACTCAGCTCTAATTGGGAAATTTAGGGCCTGAGGTGACTCTGCCACAGCAATGATGTGCTCATCAGGTGATGTCGTTGGTAACAAATGTCTATCTTTTATTTCTAATTCTACTGCATTAATCATATTGTAATTGTTTATGTTTTGTTTTGCTTTTATTTCCCTAAGATGCTGGTAATCATTTTCAAGATAGATGGGTCCTGAACACTGAATATACTAATTAAGTCTCATGAGTAATTCACACACAGCCCCAGGTCGGGTTTCTCCAAGGGTCTGACATCACATGAACAGGTACGAACCTACAGCAGGACATCCAAGCCTCTCTACCACTTTTTCTAGAACTGTTTTAACAGCATTAGACAAGATGCTGGTTTGTAGGGACTGCCAGGACCTTTGTGGAGCAAGGGTAATGCATTTTACAGACAGTTACAGTAACTTTAACTTAAGTCATGAAAACAATTTTACATCACATTAAATACACTTAGAGAAAGGATCCCAGAGCACAAGAAATCTGAAAAGTGAGTCAAGGGTGAGTCAGCAGCCAGCACAGGAGGAACACAGTCAGGGGGCCCCTACCTCTGTCTCCAGCTTGAGGAGGTTCTCTGCCTCTGAGTGTGGTCGCAGTTCGGAGCTGGAGGAAAACAGAAGATGAGGAATCAGTGGAGAACATAGAGAACCTCATGTCAGCCAAATCGGGGACCAGGGGGTGCTCTCCTTAATTACATGGTGGTGACAAGGCTGAAAGTAATGGAAGTTAAGAAATAACAGTTTCCAAGGACTGGAAACAACCGTTCGTGTGCTGGTCTTGTTTCAGCCCCCTCTCCAGCAGGTTGACATGGTCACCTCTTCCTGTTCAGGGTAACGCTGTCCTCCTCTTTACCCGTCCTCTGCTGCTCCTTGCCCCCTCCAAGCCCTGGAAACTTCATCCCACTGGCTGGTGTCCAGTGCTGAAAGCTCTTCTAGCCCAGAGCAAGCCCCTGAGTATGATTTTACTGAAAACCACAGGCAGCGAGACTCGGCATTTACCTTCATCAGTTCAGTTCAGTCACTTAGTCCAGCTCTCACCTCCATATATGACTACTGGAAAAACCATAGCTTTGACTAGATGGACCTTTGTCAGCAAAGCAACGTCTCTGCTTTTTAACATGCTGTCTACGTTGGTCATAGCTTTCTTCCAAGGAGCAAGAATCTTTTAATTTCATAGCTGCAGTCACCATCTGCAGTGATTTTGGAGCCCAGAAAAACAAAGTCTGCCACTGTTTCCACTGTTTCCCCATCTATTTGCCATGAAGTGATGGGACCAGATGCCATGATCTTAGTTTTCTGAATGTTGAGCTTTAAGCCAACTTTTTCACTCTCCTCTTTCACTTTCATCAAGAGCTCTTTAGTTCTTCACTTTCTGCCATAAAGGTGGTATCATCTGCATATCTGAGGTTGTTGATATTTCTCCCGGCAATCTTGATTCAGCTTGTGCTTCATCCAGCCCTGCATTTCGCATGATGTACTCTGCATATAAGTTAAATAAGCAGGGTGACAATATACAGCCTTGACCACTCCTTTCCCAATATGGAACCCATCTGTTGTTCCATGTCTGGTTCTAACTGTTGGTTCTTGACCTGCATACAGATTTCTCAGGATGCATGTAAGGTGGTCTGCTATCCCCATCTATTTAAGAATTTTCCAGTTTGTTGTGATCTGCACAGTCAAAGGCTTTAGGATAGCCAATGATGCAGATGTTTTTCTGGAATTCTCTTGCTTTTTCTATGATCCAATGGATGTTGACAGTTTGATCTCTGGTTCCTCTGCCTTTTCTAAATCCAGCTTGAATATCTGGAAGTTCTTGGTTAATGTACTGTTGAAGCCTGGCTTGGAGAATTTTGAGCATTACTTTGCTAGCGTGTGAGATGGCTGTGTCTATTCCAAACAATAAACTGAACATATATCCATTATCAAGAAAAACTTAAAATTTATAGTCATGAGTATCATTTACAATTTCCAACTGAGTGGAGTTGCGTCAGAAAGAAAAATCCTTTGGGAAAAGAACCAGGGTTTGGACAGTGATGAAGAGTCATTGCCAGCAGAAAAGGTCGGGGCTGGGTGTCTTCTGCCTGAGTGATAACTCTATTTCTTTCAAGTCCTTTGGGCAAATAGGGTAGCTCATTCGCCCAATTTTATCCACAACATCTCATTCACCATGTGTCACAGAGCTAGGAATTCACTTATTAAACAAGTCTTCATTTTATGGCTTCAAATTATTCTTATTTAAAGGCAAATGTCCTTGAGAAAGGGCTTCCCTAGTGGCTCAGCTGGTAATGTAGAAGTGCAATGTAGAAGTGCAATGTAGAAGCGCAATGTAGAAGTGGGTCAAGAAGATCCCCTGGAGAAGAGCATGCAACCCACTCTGGTCTTCTTTCCTGGAGAATCCCATGGACAGAGGAGCCAGATGGGCTACAATCCTTAGGGTCACAAAGCATCGGACACGACTGAGATAACTGAGCATGCACACGCACATCCTTTAGAAAGTGTCATTTTAAGGACTATCTGTAGGGTAAGAGAGTTAGAGAAGGCAAGGTGCAGAAAAAAAATGAGACCGGCACTTTACAGGAACAGATCACCTCTAATGAGGTGAGAAAGGGCAGCAGTCAGATTAGTGAGCTGCTGCACTAACCCAAGAAAAGAGTTAAGTATATATAGGCATGTATGCGGAAAGCTACTGTCTTAAGGGAGCCTATTCATCCCCAAGGTTGTTCGGTATGAAGTTATCTCTTAAACGGCTGGGGCAAGGAATTTTAGAGATCGGCCAGAGGCTGGACCAGCTGGGAGCTAGGTATAATCAACCTTAATGTCCATTTTTTTTCAGAGAGTTTTTTGTTTTGCATAGAATGGTGGGGAGGACCTGGAGGGAAGTTTTAACTCCAGGCTATTTTGAGTCAGGTAACTTTCCTTCACTATCCAGGGGCTTCCCTGTGGCTCAGTGGTAAAGAATCCGCCAGCCAATACAGGAGGCACAGGTTCTATCCCTGACTTGGGAAGATCCCACATGCCGAGGAACAACTAAGCCCGTGGGTCACAACTACCGAGCCTGAGCTCCAGAGCCAAGACACAAGAGAAGCCACTGCAATGAGAAGCCTGTGCAGCAATGAAGACCCAGCACAGCCAAAATACATAAAATAAATAAGTAAATAAAAATTATTGGAAAGGACTATCCAGTTAAAACTTGGACACATAGGGAATGATGGGCTGTAGGGCACAGGGGTGACAGGCAACTGAGAAGAAGTTATTCAGGAATAGATCTCAGTGGAGTAGAACAGCAGGGGTTCTGAAGTAAATAATAAGAAAGAAGAGTGGAGAGCAGGGTGGCCTCGCCCCAAAGGACAGCTGCCACATTCCACTCTTTGTTATAGACACAGAGTCATTCCTCCTCCATTCACCACCCACCCCGTGATCAGGTCACTATGTCTTCTGGGGGAATAGTCTCAGGAAAGAAAGTGACACGACTTAGGTCTCAGGAAAGGAGGAATCTGATAGGTGGTTCAGATGGCGGGGAGGAGTGCGACAGAGGAGTTACCACTACGGAGAATGACGTCGGCGGTGCAGGAAATAACCGCCCTGTGCTGGCCTCTCTTAGGTCTAATGAGAAAGGAGCAAAAGATTCAAACAGACGCTTCACACAAACGACACAGGGACAGACAAGATGAATCGAAGGGGAACATTATCCGTCATCAGGAAAGTGTGACCGACAACTACAGTGAGACGGCACTTCAAGGACTCACTAGGACAGTGAACCCCGAGACGACCCCACCAAGGCTTGGCTTGCATTTGGAGAAATCACTGGATTTCTTGTATGTTGCTGGTGGAAGGTAAGGCAGTGCAAACATCTGGGAAGACAGTCTGGCAGAGTCTTGTAAGTAACACACACTTGCCATGCGACCCAGTCATTCCACGCTGGGTACTCATCCGAAGGAAGTGAAGCATATGTCAACCCGAACACTGGCACACAGATGGTTCTGGAAGCTGTACTCATTTCCTGCGGCTGCTGTAACAGGGCCCACAAACTTGACGGCTTAAAACAGTACAAGTTTATCCTCTGATCATTCTGAGTAAGACACGCACGTTCAGTTCCTCTGGACTGAAACTGAGGTTGTGAGTACAACAGCTACGCTGAGCGGGGAGGGGTCCGCGAGCCGCTCCTCCACAGGCTTGGCAGGTGCGGTGGGGGGAATCCGCTTTCCGGCCTCTCCAGCCCCCAGGGCCCTCCTGGCCCCCTCAGTCATCAGGCTGATTCAGTCTCTGCTCTGCCTTCACAGCTCCTTCTCCTCCACGTCTCGGACTCTGCCTGCCTTCCTTACAAGGACCACTGCACTCACCACGGCTCAAGTGCCCATCAGCAAAGAAACAGATAAACAAGATGCATATCCATACAATCGAATACTTTTCAACAATAAAAGGAATTACTACCTGATACAGACCAAACGTGGATGCATCTCACTAACATTACTCTGAGTGACAAAAACCAAACACCAAAGAATTCATAAGTATGATTTCATTTATATGAAATTAGAATAGGCAGAACTAATCTGTAGTCAGAGAAGTCAGATAATTGATTATTTATCGTGAAGGGTATCAGGAGTTTTCCACAAAGGTACACAGAGACATTTCTGGGGAAATTAATTTTTACCTTGATAGGGTTGCATAAATTTGTCAGAATAATTGCACTGTACATTAAAAAGTATAGATTGTGTTGTCAGTAAATTATACCTCAATTACATTGATTAAAAAATAAAAATAATTGGCTTGTTCACATCCCCCCACTCCTTTTATGCCTTTCACGCACGGACTGATCGGAGGAGAAAGGCTCTAAGTGGGGGACTCAGAGCCAGCGGCGTCCCTGCTCCGTGGGGGCTGCCGGCTGTGGCTCTGGCTCCTATGTGCAGCAGGGGGCAGCCCACTGTCTGGTTCTGACCACGGGCTGCTCCCCCCGCAGGGGCACAAGCAGGCCTGGGGTCTGGAGGCACTGAGCCACTGCGGTGGTCTCCAGCCCCCCACCTCGGGCAGTGAGGCTCCGTCCACAGGCACTGGGAGTGCGAGCAGGGGCAGCACGGGAGGCTGTGGCAGTGTGAGAGGCATGGGGACACGGGGCACCCTGTACACTGAAGCTTCTGGGAGTTCAGCAGTAGAGATGTTTCAGATAATCCTCTGTGGGAACACCACTAACAGAATATGCAACCATAGAGAGAATGATAAAGGAATGCAATGGACAACCCTACTCACAGATATTGAAAACTTGGAATGTATCCACTCCTCACAAAGTACAAACTTACCTGATATAAATCATTTGAAAAAGACATATAATTGCTTAAGAAATTAAATTCACAATTTAAAACTCCCTTCAAACAGAAATCTTCAGGCTCAAATGATTTCATTGATGAATTCTACCAAACGTCTAAAAAAGAATTAATACCACTTCTACACATTCTCTTCCAGAAAATAGAAAAGAGAGAACCTTGAAATTCATTTTACAAAGCCTATGTTACCCAGATACCAAAATCAGACAAAAGACAGTTCAAAGATACTTGAACAAGATGGAAGAATAAAAACCTCTTAATTATACCAAACACGTGTCAAAACTAAACACAGATTCAGTTCATGAGAAACTTCTCGGAAAGTCAAGAGTAGAAAAGAACTTCCTGAACTTAATACAATTGTCTACAAGATGCCAATAGCTCACATTACACCTGATGCAAGAGACTGGGCGTGACGTGGTGAGGGTGCCCGCTTCCACCTCTGTTGCCAGTGCCAGCCGGCAAAGTCGATCAGGTCCCGAGAACGTGCACGGTGGGGCTAAGAAAGAAACTAAAGCAAGAGACTACAACAAAGATGGGGTCGAGAGGTTCAGACACGTCCCCACGAAGGGACGCAGTCTGACACCAACTTTATTCAGCACCTCATATTTATACAGAAGAGCGTGAGAAAGACAAGACAGTTGACTTTTTTTCTTGGTTGGCCTATACATCTTACAAACAGTCACAAGAAATCTTGAGAGCATGGGAATGGCTCCCTGTTATTATTTCTTACACCAGATAACATTTCTCTGTGCGTGAGAAGTTTGCACAGAACTTCAGGTGCCTGCAGTAAATAAGCGCCTAATCTCTGGGGTGGCGGGACAGAGAGCTATGTTTGCAAGCAAATCCTCAAGGACTGAGGCAGCTCCCAGAACTGTGTCCTTCGGACAAAGGACCCCGTTCTCACGGGCAGCTCCCCGCACTCTGTGGTGCCACATTTCAGCGGAGGAAAGGACACAAATGTTACACAGATCAGAAAGGAAGAAACAGCACCCCATGTAAAGCATAATACCATTTACAGTCTCAAAGAACCTGCAATAGTTATGTGCAAATCTAATAAAATGTACGCAGGAATTGTATGCTGAAAATAACAAAATGCTGACAAAAGAAATTTCAAAAGATTTAAACAAATAAAGACACAGCATATTCCTGAGTTGGAAGCCACGACATAGTAAAGATGTCAATTCTCCTCCAAATTGATGTATAAGTTTAACACCATCTGTACTAAAATCTCAGCAATGATTTCGTGGATACTGACAAGATTGTTCTAAAATTTGTATAAAAATGAAAAGATACTACATAGAAGAGCTAAAACATTTTGGGAATATAAAAACAAAGTGGGAAGAAAGAAATAGGTGCAGGAGATTAAGAGGTACAAACTTCTAGTTGCCAAATAAATGAGCCACAGCTATGAGATATACAGTATGGGGAATATCAATAACTTTGTATGGTGACATGTCCTAACCAGACTTATCATGGTGATCATTTTAACATTATGGAAATACTGAATCACTATGTTTGTAACAGGAACTAACCTAGTGTTGTAGGTTAAGGATGCTTCAAAAACAAACAAATGCACAGGAAAGGAGATCAAATGTGGCTAACAGAGGTTGGGTGGGGGTACGGGGGATTGCATGAAGGCAGTCAGAGGGTGCAAACATCCAGTTATAAGACAAGTAAGTACTAGGGATGTGATGTACAACGTGAGCATATAATTAACACCTCTGTGTGTTCCATAAGAACATGATCAAGAGAGCAAATCCTAAGAGTTCCCATCACAACAAATTTTTTCCATTTCTTTAACTTTGTATCCACATGAAGTGATGGATTTTCTCTAATCTTTTTGTGATAATCATTTCATGCTGTATGTAAAGTCAAAGCACTCTGCTGCGCACCTTAAACATGTTCAGTGCTAGATGCCAGTTACATTCAGCAAAACAGGAAGAAAAAATAATGAGCACCTCCAATATTTGTGGGGAAAAAACAAAGTGGGAGGAGTCCTAAAGTAACCAAGACACTGTCACCTTGGCAGAGAGACAGACACATGGTCAGCGAGAAAGACACCCCAGAAATAGAACCACACAAATACGCCCAATTTATTGTTAATACAGTTGCAAAATCAATTCAATGAGGAAAGGTAGTCGTTTAAACAATGATGCTCAAGCAATTGAATTTCGCTGGGCAAAACATGACCCTCAATCTACACTGCACACTTTATATACAAAGGTGTGTATAAACCATACAGTTTTTATACACACGGCAATGAAAATGGATCATAGGCTTGCTTGTAAGATGGAAAACTATAAACACGTTAGAAGAAATCACAGAAAAATTTCAGGACCCACAGTTTGGTAAAGAATTACTGGATATGGCACCAAAATCACCATCTGTGAAAGAAATAAAATCCACAGATCGGGCTTTTTCAGAGTTAAAACCTTTGCTCTGCAGAGACTGTATCAAGAAAAATAAAGTTTAAGCTACAGAATGGGAGAAAGCATTTGTAAACCACAAGTATAATAAAGGACTAAGATCTAGAATATATAGAGAACTCTCAAAACTCAACAGCAAAAACAGAAATAATTCAGTTAGACAGTGGACAAAAGATGCGAGGAGACATTTCACTGAAGAAGCTATAAGATGGAACACACACATATAGAAATTCACTGCAAGGAACCATCAGAGAAATACAAACTGAGACCACAGTGAAGCATATCCACACGCCTATCACAACAGTTATCATCAGAGTCACCACACCAACTGCAGGTGAGGGTGTGGAGAAACCAAACCTCACATACACTTCTGATGGGAACGCAACATGGTACAGTTACTCCGGAACACAGTCTGAAAATGTCTTTTAAAGACAAACACTCTGGGGCCTCCCTGATGGTCCAGTGGTTAAGAGTCCACCTTCCAGTGTACGGGGCACACTGGTCAGGGAGATAAGGTCCCTCATGCCATGGGGTGTAGCCAGAAAGTTTTTTTTTAGTTAAAAATAAATAAATAATCAACCTTGGCAAGTTAAAAAATAATAATAATACTTAAAAAATAGCATTTGCTGCCTCTGGGCATTTGCTCCAGAGAATTGCAAACAAACATCCACACAAAAAACTGCATAGCTGTTTATATCAGATTTATCTATAAGATAAATAGATTATTTTTACAGATTATGTTTATATCAGATTTATCTATAAGAGCCAAAAAAACGGAGGCGAGCAGACGGCCCGGCAGTGAGTGAACGGACTGACCAACTGTGGTTCGTCCACACCCTGGGAACCGTTTGAGATGGTGCATGGTTGTCAGTTCACTCCTCCGAGGGAATAAAAGCCTGTCTCTAAACGTTACGGACTGTATGATGCCATCTAGATAAAAACATTCTTGAAATGACAAAACACAGACGTAGGAACAAACCAATGGCTGACAAGGTGGCTCAGAGGGTAAAGAATCTGCCTGCAATGTGAGAGACCCAGGTTGAATCCCTAGGTCAGGAAGATCCCCTGGAGGAGGGCATGGCAACCCACTCCAGGATTCTAGCCTGGAGAGTCCCACAGACAGAGGAGCCTAGCGGGCTACAGTTCATGGGGCTGCCAAGAGTCGGATATGAGTGAATAACTAACACTTTCACTTACTTTTTCACTTAGGGTGACTCAAGAGGGACCCTTGTGATGGTGCAACAGTCTGTCCTGGGACAGCAGTGGTGGTCACACGAATCCACACGTGGTACGCTGACAGCCCACACGCGCCTTCCAGCACATTTTGTACACTGTTGCATAAGGCATGACCTTTGGGGAGACTGGCTACAGGATACATGGAATCTCTCTGTAATATGTTCACCATTTCCTGTAAACCTATAATTATTTCAGTTTTTTTAAAAATTAAGAAAACCATCTAAGAATTACACTCTTCCATGTGTCGACTGGAGATTACCATTGACTCAAAGCTTGAGCCTCTGGGGTTTCATAACCTCAGTCCCTGAGTAAGGCCTCAGAGGAGGGCACATCCAGCAAGGAACAGGTAAAAGGGCCCAGGCACCAAGGCCCACAAACCCCTCCAGCGAGGAACCAGACACAAGGAGCAGGCACGACGCGCTCCAGCCGCGGACCTTCAGGGAGAAGAAATCTGGTACAACCACCAAGCCCGGGAGAAGCTGGACCGCAGCAGAGCAGCCTGGACCTGGGAGCTGTCCAAGGTGCTCGCGCCAGGCTGGGTGGCGGTGGGACGCTTTCCAACCCAGCACCACACAGAGACCAAGGCCGTTCAAACTGCAGGTACAGATGAGCAGCAGGGTCTGAGAGTCTTTGCACCAGAAAGAAATGCCTTTGCTTGGTCTACAGAAGCCAAGAGCGTGGGGAGACGTGGTTCCCAGATCTGGGTGTCACCGTGTATCGATAGACTGTTTATACACTCACTAAGCTGTCATCACACGCACTCAGAGACGGTTAATTTCTGAGTCTCACAAATGCTGTAACTGGATTTACTGCCTCGGTGGACACCCGGGGGCATGCAAGCCACTTGTCCTGTTCTTGCTTCACCTGCATGTCCGCTTTCTGTTTCCTTTTTCTCTCGCTCATTCCCCTTTCTCTGTCCCCTTCTTCCCCCCTGCCACACCCCCTTCTTTCCCCACTCCCTGCCTCCCGCTTGCCCCCATTCCTGAGCTCTCGTTCCCTCGAGGGATGGCCTTCAGCCTCGTCAGGTAGTGAAGGCACCATGCTGTTCATGCATCTCATGTGACAACCGTGCGTCTGAGGCCACGGGAACCAGGAGACCTTGATGTTCTTCAAGGATATGAGAAGGTTAGGGGGAAAAATATGATAGGAGGTTGCCTCTGCCAAGACCTTCTGAGATTCTCCTGCCTGGCAGGTTCATTACTTTAAGAAATGGTAACGGATGGGCGCCTGAAGTGGCAGAGAGTGACTTAATCGAGTCCCTGACCTGCCGGGAGCCAAGAGAGGAGGCCCTAGGGCTGGGCCCCTGGGACCCCCATCTGCACTGCAACACGCACCCTCTTCCGGGAAATCAAAGTGTGGCTCATGGTGAACGTCAGTTTTTTCCACTTTCCTTTCTGTGGCTGCTGCCATTTTGACTGTCTGAGTCCACAGACCCTGCTCAGCACAGGGATCCACCGTGAATAGAGGGCGGGCTTCCTTCACCGCTGCAGCTGCTCAGGTGGGAGCCCACAGCCCAGGCTCTGGACACAGAGCCTCTGATCACTTGGAAATCAGAACGACCCATCCTCAGGAGAAGTGCGACCGTGGTTTCCCTCGGGCTGTCGGTGCCAGCTGCCTACTTGCTGAACCAAAGAGTCACACCCAGCACAAAAACTACACCCTCTCCCCACTCACCGTTCTGCAGCCCAAACATCCACAAACACACGGGCAATTTCTGATAGTTCTTTTAGACCCTGAAATCAGACTTGGATTGATCTTATGATTAAAATTTTAATGCATGAATGTCCTGGATGGACAAAGGTGACCAGAGGCCTCACAGGGCCTGTGTGCATAGCCGAAGTCTTGTACACATAAGAATGTGCCAAGAAATGAGCTGATGCTGACCATTACGACATTGAGAGCCACACAGGAGGAGCAGCAGGGCTGGTGTGTTTCAGGTTTCTATGAGCTGGCGAGGGCGCAGGGGTCTAGAGATCGGAGTGTAAGGGGAGGCCCTGGCTCCACTAGAGGACCCGCATCTCCCAAACACTGGCCCCAGCTCCCCGGGTGAGACTGTAGTTTGCAGGAGGTGATACGAAGGCCCTGGCCTCGGGAGAGGAGGTGGCAGACTGACAAGGCTTGGGCAGCTGGGCGTGGGCTCTTCAGGAGCTGACCTGCCACATGCCCTTTGTTCAGAGGTTGGGGGCGCAGCCTGGCCCAGGTCTCCGCAGGACACCCAGGGAAGGTCAGCAAAGGAGAGGCACATGCGAGGGGCGGCCGAGGCAGGACAGTCTCCCAGGGAGGGTCTGGGGCTCGATGTGGAAGGGGCTGGAGGCTCCGGCAGGCCTTGAGAGGAAAGGGCACACGGCAGAGAAAGATGTTCTTAAAGGCGAGCCTGTATTTTCTGTGGAGAATCCCGGGGGTGGGGGATCGGGGAGGGGCCACAGTGACCCCGGTATGGGTGACAGGGTTCTGACCGCAGCTGTGCAGGCAGAGACGTGGGGAGGTGAGAGGTGGGTCTGGAGGCAGGTGACAGGAATTACCTAGATTGGAAGTGAGGGGTGAGAACAGGAATTGTCAAAATGATTCATTTATGGCTCAGCAACTTCTGGCTGGAGACCTTACATGACTGCCTGGTATTATTTTCTGAGACAATAAAAGTAGAAGTAAGAACAGGGTGATGAGGGAAGAAGGTTCACATTTATATAATTTCAGGTCTGCATATCAGAAGCATCTGGGCAGGCCTGGCAGAGGGCTGGTCTGGAAGCCACGGTTGGGGGCACCCCCGGGGTACCCACCCCCCATAACGTCCCCATGTCCAGCAGATGCCCCTAGATTTATCAGACGGGCCCTGGTTCCGGGTCTTGTAGGAGCCTGCTAAAGCCTGTCCCAACCTCTCAGAAGAGTCAAGAGTCAGGAAACAGGGGAGGAAACCATTGCTCAGGGAGGCTAATGCGTGACACCTGGCTGCTCAATCACCTCATTAACGAACAAACAACCAGCTCACACTTCAGAGGCCTCGCCTGTTAATCACATTTGCATCGCTGCTCTGTTTCCGAGGACACCACCAGGATAACTCGGAGCGATCCATATTTATGATTTGAAAATTGCTGACGGAATAATTACACATTAAGTAACTTCTGTTTCCCTGTATATTATTGTTTCTAATTAGCAATGGGGAAAATAAAGTCGTCATTATTTATGGATACAGTTCGCCTCGGCATTTACACCGGGCCTGCCGACCTCACGTCCGCCCCGCCGCTGCCCCACCCGTCCTGGCGGCCCCTGGAGCTCCTCAGCCCGGGGATGGGGGCAGCAAGTCCCCTTCAGCCTCCCCCGGCTCCCGCTCTGGCCTCCTCCCCCTCCTCCCAGCCTACTTCCTCAAACACTCCCTGAAGTCTCCTCCCCACCGACCCCTACCCGGCCCCCGTCCTCATAGCAATCCTGCACAGTCTCTGCCATAAAGGGAAACAAAACCCCTTCATTCTGAAATCCTGAACATTCTGACACCTTGCTACATGAATTCTTTCTTTTCATAATATGTTACTTAACGTTAGAATCCTTTTTGTGTTTGATATTTTTATTACAGACAAACGTGACTGGGACCTTTTTCTTAACAGACCTCATTGCTTTCCCAGCCCTTTTAGATCCTGCATAATAAACAGCGGGTAAAGAATCTGCCTGCAATGCAGGAGAGACAGAGAAGATGCAGGTTTGATCCCTGGGTCAGGAAGATCCCCTGAGAAGGGAATGGCAACCTACTCCAGTATTCTTGCCTGGAGAATCCCACGGACAGAGGAGCCTGGAGGGCTATAGTCCAAAGAGTCACAGAGTAGGACATGACTGAGTGGCTAAGCACATGCACACAGTAAACAGTGGGCATCCAATAATGTACAGAGTGTACTTGGATTTATTAAACTGCAACTGAACAAGCAGAGGGGAGCCGGCCCCCAGGTAACTGAAGGGATCCTGAGCTAAAAACAGTGTCCCATCCCTTCCAGGTCCCTGCCTGCCCAGTCGACAGCCTGTCCCTCCAAGCTGACCCAGCTCTCAGCAGATGAGGCATGTGGCTGAAAATTATATTAAAAAATTAGAAACCGCTGCCTCTCTCACAACAGCCAGTCTATCCAGTTAGTGTGTAACGCATTTTACCTCTCTGATCCTCAGTTTCACTTAAATAAGAACTCTGGCCTAAATTAACCTGGGAGTTGCACCTGATTAAACTATGAAATTTTTAATAAAACACAAAAGCCTGGCCGCATGGCCAGAGTGGGGCCCTGAGGGCCTGCAGGGGGCCCTGGGCAGCGGGGGAGGTTAGGCTGCGTGGGCACCGGGGGAAGTAGGCTGCGTGGGCAGAGGTAAGGCTCTGACGCCCACTTGGGTTGACAAATGCTGTTATTCTAGAAGTTTCTCAAGCTTGGAAAATAAAATCACCAGGGTCCAAGCTGGACCTGTTTGTGTTACATCCCCTTCACAAACAAGCGGAATATTCCCGAGGCCTTAAGTAACGTGCTGTGGCCACGACTAAGTGTGCTGACCTCTCTGAACTTCAGAATTTCCATCAACTACCAGATACTAGATATTTATAGTAACTATATTTCAAGGTCACTGCAAAGATGAAATGAGGTCATGTGTTCCACACACCCAGATTCAGGACTATGAAAGCATTTTCCCACTGGGAGAAGCCAGGAACCCTGCAAGAAAGGTCTGAGTCCAGGTCGGGGTCAGGAGCTGTACAGGATAAGTCTGAGATCAACTGTTGCACCAGAAAGAAGAAAGATAAACAACAATGCAGGTTCCAAAATAAAATGTTTGAAAACAAAGACATGTCACTTGCTGAAGCAACTGCCACTGGTCTAAGATGGAATGATTTTGGGCAATAAGCAAATAATGTTTGGAACAGCCTGAAATACCTCCAGTTGTCAACTATATACAAATCCATGAATTCTTAATGAAGTTTTAAAAATGACTAGAAATCAATTTTTAAAAATCAGTAGGAAAAAACGGTTGTTATGAAATCAACACATTTAAAATTTGAAATGAAATACACATTTAAATTTGAAATGAAATACACATTTGAAATTTGAAATGAAATGAAAAATTTGAAATAAAATTTTGAATTGAAAAACACATGATTTAAAAATGAAATAAAAAGAACAAAACTTTATTTTGCCTTATCTATACAAGCTTATATTTCAGGACAGAGTTAGTGAGGAAACTTTTTGGAAGAATACCAGCTTAGAAACACCAAAAGAAGGTAAAATTTGAAAATTAACACCTGAAACTTGAAATAAAAGGATGGCTCCAGTCAGTGGTCACTGATGGACGTGAAAACCACCAGTAGAAACAGCTGAGGGTGACGAGGAAAAGTTAGAATTTTACGTAACCTCCTGCTCGTTCTGCCTCTATAACTCAGCTTGCTCCCTGCAATTCTAGACCACGTAGGTCACGTGGTCTCAGAAAGTGGGGACCGACAATACTAGGAACTGGAGCTTATCTCACTCACCCTGGTCTGCTCTTTGCAACTGCCCAGTCCCTGCAAACCTGCTGAATCGTGCCTGTCCATGTAAAGGTCAGGCAACGCCCCACCCCAATCTGGACTGCTGTTCCCATGTGAAACCCCTTAGTTTAAATCAGCCTATTAACAGCTGGCGTCGTCCACTATCAGTTCAGTTCAGTTCAGTCGCTCAGTCGTGTCCGACTCTTTGCCTGTCTATAAAAACTCTGTAACCCCTTTGGGGCTCAGAGCTTTAGAGTGTTAACTCCTCTGGGCCCGCTGGCATAAGAAACCTGAGTTCTCCAACTCTGAGTTGTGGTGCTTGGGTTCTCGAGTACTGGTTTCTGCAACAATAGGAATTTTATAATGGTGGGATCAGATCAGAAGAATGATGCCTCCTTGCATTAATGGATCAATCTTTGCACCACTGGCAGCAGAGCAAGCATGAGGCAGGCTGATCCACACCACCATGAGGGTATTCCAGCCCTTAAACACGGAACCGAGTCAGAGGATTTCACCCTAATGATCTGTTTAGAGTAAGAGGGGCCAAGAGACAAGCTAGAAGCCTAAGAAGGAAAGCAAAGCCGGAATCTGTGACCTTCTACATAGAAAACAACTAAGCTTTTTCAAGAAAACAGTGGCACTGAGGAAAAACAGAGGGACCAGGGACTCTCGGAGAGACTGAAGGAATATCAAACAGTACAACCTGAGGCCTGGGCTGCTGACTGCTCCACCAGCCTCAGAAAGACGTTTCTGAGACAGTGAGAGACATCAGGAAAGGACCAGGTATTAGATGCTGCAAATAAAATGATTCTTAAATTTTAGGTGCTATAATGAAATGGAATGGAATTTATGGGGAAACAACCTGACATAGTGATAAACAATGATCTATTTTCAGAATAAATGATACGATATTGAGGATCTGCTTTCAAATACCCTGGAAAAAGAACTGTGGTGATGCCAGCTACATGGGCTAGAAAGACACACTGTAACGGCTGGAGCCAGTGGACAGGGACACAGGGAAGCATGGTCCTGCTCACTCTGTTTTTGCTACTTTTGAAGAGCTCAGTGATGCAAGCTTTAAAACAGGGAAATTTCCTGCAGCGAATGCATTTAGCAAGAGTGTAGTATATGGTACACCTTACTATAGGAAGGTGTAGTTCCGGCCGAGGCAGAAAGAGGAGAGACGGCCTCAACAGAAGTAGGTTACCTTTATTCAGGCAAGGAGGGGTGGCGGTTGGCCTAACGACCAGGCTGAGTGTGGAGAGGGATCAGGGAGGCTCCATATTTGTAGGGAGGTTTGTGTAAGCGATAAGGGAAATGTTAATCCGGCGGGATGTTTTGGGTATACTTTAGTCGAGATGGCATTTGTAATTGGGCAGGGGGTGATAAGTCTTCTGGGCAGGTGTAGGGGGTGGAAGGTTTCTGGACAGGTGGTGATAAGTCCCAGATAGATGGGACTGGCCTGGAGCATCAGGGCGGGACCTAAAGTTCTGTTTTGTTTTCTCCAAAGTTAGATGATTCAGCAAGGGCTTTTGAAACTGTTGTTTTCTTTTCTAGGCCCAAAAGACTCCTTCAAAGAGAGTTCCAGAAGAATATCTATTTCTACTTTATTGACTATGCCAAAGCCTTTGACTGTGTGGATCACAATAAACTGTGGAAAATTCTTCAAAAGATGGGAATACCAGACCACCTGACCTGCCTCTTGAGAAATCTGTATGCAGCTCAGGAGGCAACAGGTAGAACTGGACATGGAACAACAGACTGGTTCCAAATAGGAAAAGGAGTACGTCAAGGCTGTATATTGTCACCCTGTTTATTTAACTTATATGCAGAGTACATCATGAGAAACGCTGGGATGGAAGAAGCACAAGCTGGAATCAAGATTGCCGGGAGAAATATCAATAACCTCAGATATGCAGATGACACCACCCTTATGGCAGAAAGTGAAGAGGAACTAAAAAGCCCATTGATGAAAGTGAAAGAAGAGAGTGAAAAAGTTGGCTTAAAGCTCAACATTCAGAAAACGAAGATCATGGCATCTGGTCCCATCACTTCATGGGAAATAGATGGGGAAACCGTGGAAACAGTGGCTGACTTTGTTTTTTTGGTGATTTTTTTGGAGTGATCTTCAAAATCACTGCAGATGGTGATTGCAGCCATGAAGTTAAAAGATGCTTTCTCCTTGGAAGGAGAGTTATGACCAACCTAGATAGCATATTAGGAAGCAGAGATATTACTTTGTCAACAAAGGTCCATCTAGTCAAGGCTATAGTTTTTCCAGTGGTCATGTATGGGCTGTGAAGAAAGTTGAATGCTGAAGAATTGATGCTTTTGAAGTATGGCTGGAGAAGACTCTTGTGAGTCCCTTGGACTGCAAGGAGATCCAACCAGTCCATCCTAAAGGAGACCAGTCCTGGGTGTTCATTGGAAGGACTGATGCTGAGGCTGAAACTCCAATACTTTGGCCACCTCACGTGAAGAGCTGACCCATTGGAAAAGACCCTGATGCTAGGAGGGATTGGGGCAGGAGGAGAAGGGGACGACAGAGGATGAGATGGTTGAATGGCATCACCGACTCTATGGACATGGGTTTGTGTGTACTCTGGGAGTTGGTGATGGACAGGGAGGCCTGGCGTGCTGCGGTTCATGGGGTCGCAAAGAGTCGGACACGACTGAGTGACTGAACGGAGCAAGTGCCCTACTTTTGTTATCAGGCAGCTGAGAACTGGGGGCTTCTGCTCTTGCAATGTGCTGTGTTTCACAGAACCAGACTGCGGGCCTTGCTCCAGAAGGATCTTATCAGTGCTCCCCAGAACCACACCACAGCATCACACAATGTCCACTCCAGGCTGGGGCGAATGGCTCGGCGGAGATAACCCTGCCCCTACGTCTCTGCCCAGACAACAGGGTTTGTGAGTGGAGGCAGGAGCAGCCTTGACAGGGTCTCCCTGGGGCATAGCGCTCCAGAGTGGGCTGCATCGCTCCACCTGGAGGGGGGTCTGTCTGCCCTGGGATGGAAGCCACCTCTCCCAGGCCCATCCTAGAGATGTGCAGGCACCTGGGCTGCACCCTCTGCTGCTGGCTTCTGTGTCACTCTCCCCTCATCAGACCCTCAAGCCCCTGTGAGTGTGTGTGAGTGTGTTTGTGGCGGGCGATGTTAGCGGACACTCATAGTCTTTATTAGGGAAAATGCTATACATATACACAAGTGGAGAGAATACTGCAATAAACTCCAATGTCCAACCAACCCAGCTCCAATAACTATCAGCTCATAGCTTATCTTGTTTCAAATATATACTCACACATTCCTAAATTATCGTAAAGCAAATCACATCATCTTATTTTGAAGTATTTCATTATGCAGCTCTAAAAGATATGAATATTTCCTCTCAACTATTATTTAAAATTAAAACATTCTCAGTAAGTTGGTATAGCTGCTATGGAAAACAGTATGGAGGTTCCTCAGAAAACCATGGAGTTACCATATGTTCCAGCAAACCCGCTCTTGGACATACACCCAAGCAAAGCCATAATTCAAGACACGTGCAGCCCAGTGTTCACAGCAGCTCTATTTACAGCAGCCAGACATGGAAACAGCTTGAACGTCCACCGAGAGCTGAATCAGAAAGACTGGTGCACACAGTCCGCAGGGCACTACCCAGTCACAAGGAGTGAAACACCGCCGTTTGCAGCAACAGGGGTGGATCCAGGGGCTATTCAGTGAAGCAAGTGGGGTCAGTCAGAAAGAGAAAGGCAAATACCACATGCTATTGTCAGGGGAGTTTGTAACCTCCTTGGTTCTATCTCGTTGCAACAAAAATGTGAAGCGATGGACGGACCAGTGTTACATCTCTGTGTTACAGCTCAGTTTTATTTAGAAAGTAAAGGAAAATACATCCTCGAGGCGTGAGGGCATGCTAACCCAAAGACACGAAGAGAAGAGAGGCCACCAGCCCAATTTTGGCCCCTCTTTTTATATGTTTTTTCCTCCCCTGGGCCTGCCCCATGTAAACTGGGCTAGCCAGGAGTGGTGTTTGTTCTACCTGAGGTCCTCACTCCGGTTCTCGGACCTTCCTTTGTTCTATTTTTCGGGCTTTTCCCTTCCTTGTCTTTTAGCCACCACCATTCTGGACTCCTTCCTACTCTAACTGCCAAACAATATCACTTACATGTGGGATCTAAAATACAGCACAAACGAACCTAGCTATGAGACAGAAACAGGCTCACAGACACAGAGCAGAGTGGCCGCCAGTGATGGGGAGGAGAGGGAGAGGGACGGACTGGGAGTCTGAGGTTGGTAGACGCCAACTATTACGTATAGAATGGATAAAGACTAAGGTCCTATTGTATAGCACAGGGAATTATATCCAGTTTCCTGGGATAAAGCATAATGGAAAAAATATAAAAAAGAATGAACATATGCGTATATAATTGAGTCACTTTGCTGTACAGCAGAGATTGGCATAACGTTGTAAATCAGCTATACTTCAAAAAACTAAAACATCTCCATGAATATAATTATCTTTCTGAGCCATCTGTAGTTACATACAAAGGATGATCCATCCCTAAATGCTGGAGCACTGTCTCCTAAAGCAAAGCCATCCTCCTGCATGACCAAATTTCACTGGTCCCATCAGCACATCTGACACTGATATTTGCATATTATTTACATTCAGTTTTTCCCAATTGTTCCCAAAATGTCAACTAAGACCTACTTTATGAACAGAATCACAATATTACTACCACACCTATAATTACTAGCAGCAATTCCTGAAAATCAAATATTTAGTCACTCTTAGATTTCCATCACCTTTCTCTTTCCAAATTCTTTCCTTTCCTCTCTCTTTGTAGAAGAAACCTGGAAACCTGTTCTATAGAATTTCCCCAAATATAGATTTTGTTGGGTGCATCTTTGTACTCTGTTTTGAAAACACATTTCAAAGCAGCTAGACACAAGAGACTAGATATACAGTTAAATACAGATATATAGCCAGACACAAGAGACTCTTCACAGAAACCAGATATGACTTTTCAGAAATCCCACTTCACAGGTGGTACTACATATTGGGGTGGTTAAAAGTTCACTCAGATGTTTCTGTAACATCTCATGGGAAACCCAGATGAACTTTTTGGCCAGCCCAATACTTATGTCAGGTGGCTTGTGATGTCCAAGTGTCATTTGAGACTGTGCCAGGTGTTAGCTAGAGCCATTAATTTATTGAGTTGGAAAATAATAATATTCTGCAATATCATTTCTTCCTAATCATCATATACTATGCATAACTATCATATACTATGTATAAGCATCATATACTGTATATAACTCTCATATACTTCAGTTTATGTAGGAAAGGTGGAATAAATGCTTGACTTTCATCAGTGTTCAAAAGAATGGTTTTATTCACAAGCATCCTCCATGACCAACCAATTAGTTTCTGTAATGCTTTTTAACATTTCATTATGAAATCATAGATTTTAATATATTTGATATGTTTTATTTACTACAGTTATTAACCCTATTGAAGCTTAAATTGTCCCATTTTTCAGTCTGTGGGAGTCTCTTTTCCTCCTAAGTCTTTCTGATGTGATTGTATTATTCTGTGACAGCTTTCTTGTTTTCTAGGAGAACAAAGTGTTCCAGGCTCAAATGGTACATTTTCAGCCACAGCCCTATAATCAGCCATTTTCCCAAGGAGTCTTGGCTGTTTCTAGTGATAAATAATATTTAATGACAATAATTTGAGTGCTACAGATTTTCAATGCTACTGAATTGTCCATTGTCTCTAAGACTTTCAGTAGCTATAGACAATAAGTATTTATGTTACAGGGTTTGTTTTTTTTTTTAACCTAATCTCATCCATCTTACATCCGTTTCTTCCTTATGCTAAAAATCCCGGTTCTCAATGACATCGCTTTAATTCATCATTTTCTGTTCATCACTATCAGCCACAAAACAGTCAGCCAGCAGTCTAAATTAGAATGGCCAGCATTAAGAAGAAACAGAACTACTGTCTATGGGTGAGAACTGGTTTCAGCCCTTTTCTTCCCAGGATACAGCCTGTTAAGGAGATGCAATAGAAACACTGGTTCTTCAGGCCACCTGGGGCTGGGCGCAGTCACCTAAGCGCTGTTCTGCTGTGCACACGCCCCCGTCCCCTCTCAGGGGCGCACCGGAGGCTCACCCAGGGTGCTGCCTGGAGGAGGGGTCTGTTCCCCCCACCCCACCCTGCGTTTTCCAGTTACAATGAGCAGTGACCACCTCTTTCTTCAGCAGCAGCGAGGCTGAGCTAATGGGACACGGACTTGCCAGCAGGCTGCAAACCTTCAGAAGTCCGGTTTCGGACAGGTAGGTGACCAGCCCGGTGGTCAGAACACCTGGCGTTCAGTGTCCCCACGGTGAATGTCAGGCGCGCCATATGTTTCTCAGTTAAAATGACTGAAAGTTTCTGTTCAGAAAAGTGCGTGAGACACGGGAAATCACTCAGGTTCCTGTCTTTGGTGACTAGACCGACGGGTTCCGACCCTGTTCCTCACACAGTGAGCTCACCGGGCCCTGGTCAGGCGTTTGCTGTCTGGGGCCTGAGCTGCGGGTCCCCAGAGGGGCCTGGTAGGCTGCACATGCCCCCCTGAAGGGCAGGAAGGGGAGCTGGAGTGGGGGGACCAGCGTGGGGCCCCTGGTGTGAGGAGGAGAAGGGGCACCCACAGGCCCCCCGAGGGGCAGGAAGGGGACCAGCGTGGGGCCCCCGGGGTGGGAGTGGGGGGCGCAGGGGAGGAGCGCCGGGAAAGGCGCGGGAAGCTCTCCTGCCCGAGACGGAGGCCGGCCTCCAGGGACGTCGGCAAGGCCCCTGACCGCGTGGACGCAGTCTGCAGACGGTGCAGACCACCTTCCTGTCTGCATCCTCAGGACGCAGCGGCCGCCACGTGGTGGCGCCTGTGACCCCAGCACGAGCTCCTGCCTCAGGAGTGCAGCGCCAGAACTGGACTGGACGCGCGGCCCGGCGCGGCTCCAGACTCGGGAAGGGTCGCCCCGTGACGACCGCGCGCTCTGGGGCAGCCGCAGCCCTCTGCGTCTCGCGAGACCAGACGCCGCTCCGCGAGGCCGCCCGCGAGAGCATCTCGCCGCCCGCCTTCGCACCCAGGGATCGAACCCGTGGCTCCGGCGCTACCCGGCGAGTTCTTTATCGCAGAGCTGCCATAGACAAATCCCAGATGACGTTTAAGAAAGATGTGCCCACTGTTTCAGTATTTTTTCCTGCTTCTGTTTCTTTTCTCCTGAGAGCGCCAGTGATGTGTGAAGTGAAGTGAAAGTCGCTCAGTCGAGTCCGACTCTTTGTGACCCCATGGACTACATAGTCCACAGGATTCTCTAGGCCAGAATTCTGGAGTGGGGAGCCTTTCCCTTCTCCAAGGGATCTTCCCAACCCAGGGATCGAACCCAGGTCTCCCGCATTGCAGGCGGATTCTTTACCAGCCGAGCCACCAGGGTGATGTGTGTGTTGTGCATTTCATGGTGGCCCAAGGGTCGCTCAGACTCTCTCCTTTTGTTTCTTTTTTCATCTTTTTTTCTTGGCTTTCCTGGTGGCTCAGCTGGTAAAGAATCCGCCTGCAATGCGGGAGACCTGGGTTCGATCCCTGGCTTGGGAAGACACCCTGGAGAACGGCTACCCACTCCAGTATTCTGGCCTGAAGAATTTCACGGACTGTATAGGCCATGGAGTCCCGAAGAGTCGGACAGGACTGAGCGACTAACACTTTCTTTTTTGCTTGTTTCTCCTTCTGAGACTGGATGCTTTTAACAGCCTTGTCTTCCTGTTCACCGATTTGTTGTTTGCCTTCTGGCTTCTCAGATTGGCATTTAACCCCTCTACACAAAACCACAAAGCCGTTGGAAGTAATGGATGGCAGAAGACATCACAGCCACAAGAGCTGGGACCGCTGTATTACGACCAAAGAAAATACATTTAAAATCAACAATGGTTTTATAAGAGAACAGTTTTGCAAACCTGTTTCCAATTTTCCTTATACTTTATTTTTAAGAAATCATTTTTCTTGAAATAAGTTCTATTCTTTCTTCCCCAGTATTATTGAGATATAATTGACACACAGCCCTGTATAAGTTTAAGGCAGGCAGCGTAATGATTTGACTTACATACCTCATGAAATCATGACCACGGTAAGTTTAGTGAACATCCATCAACTCACATAGATAAAAATTAATGGAGTAGAAAAAATATTTTTCCTTGTGAAGAGAACTCTTAGGATTTACCCTCTTAACAACTTTCATATATAAATATAGCAATGTCAGTTGTATTTACCAGGTTGTAGTTACATCCATAGTACTTATTATTTAAACTGAAAGTTTGTACCTTTTGATTATCTTGATCCCATCCCCCTGCCTCTATCACCCACATTAGTAACCACACTGCTAGTGACCTCTTGTTCTACGAGTTTGTTTTTGATGTATAATTGACCCACAGCATTAGGCCGGTTCCTGTTACACAGCAGAGTGATTTGATATTTCTATAAATTTAAAGGTGATCACCATGCTGAGTCTAATTACCATCTGTCACCATACAAAGATATTACCTAAGTACTGACTGTATCCCCACACTGTGCATGTCATGCCTGTGACTCATTTATCTTACCATTGGGAGTTTGTCCCTCTTAGCCTCTCTCACCTGTTTCTCTCCTCCCGCTGTTCTGTTCCCCTCTCGGCAACTGCCTGTTTATTCTCTGTGTGTAATGACTCTGTTTCCATTTTGCTGTGTTTGTTCTCTCTCTCTCTCTCCCTTTTTTTTTTTTTTTTTTTGTCTTTCTCTAAATTTTTTAGCCTGGTATCGTCTAGGTCTATCCAAGTTGTCACAGATAAGAAGAGTTCATCCTTTTTAATGACTGGGTAATATTCCGTTGTATATTTGTACCACATCTTCTTTATCCTTTCATCTGTTGATGATAATTTGGGTTGCTTCCATGTCTTGGCTATGGTAAATAATACTGCAATGAACATAGAGGCGCATATACTTTCAAAAAAATAAGAAGGAAAACGTTGATCAAGCCCTGTCTCCAGAGCCTCTTTCAGTCCTGGAGCAATCCAAGCAGACGGCAAGGGTACTGGAGGTGGATGACCGCCTCCAAAACTCATGGTCCAGAGACATGGACCACTCCCATCTAATCTGAAGAGGCTGCCTTCCCACCAGGCTGGACCAAACTCCTACTTCAGTTCAGTTCAGATGCTCAGTCGTGTCCAACTCTTTGTGACCCCATGAACCGCAGCATGCCAGGCCTCCCTGTCCATTACCAACTCCCAGAGTCCACCCAAACCCATGTCCATTGAGTCGGTGATGCCATCCAACCATCTCATCCTCTGTCGTCCCCCTCTCCTCCTGCCCTCAATCTTTCCCAGAATCAGGGTCTTTTCAAATGAGTCAGCTCTTCACATCAGGTGACCAAAGTATTGGAGTTTCAGCCTCAACATCAGTCCTTCCAAAGAACACCCAGGACTGATCTCCTTTACGATGCACTGGTTGGATCTCCTTGCAGTCCAAGGGACTCTCAAGAGTCTTCTCCAATACCACAGTTCAAAAGCATCAATTCTTTGGCACTCAGCTTTCTTCACAGTCCAACTCTCACATCCATACATAACCACTGGAAAAACCATAGCCATGACTAGACGGACCTTTGTTGGCAAAGTAATGTCTCTGCTTTTCAATATGCTATCTAGGTTGGTCATAACCTTCCTTCCAAGGAGTAAGCGTCTTTTAATTTCATGGCTGCAGTCACCGTCTGCAGTGATTTTGGAGCCCAGAAAGATAAAGTCAGCCACTGTTTCCACTGTTTCCCCATCTATTTCCCATGAAGTGATGGGACCAGATGCCATGATCTTCGTTTTCTGAATGTTGAGCTTTAAGCCAACTTTTTCACTCTCTTCTTTCACTTTCATCAAGAGCTCTTTAGTTCTTCACTTTCTGCCATAAGGGTGGTGTCATCTGTATATCTGAGGTTATCGATATTTCTCCCGGCAATCTTGATTCCAGCTTGTGTTTCTTCCATCCCAGCATTTCTCATGATGTACTCTGCATGTAAGTCAAATAAGTAGGGTGACAATATACAGCCTTGACGTACTCCTTTTCCTATTTGGAACCAGTCTGTTGTTCCATGTCCAGTTCTACCTGTTGCTTCCTGAGCTGCATACAGATTTCTCAAGAGGCAGGTCAGGTGGTCTGGTATTCCCATCTCTTTAAGAATTTTCCACAGTTTATTGTGATCCACACCCCCAACCTACTAGAGGAGGAGGAAAAGGGCAGGACTGAGATGCTCCCCCTTTTTCAAGTCCTGTCCTAGTCACTCAGTTTTGGAGTTGGTCCCCCCCCCCCATAAATATAACAAAAGGATAAGGGCAGCAAAAGCACAGACCCCGGTGTGGAATCCACAGTCCGACCTCTTCCATCCTTGCCCTGCCGCTTCCACACCTGTGTCTCCAGCAGGGACTCATTCCTCCAGCCTCCTGCCAGCATTTCCTAAGACCACAGGATGCTACCTGCCTCCAGGGGCACTTTCAGTGGGAAGAACTGGAAGGTGGTACCTGAGCCTGCTGCTCACAGGAGCACGAGGACCACAGTGCTCCTCCTGTGGCCGAGCCCTGCACGCGGACCTGCCAGGCTGGGAGCCGGCACCGCCTCCCCGGAGCCCTCAGCGCTACCCCAGACAGGGTGCAAGAGGGCACTCGGGCGGCTCTGTTCACAGCCTGGACGTAATAGACATGACCAGGGTGTGGCTCTCCACAGTGGAAACAGAGGTCAGCAGTGAGAAGCAGACTGAATTTCTAGAAACGGTTCCCGCTGGGGAATGCTCCCCTCACTTCATGAGCCTCACAGTGGAATTCAAATCCCAGCGTAGTTTTAAAGGGTCAGATCTTTAAAAAGTCTCACCCCCTTCCCCTCTAAGATGAGTTCTGAGCTGGGAAAAAATTCTAATCCCTTGAAAACAGGAAATTTACTTCCAAGCCATTGATGAAAAAGCGCCCAAAGTTTTATTCTATTCAAAGGATTGATTAGAGTTGCTTAGGAGAAATTAAAATGAATGTTCAAGAGATGTTTTTAGACTTGCAAGAATATTGAGGCAGTATAAACATCAGTGGGAGAATTAGTGAGAGCGCGCTCAGTGCATTTGTGTTTTTTTGAATGGAAAATGCCGTCTGGAATCACCATAAGACTTGATATCAGCAAAATAAGTATGTTGTCAACATACTTATGCCCGTGTGGAAAGGCGGGCAAGGCTGGGGGAAGGAACCCTATGGCTCTCCACCCGCCTCCATCCGGCAGTGCTGGGCGCCAGGCAGGTGTGAGCTGCTCTGCTGAGCAGGGCCAGGGAAGTAACTGAAAATAAGCTTGTGGGTCAGGACCCTCCCCTCCCTCCTGTGCACCTGCCTTCCTCCTCCCCAGACTCACCATCCCCATCACCCAGCCCCTCCTGCTGACGCATAAAGGTGTGGGCACCTGCTTCCCCTGCCCCCCAACTCGGGGCTCCACCTGCTGTGGGACCCAGGAGCCTTACCCCTATCTCGAGGGACCTTTGTCTTTAACGTCGCCACGGCCCCCACTGCCACAGTCACGGCCTCACATTCTGTCACCAGAACCACTTGGATCCTAAAATAAAGCCACGTAACTTCAGTGGTTTATCAAAACAAACATTAGCCGTGCTCTTGCTGGAAGAATGAAGGCTTACTTTGGCACCAGTGAACTTCAGGGGGACCGTATATGTATCTTCTGTTTCACTTCCAGGCAGTAAGTTTTCCTCTAGAAAACTACTCACTTTGTCACAAACAGGACGATGACTGGGGAGAAGCTATGGTGGTGGAGCCGGATGCTCAGTCCCCACAGCAGCCTCGCCTTCTCAAAGGCGTGTCCCCTCAGGCCGAGGCTTCTCTGGGGCACGTGAGCTTTCCCTGAACCCTGGGGAGTGAATTTGAAGAAACTAAGAAGCAAATATATGGTTGCATCATATTTATCCAAAAAAATTTTAATGTGTTTTTAATTCTAAGTGAAAATCACTCAGTCATGTCCAACTCTTTGTGACCCCATGGACTATACGATCCATGGAATTCTCCAGATCAGAATAGTGGAGTGGGTAGCTGGTCTGTTCTCCAGGGGATCTTCCCAACACCGAGATCAAACCCAGTCTCCTACCTTGCAGGTGGAATCTTTACCAGCTGAGCCATGAGGGAAGCCCAAGAATACAGGAGTGGGTATCCTATCCTTTCTCCAGTGGATCTTCCTGGCCCAGGAATCGAACCGGGGTCTCCTGCATTGCAGGCAGATTCTTTACCAACTGAGGTATCAGGGAAGCCCCAGTTCTAATTCTAAGGATCTTGGCAAAGTCTCGAAGAATTCAGAGAGATCCAGGTGGGGAGAGGTCTCTAGGGAAGGGGTGATCAGTTTTCTCCTGGAAGCACTGGCCTGGCTGAAAGCCATGGGTCTAGCCCTTGACCCACTGAGCTCAGGCCAGACCTGCTCACAGGCCCCATGAGGAGGACTGAGCCCCGTCTTGTACCCAGAATGCTCTGTGACCTCGGTCCTGATGAAGCACGCAGCCTGAGGAGGGGAAGCCTCGGGTCAGAACCTGGATGGTGGAGTCAAGGCCTGTGGACAGCAGACCCCGGTCGCCCCATCTGCCCCTCAGGTCATCAGCAAGGACCCAGTGTCCAGAGATGGCCGGCCTGGGTCGTGTGGGGCTGGGCAGCCCCGATGCCAGACTCAGCCCAGTCCCCACCCCCCACCCCCACTTCGCATTTCCCACAAAATGGGGTCCTGGCCCATCACAGAGGATGCTGTGTGTGGGGTCCTGGTTACCCCACACACAGAGGGCAAGGTTATTTAAAATTTAAATAAATTTTAAAATTTATTTAAAATACGCTAACCGTGCTCCCCTACGGTTAGCGGTGTGGTCATCGATGCACTTGTCCTCGGGGAGGTGGACTGAGAAACAGAGGCAGGTGTCCATGAAGGTGGACAGTGCAGGCTGGAGGGCAGCTGTTAAGCGGGGATACTTGGCAAGAATACCTGTCCATCAAGCCTGCTTAGAGTAGACCACCAGGGAGATAGGGCTTTGCTTCCTGGAGGGTCGGAGGAGCAGAAAGTCCTCCGTCTTCACCCCATATAGGCGTGGGTGTTGGGGGAGGGGCCGTCTCAGATTGGGGGTAACCTTGCCCTCTTGGCAGATGGGGCTGCCGTGGAGCCCAGCGCCAGAGTGTCCCCTCCCTGCAGCCCCCAAACCTCTCCCTGCTCTCTCTTGGCCCCCACCCGCCACACTGCAAGTCACCCCACCGCCCCCAGGGAGAGGGGATCCCTAAGGAGGGATTATTACACCTCAACTGGCCACTCTTGGGTCACTTATGTTATATCCCTGTGTCTTTGGGTTCTGGGTGTTTTCATGTAAGAATTTTCAATGAAGCCGTTTCACTGCACAGCTAATTGGCTGTAAGACAATTTTGCTGTAAAAAAATAATGAAAATAAACGAGGTATATTAAAAAGGACATAATGAAACATGAAAAATTAACAATAAAATACTTACAAGATTTTATCGTAAAAAATGAAACTACCAAATCATATCTGAACACATTTAAAATACATGTGCTCTAAATCTACATCTCCACTGCCGCCCTGCAAATGAGAACAGCCCTGTGGACCCAGTGGCGGGGAGGGTGGGACGAACTGAGAGAGTAGCGTACAAATGCATGCATCACCACGTGTAAAACAGATTGCAGGTGGGCATTTGCTGTGTGATGCAGGGAGCTCAACCCCACGCTCTGTGACAACCTAGAGAGGTGGGATGGGGTGGGAGGTGGGAGGGAGGTTCATGAGGGAGGGGACATGTGTATACCTGTGGCTGGTTCATGCTGCTGTCCAGCAGAAACCAGCACAATATTGTAAAGCAAATATCCTCCAATAAAAAGGAAAAAAAAAGTGCTACACCCATATGATGGAATATTATTTGGCAATAAAAAGAAAAAGATGTGTGTGGATTCATGGTTACGGTTTTATTTGGGTATATCTTACAGAAACTGGTGATACTTCCCTTCTCAAAGTCTGTTATTGAGGATTTAGGATCTAATGGTGGAGGTAAGTTCTTTACAATATGAAAAAAATCCACTGAAGTCTCTAGATTTCCCTGGAAGTGAGATGAGGGATGCTGCTACTTCTTGCGAATGTGTAGAATATATGCTACGGATGATGTGTATTTGGGCTGCACTGAAATGTTCCTTCGTACGCCCAGTCCTCACAATTTACCAAATCAGTTGAGCCAGGTTTGTGCCAAATGCGGACATTCTGTCTCCGTCGCATTCTCCACCATCAAACAGGAAAAACTTTTCACCATTTTCAAGAAACGTCAAGAATCATGTCACCATTCATTTTGGGGAGCAGGAAGCACTTGGCTCTTCTCTTGCCTCCCACTTCTAACACCGTGTGATGAATTTGGTAAAACAGCGTGAGAACGCGCCTTGTACCTAAGATTAGCTGAAGAATCAATCATTCCTGCTCTTGAAGACTGCGGTGAATCCCTCGCCGCTGCGTTCACATCTGCATGGCTTGGGAAGCTTTTGCTTGTGTCCGATGGGAGGGGTGGCCGTGTCCGGGTGATTTGCTGACTGACCTGGGCTCGCTCTCGAGTACGATGGGTGTAGGATGCAGCCTGGCTGTGCAGCGCTGAAACCACACTGTTTGCCTTTCAGGACAAAACTCCTTCTGGCTGAGCAGCTGTGGGGGGAGGACTGCAGGCGGCCTCTCTGGCAGGGCCTCTGGTCCTGTGCTGCGTGCTGCCTCCCAGGGGTCGGGCACCCTCACAGGCTCAGGGCAGTGCCCACAGGGAGCGTGGCCAGCGCCAGAGGCACGGACCGCCGCCCATGCCCAGCTGCCGGGCTTCCCGGGCGACTCCTGTGGTGGCGGAGCGATTTCTCTGCAGCCTACATTCTGCCCCCTCAGGAAACTGACGGTGGATCCATCAGGGTCTTGGCTGGCTTGGCAAAGAGAGAGGAAGGAAAGAGGGGCCCAAAGCCAACTGCCCAGGGCCCCTCTGGGGGCCTGGGGGCCTGGGGTGCCCTCTGACCTGAGCCTGGCCCCCAGCTTCACAGTCAGCAGGTGCCCTGCGGCTGCAGGGAGCTCACTCTGCCCGTTTCCCGTTGCACACATTGCTTTTAAGATTCCTGAGCTGAGGGCGGTCTTCTCTGCCAGGGTGTTGTGTTGGCCTTGGGGTCACATCGTTCCACGTTGGACACAGTGGTCCTCGAGTGACCCTGTGCTCACGGGGACAAATGTAACTGGTGTGAGGAATAAGTGAAACAAGTATAAGAAAAGACTTGGAAAATCCACTAATTTTTTTTCCTTCCGAATATAAGAAACACTGAAAAGAAGAGGTCTTTGTGCGAGGCAGTTCTCCCCCTTGTCATTTCTCTGGCTTGTCTGAGTGTGGGAGTGGAATGGATCTGTACAAAGCAGAGGACGAATTGGCTTCTTTAACCAGAACCAGAGGCAGCGCACCTGGCCGGGCGCCCGAAGCATCACCAGGCTCCTGTGAAAGGCCTGCCCCTCCGGATTTCCAGCAAGTTCATCGCCGTGACGTGGAGACTGCACTGGCCACTGGCCCTGCTTGCTGTCCACCCAGCTCGGTGCTGGGTCGGCAGGACCGCCTTGTGTACTGGAGAGTAGCTCAGGACGGCTCTGTAAGTCCCTGTGCACCTACTGTCTAGCATGGCGGGGGCAGCAGGCGCACACGGCCAGAGGGACCAGGGGTGGGCGCGGGGCCAGCGAGGCCACCGGGGCAGGGCCAGGAGGACAGAGAGTGACGGGGATGCCAGGGCCAGTCCGAGCGGGAGAGGAGGAGACGTGCTGGGGCTGAGGGCCCCAGGAGGGGCCGCCCAGTGTGTGTGGGAGGCAGCGGGGGGCGGGAGGGTCGAGGTGGTGGCCCCAGGCTGTGCCCCCCTTTCCCGAGCAGCCCGTCCTGCCAGCCCCACTCCTCGGGCACATGCCCCTCTCTGCCCTGCGCTGGCGCAGCAGCCCAGCCTCCCGCTCTGCTCCGCAGCGGCCCTTCCCTCCCCCAGCACCCAGAGGTTGTAGAATCAGCCTCTCATCTCAGGGCCGTCCTGAACCGCAGCGAAGAGAACCGCACACATGCAGACTGGGTGCCTTGGCTTCACACGCAGGCCAGCCGTCCAGACGAACGAGGCGCATCGCGTTCTCTTCCCAACTGGACACAGAGGAGGGGAGGGAAGTGTTTGTGGCAGAGAGAAGTGCTCCGAGGCTCCCTGACCTGCAAAGCTCCCGAAGAGCGAAGAGTGCAAGCTGTCTGCTAGGTGCTGCCAGGAGGTTGGGTCTGCATTTCGAGTGAGTCATCTGAAATTCAGGACTTCCCTGTAAATGTTTTATAATTCATTTCATTAAATAGCTTTTTCCTTGCATTAAAGGCATTTACATCACATGCAGTGGGAGCAGCAGAGAGCATGTAGGATACAGGGACGTGCTCTGTGGGGTTCGAGTGACCTTTCAAGAGACAGTGCAGCAAGGACAGGAGGTGGCGGGAAGGCCGGCCCTGACCCCATGGCCCGAGGCGAGGGGTGCAGACCCCTGGGGAGAGTGCGGGCTCCCCAGAGCGGGCAGGCTGGGCTCCAGGCGGGGTATGTCGTGTGAAGTACCCGGGGTTTGCCTGCAGCCCGCAGCTGGGACAGAGGAGCACGTCGATGGAGCACTGACCAAGAAAAGAGGGCCAACAGCTGGAGGCCACAGCCCAGGACCCTGCCCCGCTCCTTGAGCCTGCAGTCACCCCACAGCGCACACCCACGAGCCCTGAGGGCACCTGGGGTCACTGCAGACAAACCTGCCCAAGGGGACAGGCCGGACTGCAGGGGCCTGGGGGCTGGTCATCCAGCTCCCGGGTGGTGTCCTTCCCACCCTCCCAAACCCTGTCAGCACAGAGAACGGGTGAGTCAGGGGTGCCAGGGACCCAAGGGAGCCCCTGTGCAGGGGAGCAGAAGAAAACGCCCACAGACGCCACGCCGGGGCGTCACGGGGCCTGGAACCTGCAGAGCTGGGAGAAACGACGTTATCCCTCATCTGCGGATAAGGAAACAGGCTCACAGAGTCTGGGTGCAGATCAAGGCAAGTCTGCAACTGGACACAAGACAGGACCCTACTCACCCCTCCTGTGACCCAGGGGCGGACAGCACCTGCAACATCACAGGCTTCTCGGTCATTGTCTGTGAGGGAGCAAGTGAAGTGAGCCAAGGGCTTAGAGAGCGCTGAGGATGGGGACACTGCCCCTGAGAGCTCTTTGCAGGACTGGCAGTGGCAAGGCGCGGAGCAGCCCCTGCCAGCCCTGAGCTTGCTGAGGTCCGTCTCGTTTGTTTTCTCAGCTGCGTGACAGACTACGTTTAGCAGCCCTGTTCTGTGCAGCAAGCTTTAGACAGAAATAAACAGGATGGACACGGAGAGGACACAGTATTTAACTGTGGACCACAGAGCCTGTTACGGGTCGCTGATAGACTGGACCACAAAATAAGGATTGGAACTCAGTGCAGAGACGATGGGCTGGACCTCAGAGCTGATATTCCCAAGGCTGAGCACAGAGTCACAGCACAGGGAATGGCCCCTGGGTCTCAGGACTCACGCTCCCTCCTGGGGCTGCAGAGATGCTGATGTTTGAGCTCTGTTGTCAAGAAACAAGCAGGCTTTCTCGGCCAGAGGCAGCAGGGTAAAGCTCTCGGGAGGGGACAGTGGGCGGGGTGACCCAGAAGGCCCAGGACATGCGTCTGGGGATGGGGAGCTGGCCGTGCCCCTGTTTGTGACGTAAATGTGCCTTGAACGTGCCCAGGTGCCAGGCGACGGCTCCATGAGGAGCTGCCACTGACAGAGGAAGCGTCTCGTTTGCAGAGAGTGGGGTGTGCGTGTGCCGATGGCTGTGGAAGGAAGGGGCAGAGTAACAGGGCGATTTGAGGAGGTAACAGCAGGGACGGCACTGATGTCTCGCAGAGCTGGGTGTCCAGGAGGGCGTGTCTGGGTTCCCCAGGCGGTTCCTGTTCCAGCCCCCAAAGCCCTGAGTCCTGGGATGGCCCGGATGGGTGGGCAGCTAGCAGAGAAGGCTTCTCGGAGGAGGTGGCCGCCACCCCTAAATGTCATGGGGGCCATGGACCAGCTCCCCAAGACTCGGGGCAGTTTGAAGAGGCCGCGCTGTGAGCAGGAAGGCTGCAGGAGTGCCCTCCACGCCGCCCCATGAAGTCTCGCCCCCGTCCATGCCCCAGCCCCACCCTGGGCATCAGGACAGCAGCGGGCAGCTGGGGGCCTCTGGGATGTGGTGGGGCTGGGGCTGTGCCTGGCCCCCTCCCTGGAGCAGCAGCCCCTCCACCTGCCCCTCTGGAGGGCCCCCTCACGCCTCCCTACTCCCCTCCAGCCCCAGCTCCTGATGCCCTGGGCACTGCCCTCTGTTTTCCCCACGGGCGACAGGGTCCCGTGGACGGCACTCCTGGCAGGCCAATGCTCTCCCCACTTATGGGCCACACAGCTGCCCCACCTCCCCCAGCGCTGTCCATACTGGGTTGCCGGGCTCCGTAAGGATAGGCCTGAAGCCTGACAGGACCTGGGACCCGTTCTCATCACCACCGAAACCCAGAAGCCTTCATGTCCCTCCTGGTCCCGTAGGTCCCAGGTCCCGAAGCCCCTGAGCCGCCCAGAGGTGCCCTCCCTCGGGACGGAATGGAAGAACAGGCTGACTGCCAGGAGCCCAAGCACTGCCTAAGCTTGGGGCTCCAGAGAAGCTTCTAGAAAACAGTTCCAGCCCTGGAAGCTCTCAAGATAGACTCAAGCTGCCAGAATTCAGCCACTGGAGTGGACTGTCCATCCCAGCAAGAGCTGTGGAGAGGGCCAGGGGTGGGGTCAGGGGTCGGGGCCAGGGGACCCCCAGGTCGATGTGTCAGTTCTGAGCATTCCCAGCCCGTATGGGCTCTCTGCTGCCCCAGGACTGAGCAGGCTGTGTCCCCTTGTTAACTGGAGATGGTGGCTAAGCAGCTGCCCGCTTCCTGCGTCCTGGACTTCAGAGAGGCTCAGCACCTTCAGAGAGGCCCCAGCACCTTCAGAGAGGCCTCAGGACCTTTAGAGAGGCCCCAGCACCTTCAGAGAAGCCTCAGCACCTTCAGAGAGGCCCCAGCACCTTCAGAGAGGCCTCAGGACCTTTAGAGAGGCCCCAGCACCTTCAGAGAGGCCCCAGCACCTTCAGAGAAGCCTCAGGACTTTTAGAGAGGCCCCAGGACCTTTAGAGAGGTCCCAGGACCTTCTGAGAGGCCCCAGCACCTTCAGAGAGGCCTCAGGACCTTTAGAGAGGCCCCAGCACCTTCAGAGAAGCCTCAGGACCTTTAGAGAGGACCCAGCACCTTCAGAGAGGCCCCAGGACATTTACAGAGGCCCCAGGACCTTCAGAGAGGCCCCAGCACCTTCAGAGAGGCTCCAGGACCTTCAGAGAGGCTCCACGCCTTTAGAGAGGCCCCAGCACCTTCAGAGAAGCCCCAGGACCTTTAGAGAGGCCCTAGTACCTTCAGAGAGGCTCCAGTACCTTCAGAGAGGCCCGAGTGCCTTTAGAGAAGCCCCAGGACCTTCAGAGAGGCCCCAGCACCTTCAGAGAGGCCCCAGCACTTTCAGAGAGGCCCCAGGACCTTCAGAGAGGCCCCAGCGCCTTTAGAGAGGCTCCACACCTGTGATGCTCGCTAGAGACTCGGATGTGGACAGCGTGTCACGATTCCCGACAGGCGCTGCCCAGGGTAGGGTTTGAGGGTCCCACACGGGGGCAAGTGGGGGACAGGCCCTGGGTCCCCATGTCTGGCCTGCACACGGCACAGAAGCACACGTGACAGGAGCTGAGCTGGGAGATGGGTCAGAACACGCGTGGTGTGGGCCGTGTTCCTTGTCCTTCTCTACTCGAAGCCAGCAGCTCTGCCAGGCACAACAGGTTTCCATGGAAACCACTTGGTCAGCTGGGCCGTCTCAGTGCTGCTGCCATGGAAGCATGTTGTCCTCTGGGTGATGGGCCACATTACGAGTGGGGGAGACTGTGGGCTTCCAGCTCACGTCCGCTCCCGCGGCCCACCCCCTCCTGGAGGCTGTCTCTGAGCTACTTACCGCTGCATCACCAGGCCTGGTGTTGGGCGCTTTACAGAGAGGAGGAAAGATGCTGTAAGCTGTCAAGTGCCTGGTGCGAACAGGCCAGCAAGAAGGAGCCGGTGGTCATTGTGGAATCAGAGGCTGGGGGTGGGGGGAGAGCCGCCAGGGAGGGGCCCGTAACCACCGCCTACTGCCCACCACCCGCCAACCAGGGCACGGAGGAGGCCCGGGCCCCCAGAGCCCCATGCAGACCTGCCTTTGGCGTGGTCCCCCCGTCTCCTGGCCCTGCTCCCCATCCACGCCCCCCAACACCACACACACTGCACACACCACACACATTGCACACAGCACACACATGTACACACACATTGCACACAGCACACACATGTACACACACATTGCACACAGCACACACATGTACACACACCACACTTACCCGACCCACATCATACAGACACACATCACATCCAACATGCACACCACGTAGACACCCCCACATCTGCACACACATCGCAGACACAGAGCCCACAGTTTCAGACAGGACAGGACACGCTGACCATCCCTGTGAACCAGCTTCACAGGAAGCGCCCTGGGGGTGGTGATGAGTGGAACACAGTCCTTACCGGCCACACAGGGCACATACCCAAGCAGCCTCACGTAGCTTTCATGTAATTTCGAGAAGAGCTTATTTGTTAATCGAGTTTCCAAAGAACCGCAACCAGCAACCAAACAGCTGTCTCCTGAGCACCGGCAGGCATCCTCCCAACCCCGCCCTCTTTTAAGCCTGGGGGGCTGTGGGCCCCTTGCGCCTTCCCAGTCGGACCGTTTAAGGGCACAGGGGAGCAGGGTCCAGCCAGCTAAGTGTTGGTGTCAGCCAGGAAATGTCAAAAATATGAGAGGAAAAACTGGAGAGTGAAAAATGGAATGTGAGGGCTGAGATGATGGAAGGATGGGAACTGCCTCCAGGGAGAGGAGCAGGTCTCCTTCATCGACGTCAGTCTCAGATGTGTACTAGTGTGTGTGCACTAATGCGTGTGCGCTAACGTGCAGGTGTGCACAGTGGGTGGGTGTGCACAGTGTGCGGTGTGCACCCGTGTGTGGGTATGCTCCAGTGGGTGGGTGTGCAGTGGGTGGGTGTGCACAGTGGGCAGGTGTGCACACTGGGCGGGTGTGCACCCATTGGTGGGTGTGCAGTGTGTGGGTGTGCACAGTGGGAGGGTGTGCAGTGTGTGAATGTGCACAGTGTGTGGGTGTGCACAGTGGGAGGGTGTGCAGTGTGTGGGTGTGCACAGTGGGAGGGTGTGCAGTGGGTGGGTGTGCACAGTGTGTGGGTGTGCTCCAGGGTGGGTGTGCAGTGGGCGGGTGTTCACCTGTTTGTGGGTGTGCGCACTGGGCGGGTGTGCACACTGGGCAGGTGTGCACCATTGGCGGGTGTGCACAGTGTGTGGGTGTGCAGTGGGCGGGTGTTCACCTGTTTGTGGGTGTGCACACTGGGCGGGTGTGCACACTGGGCGGGTGTGCACAGTGTGTGGGGTGCACCCATGAGCAGACGTGCACCCATGGGCTCTGCGAGCATGTGCCCTCAGCCTGCCCCCAGGCCCTGGCATCCCCCTCCCAAGCCCCTGCCCCCGACTGGTCCCTCCCTGCCCCCCGGGCCTTCACCCCCGTCACTGACCTCAGCCCCAGCTCCGCAGGTCCCCTGTGACCCTCTCCTGTTGGGAGGGGTTGGCCCACAGTGTGAGCGTCTCCTAGACCCTGGATGTCACACGCCAGCTGGGGGGACCCCTGTGAGCGTGGATGCAGGAGGCCCTGGGCCTGGGCAAGGGGGTCCTCCACCCCATGGATCCTTGGGTGAGAGAGGAAGAAACGGGAGATAAGCTAAGAGTGACGAAAGCCCTTCCATTTAGGAAGAGACGTCAGCGTTCTCAGGCTCTTCAGATGCCCGTCACCCTTCTCAACCTGCCTCTGGGTTCCACCAGGCCCTGAGAACAGCGCCCTCAGCCCTGCCCTGACCCTGGGCCCTAGACCCAGACTCGTGCCAGGAGCCCCCCAGGTGGGGAGCGAGCAGCCTCGTGAAGCATCGTCCCCACACCCTTCCCTCCAAACCCTCAGCCACGTGATAGGGAAAGGCCTGGCCGTGCGCACGGGGGCCCGGAGCTTGGCAGGTCTCACTCTGGACTGGGCACAGGAGAGGAGGAATGGAGAGGCCGCAGGGGCAGGACAGGCGTGGAGAGCGTGGAGGGCACCTGCTCCTGACTCAGTTAGACCCCAAGGGACAGCAGGGGGAGAAGGGCCCGGACTCTCAGCTGTGAGGATGCCTCCTGTCCTGAGGATGGTGAGGAGGGCCGGGGACAGGCCCCGCTGGGGGTGAGATTACAGGGGCCGGGGCCCCGCACCCCTTCTGTAGACACCTCACTCCTGGACAGACTCAGAGCCTGGTCCACATGACACCCTGGCCAGAGGAGCCCTGTGTTCGCAGTCAGGCTCTGGCAGGCACAGCAGGATGAGGGCCATCAGGGAGAGAGGACAGGCCCCCGTGACGGGGAGGATGGGCCCCAGTGACGGGGAAGATGGGCCCCCAGTGATGGGGAGGACGGGCCCCCAGTGATGGGGAGGACGGGCCCCAGTGATGGGGGAGGATGGGCCCCCAGTGACGGGGGAGGACGGGCCCCAGTGATGGGGAGGACGGGCCCCCAGTGATGGGGAGGACGGGCCCCAGTGATGGGGAGGATGGGCCCCAGTGACAGTGAGGAGGACGGGCCCCCGTGACAGGGGAGGACGGGCCCCAGTGACAGGGGAGGATGGGCCCCCAGTGATGGGGAGGACGGGCCCCAGTGATGGGGGAGGATGGGCCCCCAGTGATGGGGAGGACGGGCCCCAGTGATGGGGAGGATGGGCCCCAGTGACAGTGAGGAGGACGGGCCCCCGTGACAGGGGAGGACGGGCCCCAGTGACGGGGGAGGATGGGCTCCCAGTGATGGGGAAGACGGGCCCCAGTGATGGGGGAGGATGGGCCCCAGTGATGGGGAAGACGGGCCCCATTGATGGGGGAGGATGGGCCCCCAGTGATGGGGAGGACGGGCCCCAGTGACGGGGGAGGATGGGCCCCAGTGATGGGGGAGGATGGGCCCCAGTGATGGGGAAGATGGGCCCCAGTGATGGGGGAGGATGGGCCCCAGTGATGGGGAGGACGGGCCCCAGTGACGGGGGAGGATGGGCCCCAGTGATGGGGGAGGATGGGCCCCCAGTGATGGGGGAGGATGGGCCCCTAGTGACAGGGAGGACGGGCCCCTAGTGACAGCAGGGAGGACAGGCCCCAGTGACGGGAGGACGGACCCCCAGTGACAGTGGGGAGGATGGGCCCCAGTGAGGGGGAGGACGGGCCCCAGTGACGGGGAGGATGGGCCCCAGTGACTGGACGGCCTGCACAGGAAGGACCTGGGGGCAGAACCCAGGGCAGCGATGCTGGTGAGGGTCAGCGGGACTGGGAGCGGACCCCACATGCCCTCAGGGGTCCAGCTTTCTTGTTCTCCTAGGGCAGACCTGCCCCATCCTCCCCGGACGCCACAGCAGAGTCCTCTCTCACCCTCCACAGCTCACAGCTCCATCAGAACCATCACGCCCTCGGGAAGACCGACTTGGAGAAGTGATCTTTCCAAGGTGGCAGGGGGACATGGAGCCACCCCTCCCTTCCAGGCATGGAGCAGCCGCTGAAGCGCCTCCAGGGTGGGGCACACACAGGGTCCTCTCCTCTCACCCCAGCTTGGTTCTCCAGGAGTGGGCATCTCCTCGGGGACGCTGGTGACGTCTGGAGGCAGTTTCGATCATCAGAGCCTGGGGGTCCGGGGCTCCTGCTCCCAGGACTCCTGGAGGCAGTGTGGGTGCTGCTGAGTGCTCAGAGGGGCCCACGCTCAGCACCAGAGGCCTCAGGGTGAGAAGCCCCCGGCACAGTGAAGCACGCCCTCCCAGCCGGCGTGTCTCCCCCAGGGCAGCCCCTTCAGGCTTTCTGCTCCCCAGGGGCTGGTCCATCCCTCCAGGAACCTTCCTGGGTCGGCGGCAGGCATGCGGGGACAAGGCTCACCCACAGATGCACGTCTGTGCTCACTCGCCCGCCACCCAGCCCAGAGGCAGCACCCACGACCATTCACTATCAACCAGTAGCCTTGGGGGTCCCCTGGTGGGCCACTCCACGCTTTCTACAACAGACAGGATGGTGGGGCACTTCCCATCATGGGTACAGCCCCCGACCTGCCCAGGGACCCTCCTTGTCTGGCCAGCAACCTCCTCACTCTTCCTTTCTGAGAAGACAAGACATCAATCACTCCCCAGAGCCTCCCTCGGAAAATGAGCGAAGGACGCCGGGCTGGGCTGAGTGACAGAGGACGGCGCGGTGCTGACGTGCGACAAAGCCTCGCCAGCACCGTGACGGCAGGTCGGTGCAGCCAGCAAACTGCCCGCAAGGGCAGACTGTCTCGGCGGGATCAACCACCCCCTGGAAAACAATTTCACACTAGAATAAACAGCAGAGTGAAGTAATAAATGCGTCGCATTGTCCGGTTCTCAACCTGGGCCTTGATATAGATTAAAAACAAGTCAGTTATTCTCATCAATGACAGAAGCTCACCGTGCTTAGCAAAATAAGATGGAGAGGTCTGGGTGGAGAGCGGCCGTCCTGGGATGACCCGTGTCTCCCGGGGAGGCCCCAGTCCCCTGGCCCGAGAGCAGAGGAAGCAGGGGGGCAGCGTTTCAGCTGCAAGGGCCTCATTGTAAAATACAGACGCAAAGCACAAGAATGCAGGTGACTTTCAGGAAGCACCCCGCCTCCCCAGGGATTCAGTCCTGCCCTGCGTCCCGAGAGGGCGCTCGCCTCCTACCGCAGAGGAAGACGCACCTGCCCCCAGGTCAGGGCCGGGCCGCTGTCTGTGTCTGCAGGACATGAAACCTCCCGGGAGGCCTTGGGAAGATGTCGCCTGAATCCTAGACGCGTTCTCGTGCCTGTCAACCCGTGACGCAGACGGAACTACTTCACTTCTGCTTGTGGGGCCGATGCACTCCGGGTCTCTGGATCACTCAGGGCCGGGAGGTTTTGTGACAGAGGGAATTGCTTTGCTCAGACAAGGCCATGGTGCTCGCGGAGGGGAACAGTGACCTTGATGATGGCTGAACGCCCTGCGCCCAGTGACCACGGCCTCAGCAGTCTGCTCCCCCAGCCCACCTGTGTGATGCTGGGGGAGCGTGACTGCCCTCCCGAGCTGCTGCTCAGCCCACCTGTGTGATGCTGGGGGAGCGTGACTGCCCTCCCGAGCTGCTGCTCTGTGCCAGGCCTTGCCCACGCCCCTGCTTCCAGAGATACCCCAGCCCCGCGAGCCCCAGGCCCTGCCCCTGCAGACGGCCAGCCGCCCCCCGGCCTGTCAGCTGCCCATTGGTCCCTTTAGAGGGTCCTCACATTCAAGCCTTGGACCTCTCATTCATGGCCCTCGACGATGAAAGACCAGGAGATCAGCTCTGGCTGGTCCTGGTGGGCCCCGGGCACGGCACCCCTGGCCCATCGGGGTTCTGGGGAGCGGCCCTCCCCCTCCCAATCTGCTGGCACCCTGACCACCTGTCTGTCCGTGGGCACTCCTGGAGACACCCCCGTCCCCTACGAACGGCCTCTCATTTGCAGCCTGCACAGATGGGGAGCCCCATCTCCTGGGCACAGCCCCTGCCCTAGCCCTCCCCATGGGGCTGGTGGTCCTGCCGCCTGGCCAGGCTGGCCCTCTGAGGCCGCCGCAGGGCCGGCCACAGCCCTGTGGTCCCAGGGCCCAGGGATAGGCGTTGACGGGGCCTCAGCCATGGCCTCTTGCTTTGGAGCGCGGCCGGACGGGGCAGGGTGGGGACCCTGCTGGGGCCCCGTGCCCCCTGGTGGCCCTATCGCTCCGCAGCAGTTGGTCAGAAATGTGCCTGTGTGTCCACGAGGTCACAAGTGCCATCAGGGGCGCCCCTTCTGGGGACGAAGGAGGCCATAGGCACCCACCTGACTGAGCCCCAAAGACCTGCTCTGACCCTCCTGTCCCAGAGGGACTGTCCCCGACCTGGGCCTGGCTGCTCCCACACAGCCCATCCCGGTCGCTCCCTAGCAGGGGCTGCCGGCTGGTGCACCCCTCCTGCAGGGCTGGGGGCGACTGGGGCCCCAACATCTTCAGGCACCATCAGCCTGCGATCTCCACTACGACAAGGGACCCCGATTCTTCAAAGCTATAGACATTTTTTTTGTAGTTGTTATTCTTCTTTTCCCCATTTTGGGAGCCAGGAATCTAAAGATTAGAACATTGAAAAATAACTCCAGATAAGGGAGAATTTAGAAACTCACCACAAGGAGATGCTCAGGCTCAGGAAAGGCCTGAGGGAGCCTCGCACTTTCAGTTCTGGGTGATTCTGGGCGAAGACGCAGCCTCCAACCTTCAAACAAGAAAGGAAGGAAGACCAAGGCGGGAGCTGACCTCCAGACTGACCACAGTGTAAGAGCCAAGGGCCCACTTTTCAGCAGCAACAGCAGATCATCAGGGAAGCGAAGAAACACGAAAGTCAGTCCCATGCAAGGGAACACAAGAAACAGAGAGAAAGCGCCCGAGGAGGCCCTCACTGCTGGAGCCGCCTGCGCGCTCTGTGTCCGTGGGCCTGGCCACTGTGCTGTGTCTTTCGGTTCTAGGGGCAAGTGAGTTGAGACGGTATTTACCTTTCTCTGTCTGACCTACTTCACTTATCCCTCAACTTATCCACGTTGTCACAAGTGGTCAGATCACATTCATTTTTTATGAGTGAATACTATTCTGTGTATATGTATTTGCCACACTCCTGAGTCCATTCAACCATCGATGGAAACTTGGGCCAGTTCCATAACACGATTACTGTAAATAACGCTTCAGTGAACATGAAGTGCCTGTCTTTTCAAATTACTGTTTTTGTTTTCTTCAGATATATTTACCCAGGAGTGGAATAGCAGGATCTCATGGTAGTTCTACTTTGAATTTTTAAAGGAACCTCCGTCCTGTTTTCCATAGTGACTGCACCAAGTTACGTTCCCATCGATAGTATCCGAGGGCTCCCTCCTCGCCAAGTCCTGCCCAACTTTGATTGTTTATATTCTTTTGGATGGTAGCTACTCTGACAGGTAGGGGGTGACATCTCATTGTGGTTTTGATGTGCAGTTCCCTGGTTATTAGTGATGCTGATCATCTTTTCATTGAGTTAGACAAGGCTGTGGTCCTAGTGTGATTAGAGTGACTAGTTTTCTGTGAGTATGGTTTCAGTGTGTCTGCCCTATGATGCCCTCTTGCAACACCTACCGTCTTACTTGGGTTTCTCTTACCTTGGACATGGGGTATCTCTTCACGGCTGCTCCTGCGCTTTACTTTGGACAAGGGGTGTCTCCTCACCGTCGCCCCTCTCGACCTTGAACGTGGAATAGCTCCTCTAGGCCCTCCTGCGCCCTCGCAGCCACCACTCCTTGGACGTGGGGTTGCTCCTCCGGCCACCGCCCCTGCCCTCGGGCGTGGGGTAGGTCCTCCTGGCCGCCACCCCTGGTTGACTCATTGGAAAAGACTGATGCTGGGAGGGATTGGGGGCAGAAGGAGAAGGGGACGACAGAGGATGAGGTGGCTGGATGGAATCACTGACTTGATGGACGTGAGTCTGAGTGAACGCTAGGAGTTGGTGATGGACAGGGAGGCCTGGGGTGCTGTGATTCATGGGGTCGCAAAGAGTCGGACACGACTGAGTGACTGAACTGAACTGAACTGATCATCTTTTCATGTGTGTTAGCTGTCTGTAAGTTTTCTTCAGAAAAATGTCTGTTTGGCTCTTCTGCCATTATTTAAAATTTTTCACTGTTGTTTTGATGTTGACCTATATGAATTCTTTAAATGTTTTGGATATTAATCCCTTATTGTATATATCATTTGCGAATATCTTCTACATTTTGATAGGCTCCCTTTTCAATTTATTGATGGTTTCCTTCGCTGTGCAGAAGCTTTTCGTTTAGCACCTGATGTCCTAGACAGTTAGAGTGGGGGCGAAGGTGAGAGACCGAATGAGGATGAAGGACAAGCCCAGGGTGCTCGAGCACGGATGCTGGCAGGATGACAGCCGAGACCAGAGAGCGATCTGGACTCTCTTCCTTGTGGTTCTCGAGGATGACACGTTCTGGGGGCAACTGCACAGTGGTACCTGCCTCCTCTCAGAGGTTACTGTTTGAGGGTCTTGGGTGGGTGACAAGGCCTCCAAGGCCTCCAAGGGGCAACAGAATGTGAGGACGAGGGGTGTCTTCCGTGAGGGAAGGGAGAGACCAGATGTCAGTGGACAAGAGCCAGGCACAGGGCATCTGCATGTCCAGTGGGGGAGCCTTAGAGGGTCAGCAGAGCCTCTGTGCGAATGCATGTGCACGCATGTGTGCATGTCTGCACACGTGCACGTGTGTGCACACGCATGTCTGCGTGTGTGCCCATGCCCGCACATTCATGCACGTGCGTGTATATGTGCATGCCTGCATGTCTGCGTCTGTGTGCATGTTTGCATGCATGCATGTGCGCACATGTGTACACGTATGTGGGTTAGAGGGAGGCAGATGTCTCACTCAAGAGGGGCACAGCAGCCCCTCCCTCTCCCCAGTCCCCAACCCCTGCCTTTCCTGCACAGTCTCACTTGTGTTTTGTGTTAATTGCACTTAATATGCAAGTTTCATGATAACTTCAGGAAATAAGCTCAATTAAATGTAGATATATTCAGCTTACTGTTGCATTTTACAAATATAATTTTTCCATTGATGTTTAATTGCCTTAAAATTCTTTCAAGGTTAAAAGGGAACTATCTCTTGAACATTAGTTATTAAATTATGTAATGCCAATTAACTTGCTGAATTGATTTGAGCTTTATGACACTTTTTATTGATTGTTTGAAAGCAAGCTTCTAATTATCAAAGGATTGGATATTTTCAACTCAAAAGTCCTCTGAGACTAACAGAAAGCTGGCCTGTCATTTTGAAGGTCTTGGTTCCTTATGACCAGTGACCTGAACCCCAGTGTGGGCTCAACCAAAGGAAGCATTTTCCTGGGTGGAGGGTTCCGGGAAGCCTTGAATCTGCAGCTGGTTTTCCACGGTGTTACCCAGCTGCTCTCCAGATCAACAGCGGCACCCAGAAGTAGCCATGTGATCTTCATAGGCAAAGAGCTGCTATTTCCTCCATTTGTCCTGCTTGGAGATAAAGCACCCCGCCCCCAGGGTCTACCCCTGGGTAAACACCAGGGGTCTGCGATGGGTCCCTATAACCAGGGATGTGTCCTTGCTGTTGAATGTCCAGTGCACTCAAGAGCAGGGATTCTACAAAAAGGCATGAAATAAACTTAATTATGTGTTGAAAGTGAAAGTCATTCAGTTGTATCTGACTTTTTGTGACCCCATGGACTATACAACCCCTGGAAATCTCCAGGCCAAAATACTAGAGTGGTAGCCTTACCTTTCTCCAGGGGATCTTCCCAACCCAGGAATCGAACTGGGGTCTCCTGCATTGCAGGTGGATTCTTTACAAACTGAGCTAAGAGGGAAGCCCCAATTATGTATTAGTCATAATCTTAATTAAAAGCCACCAAGGCTTAAGCAAAAGCTAGCAAATAGCATGTTTTGAAATTGTGAAAATTTTATTTTTAATTTGTTAAATTAAAATTTATATTTAAATTATGGAAGTTTATACTTTTATAGCAGCATCATTAAAATCATAGGGAAAATTCAATGAAATGTGTGTAAAGTCATGCTCTAAAAACTACAAGCACTGTTGAGTAATTAAGCACCGAATCGAGCTATGAAGTTAAAATAATATCAGTCAGCTTCTCGTAGTGATCGTGTTTTCCACGTTGAACAGATTCATGAGATAATTATTCTGTAAAGCCTTTGGCTTCCAGAACGTGGTTTAAAATCACAGCCGAATTAATTCAGCCTTTGGCTCCTCCTCCAGCCCTCTTTTATTGACTTTTCTCTCACTTCCCAAATATACAGATTGCATTTCTGGTTTTATTAAAACTGCCCTGCTGCAGAATACTTAATGGGATTCAAAAATGGGTCTCATTTATTATTGCATAATTAACACACCCAAAAGTTTCCTTTGCCACAAAACCCTGAGTGCTTTATTACTGTATTTTGCAAAACAGAGAAGGGAAAATGATTGCTGGAGACTCTCCAAGAAAAATGTGCTAGACTCCTACTGCTCATTTATGTGAGCTGATGTGGGATTTTGGCCCTTAGTACAGATGGTCCCTGACTTACAATTTTTCTACTTTACAATGGTGCAAAACCGATACAGCTTTAGTAGAGTCTGTACTTGGAATTTTGAATTTTGGCCTTTTCCTGGGTTGGTGATATGAGGCTGAATCCTCCCCTGGAGTGCTGGGCAGTGGCTGCAGCTCCCAGTTGGTCACGAGATCATGAGGGTGAACAACCAATACACTTAAACCATCCTTAAACTCTAAGGGATTATTACTTTCATCATCATCACTGTAACCATCAGCACCACCGCCATCACGACCACGATGTCCGCCATCGCCTCCATCACCTCCGCCACCGCCACGTCACCGTCGTCCTCAGGGGATAAGGCGGCCCTCTGCGCCCCTCTGTCCCGCTGCCTCCATGCTCTCTTCACAGTCGTCAACTCAAATGTCAAAGCTGCCTCTTGTCCTGATACCTTTAACTTCTTTTCCGTGCTTATTTCTTCTATCCGTCAGCCAGGCTATCACAATCTCAACTCATATAAACAGCAGACTAATTGCATTGTTTTTAACATTTTGAGAAAAACCCTCAAATGCTGCACCTTTGTTGCCCTGACAGTCTCTCATCATTTTTAATTTTTATTAAGTTTATCTACTTATCAAAAAACATTAAAAATGAATAGACATGTGACACTTTGGAACATATTACATAGATTTAGAAATAGGTGCAGATGTAGATATGCAGATATAAAAAGGGAGAGTCATTCTGTACAATTCAACAATTAATACATGAAAAACCCATTGAAAAATGCAAATAGGCATTTCATGAAAAGACATTTGAATACCAACAAGCATATGAAATCATGCTCAACATCATTATTTATCAGGGTGATGCAATTAAAAACCACAGTGAGATACCATCTTCAACCCACTAGAATCACCAAAATGAAAAACTTCTGATGATTCTCATACCAAACACTGTCAAAGGCATGAATTAACTCAGGCATAGCTGAGCGAGTATAAAATGAAACACTCACTTTGGCAAACACTTTGATAGTTTTCTTAAAATAATGTCAAATACACATCTGACCAAACAATTCCACTGCTAGTTCTTTAGCAAAGGAAGTTAGGAATATGTGTTCACAAAATCAATTGTACAAGAATTTGTACAATTGTTTTTTTACAGCAGCTAGAAACTGAAAACAACCCAAATATCCATCAACTGAAGAATGAATACCAAATTATGGAATATTCCAGATGCAGTGCTGCTTAGAAATCGAATGCAACCCATCCATAAATGGAACAAACATTATTCTGAGTGGAGTAGGCCAGACGCAAAGCACGTGTTCTGTATGATCTCACTGACATGAATTTGAAGGACAATCGAATAAGTGAGTTAGTGAAAGTCGCTCAGTCCATGGAATTCTTTAGGCCAGAATACTGGAGTGGGTAGCCATTCCCTTCTCCGGGGGACCTTCCCAACCCAGGAATTGAACTCAGGTCTCCCGTATTGCCGGCAGATTCTTTACCAGCTGAGCCACAATGGAAGCCCAAGAATACCGGAGTGGGTAGCCATTCCCTTCTCCAGCAGATCTTCCCGACCCAGAATCGAACCAGGGTCTCCTGCATGCAGGTGGATTCTTTACCAACTGAGTTATCGGGGAAGCTCCACCGAGTATGGGCTTTGGCTTTGGTATAAAACTCAGCAGATTGGTTTCTTGGTGTAAGCAGGAAGTGTTATCTTAAACAGCCCAAGCAAGCTTTCTGGGGTGATGGAAAAGTCCATGTCATGCTTTTGCAGTAGTTTTATGGGCATGTGAAATCTCCCAAATTTATCTAACTAGCAGTTAAGATAAGTTACGAGCTTAATAAATAAACAGCATGTGTTCATGGGGAACATGATCTAACACCGGCCCTAAGTCTTTTCTGAGCAAGATGAACTGGCAAGCTGGATGACCACCAGCCACACGGGTTTATTTTACGGTTCAGCCTGAGATATTGTCTGCTGACAGCCGTGGGCATGGTCTATCACCCCTTCCCCCCGGCCAGTCACAATCGGCAGTCATCTCACAAAATAATGAGTCTGCCAGGACAGAGAATCCCAGAAGATCTCGAAGGAATCCACTTCTTGAATTTCATTTCTAACTTTTCCTTCCCCTTGAAGTGTTTCAGACCCCAGTAGCCCTCCTCACAAGACAGTGACGCGAAGTCACAGCAGGAGAAAAACATCAGCAGAAGCACCGTGACCAGCTGCCATCGGCCGAGGAGGGACGCTCAAGGGTGAGAACAGAGGGAGAAGGGGACCAAGGGGTGCCCGGGGCGGGCGGGGCACAGAGGGCAGCTGGAGAGAGGGTGGAGGAAACACACACAGGAGCCAAGGAGAGCCTCAGACCGGGATGGAAATTGGTAGTTTTGAACTAGGTTTCTGTCCCAGGCAGCATCATGACTTTGTAATAAAAGAGACGCCCAGGTATCCCCAGTAGAAACACATTGGACAGAGAAGGCCCAGACTGCTTTATGTTTTGTTTTTGGCCGAGAGGCATATGGCATCTTAGCTCCCAGACCAGGGATCAAGCCCGCACTCCTGCACTGGAAGGGAAGTCTTAGCCTCTGGGCCACCAGGGAAGTCCCTCAGTTGATTTCATTTTGTTTATTGGGATAGAGCTGCCTCAGAGCCTTGTTTTACAATAAGCAACTCCTTCCAGGATGAACACCTTTCTCTGAGACCTGTAATCAAAGCTTTTCTTTGAGGTGTGCTCTTTGTATTTAATGATCCCGGAATCTGTGACCAATTCTTCCTCTCAGAACTTTGTGGTGACATCAGGGATCCTCTGTCTCCTGCTGCTTCTGTAGATTTTCATTTCTTGTACATATATGTATGAGGAACGGGGAAACTCCTTTTGCCCATTTTAGTTTTCATTTGATTTGTGGGTAATATGTTTTCTAGAGGACTAATTTATCCAAAACATTCTCATTACTGACTCTTCAAACCCTGAACGGTGTGCAACAGGGGCAGCAGGGCTGCCGCGTGAGCCTCCCGACCGCGTTCTGGGGCCAAGAGACAGAAGGTGAGCAGGGGCGGCTGCACGTCTGTGGGCCGACTGGGGATCTTCAGCCGCGTCCTCACCCTGCCCTGGGCCAGCGCTCCGGGACGGCCCAGGAACCTGGTTCTAGGTCTGAAACAGCCTTCTTGGTCTTCAACAGTTTTCACGGGTCAGGCTCTGTGAGCCCCACTCCAGAAAACCTCAGAAGAGGAAGAGAAGGACAAGCCGTGTAAGGGGGTGGAGGGAGGCTGGGGAGAGCGCCGGTTCCAGGGGCATCCCTCCTCAGTCCCGCTGACTGCGGCCTCGGGCTCTGCAGCGTCTGTCCTAAGGAAACGCCTTCCCTGTCGCAGCCAGCGACACAGGTGGGGGCGTGGACGGGGCACAGGGCTCAGCCGCTGTCCCTGGCCCCCCGCCTGCTGGAGCGGAACCCGGGTTCTTGGGTCTGGGTGACAATATTTGGGATTGGTTCCTGGGGCTGAGAAAACTCACGCTGGAAAGAGGACTGGCCAGTGTCAGGGCCGAGTGGGCAGTGACCCGTACAGGGCCGTCTTTCCAAAGAACCTAAGTGACTCTCTAGTGAATGGGAGGTGTAGGCTGCTCCGGAAAAAGGATGCATGTGAAAAACAGCTTTGTATGACGCAAATCTCTCCCAGGATCGTTGTCATAATTTGAGAGCTGAAGAAACCTGGTGACATGCGCAACTTTTATTCTAAGATAACTTTCATTCTGTCCACTTGACAATGGCTTTTATGAGGCTCAAATGAGGTCACACACAGTTTGAGAGTAACGTTAATCTGGAAACACTTTGCAAATACTGGCCATGGTCTGTGTGACATTATTAGTATTAATCCAATCAAAAACTTTTTCTTGGAACCTCCTGAACTATTTTCTAGTGCATCACAAAACTACATGGATAAATTAGATTTAATTGTTTCCATTTTATTCCAAGGCACAGAGGGAAAATACTTGGAAATTTATGACAAAACTGGGGCTGGAATCCAGGTCAGTTGTCTCCTGAGATGGTGTGTTTCCTATTATGCTGCATTACTTCTATTCAGAGAAATTTGACCGGGAAACCACAGCGCCCTGGCTCCGTGTGCAGACAAGGGACATGGTCCCCTGGGGCAGGAGGGCTGCCCGTGGGAGCCGGGTTGGCAGCTTCTGGTGCGGGTCTGTGGGAGACGGCACAGCGTCTCGGTCTCTCCAGCACACACGGGCTTTCAGCTAACCCCAAAGCCACCAGCAGCACAAGAACATTTAACCCTGAAAGCGCCAGGCCCTCTGACAGGCGGTGACTAAGACGTGAGCGTGCTGGGGGCGTGAGCTCCGTGACACCACGGCTGGGCCTGGTCTGAAGAATCTCCACTCGGCACACGCCTGCTTATTCATCCGATGCTCCCGGTGACGAGTTCCAGAGAGAACTCATTCCTTCGTCTCCTTTTCAAGAGTCACTTCTCGGGACCAGGCCCTGTGATTTCTTGTCAACCCACAATGCGGAGACTGTAAATGATGCTGACGGCCTCGCCCCTTTCAGAGGTTGTTTATTTTTCTTCCTCATAAGTGCCCAGATGGCCCTGGCTCTTTGCCACAAAGAGCATCGGGAGTGAAGTTAAGAGCAGGGTTTGTTGGCAAAGATTTTCCTCAGCAACATGCTCACAAAGAGCCTGGAGATGGGATCAGGTGGACGGATTCTCCGCATTGGTCGAGGGGGGCTGGACGCTGGGGCCAGTGAGAAAGACACGGAGCAGAGAGGCCGGGACTCGCGTGGCAGGAGGCGGACAGATAAACTGACCGGAGAAGGAGAGGAATCGGGGCTTTATGTCAGTTGCCCTCTTCTCCCGTGTCGAAGCGTAAGTCCGTTATTTTAGGACCTGTTGTTGCCGTGTGATAAGACCGCTTCCTCCATCCTCCTCACAGCAGCCTTTCCTCCTTGTCTGACAGCAAGTTTCTCAGAGATCTGAGAGTGGGTTTCCTGTCCTGTTTTCCCACCACTTCCTCCTCTGACTTGGCTATTCCCTCCCCTCGACCTCTCTCTAAATCTGATCTCTGTCTCAGGCAGGAAATCCTCCCAAACTCAAGAAAAGCCTCCTCCTCTGCAGAAGATGGGCGGACCACGTCGGCTGACCAAACTCCAGGCTTGCGACGGCTTCTGCTGCACCCAGTGTGTTTCATCTGCTGTAAAAGTGTTTTCATGGTCGCAGTTGAGGTTACTGTAAATGTTTAACAATACGCATTTCTTGGTTTTGCAGAGGCCTGGACGGTCTCTATGCAGATCAGTGCCTCGTCTAATGTCTGTAAGCACGGTTTCTGGAAGAGCAATGGCTGGAGTCATGGATAAACTCAAAGGGGGATGAGGAGACAGGACCAAAAGGAAGCAGAGCCTCTGCAGTGAGAGGACGGACGTTCCTGGAGACATGTGCTCCACCGCCGCCTGCAACCTCGTGGGGAGATGAGGAAGCAGATTTCATCCAAACCACTGGGCGTGCTCCCCTGTCTGGCTCGGCCTCAGTTCAGGTCAGTCGCTCAGTCGTGTCTGCCTGTTTGCAACCCCATGGACTGCAGCACACCAGTCTTCCCTGTCCAGCACCAACCCCCAGAGCTTGCTCAAACTCATGTCCATCGAGTCGGTGATGCCATCCAACCATCTCATCCTCTGTCGTCCCCCTCTCCTCCTTCCCCCAATCTTTCCCAACATCAGGGTCTTTTCCAGTGAGTCATCTCTTCGAATCAGGTGGTCAAAGTATTGGAGCTTCAGCTTCAGCATCAGTCCTTCCAGTGAATATTCAGGGTTGATTTTCTTTAGAATGGACTGGTTGGATCTCCTTGCAGTCCAACAGACTCTCAAGAGTCTTCTCCAACACCACAGTTCTAAAGCATCCGTTCTTTGGTGCTCAGCTTTCTCTATGGCCCAACTCTCTCATCCATACGTGACTACTGGAAAAGCCATAGCTTTGACTAGATGGACCTTTGTCGGCATAGGAGAGCATTTTTTTTGATTCAGGTTCATCAGGGGAACCATGTTTTAGGTAGAAGGCATGGTGCACACGGGGGCCCCCAAAAGATATAGACCATGATGTTGTAAGGAAAGGGAGTGAGGAAGGACACTGCCCAGCAACCGTGCTGAACACTGCATTTATTTCTTGTAACCCTGGCAGCAATTCTGTGAAGTCAGATGTTACAGGCTGGGGTTCTCTGGACGCTCCCACTGAGATGGCATTTACCCCGCAGGATACTGATAAAGGATGATTATTATCCTGATTTGTGACAAAGGCACACAGGCAATTCAAGGGAGAAAAGATAGTGTCCTCAGCACCTGGTCCCAGACAAACTAGACACACGTGGGCAAAAGAATGTACCTACTGTGCGCTTAGAAAGGGAAACGCACTGTTTCTGTTTAACGTTTTACGCCACAGCACGTATTCTAATTGAAAAGTGAAGATCTTAGGTCCTACAAAAAGTTAACTCAGAACACGTCATAGAACTCAACATAAAATGCAAAACTGTAAAACTTCCAGAAGAAAATAGAGTGAAAACCTACCTGACTTCAGATTTGGTAATGAAAGATCAGATACAGCACCAAAAATATAATCCATGAGAGAAGGAACAGGCAGGCTGGATTACTGACATTAAAGAGTGGACCGGTGAGGCCCTGTGGGGGCAGAGCATGGTAGGGGGGAGGCGCAGGTGACCCCACAAAGGTTAACAGCACGTGGCAGAGCACCTCTCCCACTCACCAGAAAGAAAACAAAGTTCTGGGCTCTGAAAGCTTACTTTTCACCTTCTGAACTGTGAAAACCAGAATTTAGTTCCCCTTTCAGACAGAAGTGAGAACCGTGTGCACCCCTTCTCAGATTAGGATGCTCCTAGGGCGTCTGCTGAGCCCCCGTGGGACCGCTGACACCCAGGAGCCTCCGTCCCCACCCACTTCCCAGGCATTTCCAGGGAAGCCTGCAGCTGTGGGCTCACAGCCTCCCGGAACCTGGCGTCCTCGGCCTTCTCATCTGCCCTGTTAACCCTTGACACCCTCTCCACCTTCACCGGCCTACATGAAAATGGCTTTCTGCCCCACAGTTTTAAACCAAAAATGAGACATTTTCCTCTGCCCATCTTCCACTCCGCATCTCATCCTTGGAAAAACTGTGACTTGAACCCAAGAGAGGGTTTGCTTTTCAGAAGAGAGGTGGTCCTTTGTCCATGAACGTGAACAACGGAGGCTGACTGCAAATTCAAGTTCAGCCCAAGCCTGCTCTGAATGGGGCCTGCGCTTCTTGCAGATGCAGGTGAACGAGACCAGGGGTTCCCGGAGCTGAGCTCAGGGCCCTGTGCAGTGCCCCTGCGCCCAGCAGCGGGTTCCCCTCGGGCGCAGCTCTGAAGGGAACCAGGTCCCCGACATTGGGGGCCGCGGCCTGGCAGGGCGGGCAGGGAGGGCAGGGCGGGCAGGGCGTGCGTCAATGAGCCGAGCACTGCACACCGCTGTGCCGGAGCCCCAAGGCTGCTTTAACAGCACAGACCTCTCCTCTTTCACACGCATGTTGTTTGAAGCGGGTCTGAACCGGGGACGCAAGTGTGCGTCTCCTGTGTCATTTCAGATACAATCACACAGGCGGGTCTCGAGACGATAAGACACCTCACAGACCCTTGGGGTGACTCCTGTCCCTTTAATTCACGAATGTCACCTCCAATATCTCCTTCAATTCATCTTCCACGCTCTCCTGGAATTGCTTCAGTGAACTGCGTGACCGTCAGTCACCTAAGCCTCTCTGGAAAGAAGCGTGGACTCCTCACGGGTGCCCACGGCCTGTTTCTGCCCAACAACCAGCTTCGCCCCAGCGCCTCCTCCAGCCGCCCTCCTGCAGGTCAGGGCTGGCCCTCGGATGCAGGGCGTGGGGAACAGACGTCCCCTGGGCCCCGGTCTCCCCCTTCACCCAAGGGGTGACCTACAGCTCCTCCCCCAGCACCAAGAGGAGCAAGACTAGCCAGAGCCCCCAGCTCCCCAGGCCTCGCCTGTCCATCACGACCCCAGGAAAGTCACTCACGAGCTCCATCCCAAGCCTCAGCCCCTAGGGGCCGACAAGGCGGCAGGAGAGGGCCTGTGGGGGAGCCCTCTGTCCCCACACAGTGACGGGGCAGGGTCCTCTCAGGCACAGCCCTGCATCAGCCTGCACTTTCCTCCCTAGCTGAGCCCACTGCCAGGCAGCGTGTCGGCCTTTCTCACCCGGAGGAGCCGGGTGTCCAGGAGCTGCCCCGTCACCTGCCCCTCTGGCTCCCCTGTTCCGTGGCTCTCACACCCACGGGCAGTAGGAGGCTGGCCGGCCTGCCCCAGCTCAGGGGAAAGTCCTTCTCACCTCCCGTGGGTGTTCTCCTAAGGAGGAAACTCACACCCTGCCCCCGGATCTGTTGGTGTCATTCAGTCACTCAGTTGTCTCGACTCTTTGCGACCCCATGGACTGCAGCACGCCAGGCCTCCCTGTCCATCACCAACTCCCGGAGCTTGCTCAAACTTACATCCATAGAGTCAGTGATGCCATCCAACCATCTCATCCTCTGTTGTCCCCTTCTCCTCCTACCTTCAATCTTTCCCAGCATCAGGGTCTTTTCCGATGAGTCAGCTCTTCGCATCAGGTGGCCAAAATATTGGAGCTTCAGCTTCAGCATCAGTCCTTCCAGTGAATATTCAGGGTTGACTTCCCCGGGACGTGTTCAGCCCTTATTTAAGGGGTGGTTTTATCATCTGACTCAAGTATGATCTTGCTGAAATTAAAACTTTGCTATCTCCCCCTAAGCCTATCCTCCAGCAGATCTGTAAACAGAGGCTGCTGCCAGTTGCTGCCAGAGTCTGGGACACGCCTGGGGGCGGATTGCATCCGTGGTGGGAGCAACGCAGGTCTGGGGTCCTGGGAGCACTGGCACCAAACACCAAGGCCTCCAAGTCTGGGAGCCTCAGTGCAGCCAGGAGCCACCTGGCCATGCCGCTGGGAAGCGCAGGGACCCAGCGTTCCTTCTCCCTGTCCCGGGTGGACCCCGATGCTCAGGGCCCCTCGCCCCACGAGATGCTGTTCACAGCAGGGAAGGCCAGGAGGGACTGGAGGCGCCCACGTAGCATCCGATGGATCTGAGCCCAGGAGCCCCGCCCCTGGGCCCAGCGGGCTGCCGCAGGGCCTCCACCACGCCTGCCACTCACCATCACCATCCCCGAGCCCCAGGCTCCTCTCAAATGCTCCCACTGGTCACACCAGCCAGACCCTGCAACTCGTTGCGCCTCTCGTGGGGAGAGCGTGCGCCCTGGCCTGGGAGATCCACAGTGGGGAGGAGCAGCTGCAGAGTCCCTGGCACATGTCTGCCGTCTGCCGGCTGTGTGCTTCCTGCAGGGCCTCAGATGACGTGTAGACGTCGGCCAAGACCACGCTTGGCGTGTGTGGGAATCTTCTTTTTTTCTTTCTTTTTAAAATCAAGCTGAGTTACAATGTTCTGCTAGTTTCAGGTTTACAGCAAATGATTCAGACACACACATGTTGAGTGTACGCTCCTTCTCATCCTCTTCCGTTACAGGTGATTGTAAGATGCCGAATACAGTTCCCTGTGTTGTACAGTAGGTCCTTGCTACTTACCTACTTCATGTAGTGTTCAGGTCAGTTCAGTCACTCAGTCGTGTTCGACTCATTGCGACCCCATGAATCGCAGCACGCCAGGCCTCCTTGTCCATCACCAACTCCCGGAGTTCACTCAGACTCACGTCCATCGAGTCGGTGATGCCATCCAGCCATCCCATCCTCTGTCGTCCCCTTCTCCTCCTGCCCCCAATCCCTCCCAGCATCAGTCTTTTCCAATGAGTCAACTCTTAGCATGAGGTGGCCAAAGTACTGGAGTTTCAGATTTGGCATCATTCTTACCAATGAACACCCAGGACTGATCTCCTTCAGAATGGACTGGTTGGATCTCCTTGCAGTCCAAGGGACTCTCAAGAGTCTTCTCCAACACCACAGTTCAAAAGCATCAATTCTTCGGTGCTCAGCCTTCTTCACAGTCCAACTCTCACATCCATACGTGACCACTTGAAGTGTGTGCATGTCAATTCCAAACTCCTAATTCATCCCCCTCCTTTCCCTTTTGGTAACCATAAGTTCAGTTTTGAGGTCTATGGGTCTATTTCTGTTTTGTAAATAAGTTCATTGTATCATTGTGATTCCACAGATAAGCAACATCATATGATAATTCTCTCTCTCTGCCTTGCTTCACTCGGTACGATAATCTCTACATCCATCTGTGTTGCTGCAAATGGCATTATTTCATTCTTTTTCATGGCTGAGTAATATTTCATTATATATGTGCCACTCCTTCTTCATCTGTTCAGCTGTTGATGGACACCTGGCTGCTTCCATGCCGAGACCATATTTTCCTATTTATCACTGCATACACGTGAATCAGGGGCCATCACCACTCGTATCCCGAAGCCCACCCGTCTTCCTCACTGTCTCTCAGCCGCACCCCCTCCTCGTTACTGCAGCAAGTCCCCTCACATGCACATGGTAAAGCCTGTCTCTGCCCTGGGGTGGAGGGGGGCATGGTTCTGATGCAGGGTGCCCAGCATGGGCCCAGCAAGGAGAACGGGCAGCTTTTGCTCGAAAAGACCTGAACTGCCCACGGCTTTCGGACCAGGGTGTTGGAAGCCAGGTTGAGGGGGACGGTTGTGAACTTCTGAAGGGTTGGTGGTGAGGTAACAGGGTGATGTCTTGAGGATCTTCAGTGTCGGTCGGCAAGTTCCAGCCGCTCGAGGTCTGCGGTGGGCAGCGCACGTTTTCTCCCTGCTGCAGGGGGTGTCAGTGTCTGCGGCTCACAGTATTACCCGCAGTCCTTGAGGACAAAGTAAATGTCCTTGACTGTATTTAATGGCTTAACTATTATTATTTTGTCTTGCTTGATTGTCTTCCTTTGTTTTGGATTTTTCTCACCTCTCTGTTTCGATTTGCTCTCTGGAACGTGGACAAAGCCTCAGAGGCTAAAGCTTGTCTACAAACAAGAAGGGTGGTCGGGCACACAATCGGGTGGGGTCCCATCCCTGAGATCAGGCCTCAGGGAGGAGTCCCCGCCTCTCCCCTCCCTGGTCTCCCACAGCCCAGCCTCCCTCCCCCCAGTGTCCAGGGGCCCCGCACCATGCCCCTGCATCCCTTGGGAGCCTACGCGGGACAGTGGGCTGCCCAGGCCCCTCTGCACACCGTCCTCTGAGGGTCAGAGCTGCTCCAGGCAAGAGGGTGTCTCCGGCTGGACTCGCCCTGCGAGGCCTCGGACCCCCACCTCTCTGCCCACCCCCTGAGATGAGTCCCTCCTGGGGGCTGCTCGTCCAGCATGTATAGCAGGGCTGAAAACCCAGTTTCCACAGAACGAGGCTAGTTTGCTTTGCTTCATGCCTGGCCCTTAATTAGAATAAATAGCCTGAGACACACAATAAAATAAAAAATTGATGATTCAGTGACAGCTAATCGTTTGCAAGAAACAACAGATGCCCTTACAATGAAGATGTATTTCATAGTTTTTTTAAAGCACATTTAACTAACTGAATAATGCATTATAATGATCATGCTGATGTTTCTAAATACGTTTTTAAGAATGTATAATACAATTTTTCCTTTGAGGATGCCAAGGAGTTTTACTTAATTGGTGATGAAGTTAAAGCAGGAGTGGGTGCTGGCTTTTTACACTTGCCCATCACCAAGCTCCAGACAGAGGAAGGAGGACGCCCTGAGGCGGGAGGGTGGGGACATGCTGTCAGGGAGGGCAGACACAGCAGGGACTCACCGCAGGCTCCCTGACCCTGGAGGGCGGAGCAGGAGGCTGTTGGCACAGGCCTCGGAGGAGACGTCCTGACCCCAAGCAGGGCCCACACAGCTGGAGACTGGGCGAGACCCTGCAAGGCTGGGCCCAGGGCCAGGCGTCTCCAAGCAGGCATGCCCGACAGCAGGGCAAGGCTGGAGGGCAGGAGAGGGCCTCTCAGCTGGCCTGCTTCAGACCCAGGGCAGGAGCGGACTTCCCAGCTGTCCAGAGCCGCCAGACACCAGCAAACGTGGGCTAACCACCTTGCAGCCCGAAAGAGGGAGAGGGACCAGGTCTACCGAGGTCGTCCGCTGGGTACACGGGGGCCTGAATCTTTCAAACAGGCAGCAGGTGTGGACCCCTCCCTCGAGCAGCAGCCAGGCCCCGTGGCCAGCCCACCCGGGAGGCTCTGCCCCCAGGTGTGAGCATCACAGCGAGTCACTTGACCCAGAAGCACCACGAATCCTGCTGATTCTGTGATGACCTCATTGTAACTAATTAAAGACAGGAGTTCTGTTCTCATCTCCTGTCTGTTCATTTTATAAATGAAAACCTGATCCTATGACTCTCCAAAGTCTCCCACATCTTCAAATATAAACCTAATCTTTCCCGTTGCTCCAGTCTGCCCACCCCACCCCGGCCTGCGCCACCCACCTGTCACTGCTCCACCTGAGGCCGCCTCTGCTAGGACAGCCCCCCACCCTCCGCCATGGGCCCGTCTCCTGAACCTGGGGTCTCAGCACCCTCCCCAGCCCCCAGCCGTGGGCCTGTCTCCTGAATCTGGGGCATCAGCCCCCCACCACCGTGGGCCTGTCTCCTGAATCTGGGGTATCAGCCCCCTGCTGTGGGCCCATATCCTGAACCTGGGGTATCAGAACCCTCCCCCACCACCATGGGCCTGTCTCCTGAACCTGGGGTACCATCTGAGTCCGCATCCATCCTTAGCGACTGCAGACAGCTGGTGAGATGCTCTGGCATCAAAGCCCGCATATTCTTGAAAAGAGGGATTAAGTGGCTCAGATTTCATGTTTCTTGGCCAATATATCAAACTGGCACGGCCAAGAGCTCGTGGGTTTCTGTGAGACTGCGTCTTGACGGTGAAGGATGAATTTCTAGCCGAACATCCTGAGGCTCTGACTCACAGAGAGGCAGGGGGCGGAGGTGGGGGCGGGGGCTGGGCTGCTTCCCAGCTCCGTGGCCTCTGCCTGCGAGGCTCTAGCGGCCTTGGCCGTGCAGTCCCTGGAGGCGCTGCTGAACCAGGAGGAACCAGGCCGGGGAGGAGGAAAGAGCAAGGGCTCCAACTGGGGGGCCGACACCCCTAACCCTGGTCCCGAGGCTCAGAGGGGCGAGGCTGGAGGTCACAAGTGTCCAGCACTCGCAGCGACTCCTGTGGGTCGGGGTAGTGACCTGTGGAGTCGGCGCCCTCTGACTCCTGGCTCTGGAAAAGGGTCCCTCCCCTGAGGACAAGGCAGGACATTTGCTGGTGCTGATACTGACCCTGATGCTGGGAAAGATTGAAGGCGGAAGGAGAAGGGAACAACAGAGGATGAGATGGTCAGATGGCATCACCGACTTGACGGACATGAGTTTGAGTAAGCTCCAGGAGTTGGTGATGGACAGGGGGGCCTGGTGTGCTGTAGTCCATGGGGTCGCAGAGAGTCAGACACGACTGAGAGACTGAGCAACAACAGATACTGAGTGCATGTGAGGGATCTGGAGACGCTTAAAGGGAAACTGGTTCATAAACCGCTGCTCAGCACCACCCAGGACACACAGCCTAATGAACAGGGGCCTTGGGAAAGGGGGACCTGCCTCCCTGGACAGGGAGCACAGCTGCGGGGGGATGAGCTGAGGGCGGGAGTGGCCTCCCTGGGCTTAGACACCGTGAGGGGACCAGCCACACGCAGGTGGAGGGCCCGGGGCTGAGGGCCAACGGTCAGATGCAGGCGCACACAGGCCTCAGGCCTGGAGGTCTGCATCCAGAGCCAGAGCTGCAGGGCGTGGCCTTCCAGCTGAGCCTGCAGGCCTGGGCGGCGCGGGGAGGTTTCAGTGGAGGAACGGGGACCCTAGAAGACAGAACTGTCTGTCTCTCGAGGGCTGGGACCAAGAAGTGAGCCACCTCACAGGCAGGAACCTGGAGGAGTGCCCTGCAGGGCCGGACGGGTCACCCTCAGGGACCCCACGGCCGCGCCGCAGGCTGAGTCCCCTCTCGCCTCCTGATGCAGGCTCTTCTCTGGCCTGGCCGATGCGGACTCTGCTCTGGAGGCCCCAGGCCTTCTCCAGAGATGCCCTTGTGGAGGAGGAGCCCCGCGGAGGCCCTGAGGCTCAGGAATTCCTGGGTCGGCCATGCTGAGCGTGTCCTCTCAGGGCCGTTCCGGGAGCCGCCCTCCCCCTCCCATAGTGCGGTCAGCTCCGAAGCCGCCCCGCGCACCCCGCAGCCTCAGCCCCTGCCCAGAGGAGATGCCGCGGCTCCTAGTTCCCCCAACAGCAGGGTCCTCACGGGCCCGTCGGGGCGCGGGGCCTGTTCGCCCTTGTCACCCCGTCGGGTCTCACATCTGGCTTCTGAGTGCGCGCTGTGGAAGCAGGCCCAGAGCAGGTGCCCCGGGGTCTGTGCAGTCACGGAAGGCGGGATGGCGGCCCTCCTGACCCGGGGCCCCAACTCTGCTGCAGGAGAGGCGCCTGAGAGCTCGACGCGCTTCCACACCCAACGGTCTCCCCTCCCCGTTCTGCAGCCTGGTGTGGGGACAGGGTGGCCCTGAGAGTCAGGCCATGGGTGTGCTGTGCCCTGGCCACAAGCCCACTTCAGTCCCATTCGGGGCCCTGCCTGACTCCTCAGTGGAGACCCCAGGCTCCCGGCTAACCCTATCGGGCAAAGACTTGGCTGACAAAAGGCGTTGCAGGGGTTGGTGACCACTGACTCTGTGACTGCTTCTGTCTCCTGAGAGCAGAATATAGAATTAACCAGCCTTTAGGCATCATAGTTACGGGGCCTTGGGAGATCACCTGTGGCAGGAACCCAGCTCTGGAGCCCACATCCTGTCTAATGCTGCCCGATTGGGATGCCAGCCCTGGAGTGAATTCCGCCTCCAGCCCTCAGCCGTGGGCAAGTCACCCAGGCCGTGGTGGCCGGCCTGCTGCCCAGTCGCTGGGAGCTTCTGCTGACACAGTGGCATCTCCAAAACAGACGTGAGCAGATGTCCCACAGAGGGCAGGGAGTGCACAAATCTTACAGAGAAGGAAGCCTTGTGAGTCCACAAGATGCAGGTCAGTCCCATTTCGCGCTCATTCACTAAGATCTTTTATGATTCAAACAATTAGATCTGGCCCCAGCTGACATCTGCGGATGCCTCTTTGTTGAAGCCAATCAAGGCTTCAAAGCAGCTACAAAAGGAGGGGAGCTCGCTGTCCCTGAGGGATCAATTAACACCTCGAGTTTTTATCTCAGAGCTTTCTTGACGCAGCTGTCAGCTCCAATGGGACTGGTGGTGTAACACTAAGAGTTGCTTGGCCGGATTGCTAGTCTGTACTGAGCAGCAGTCAGAGGACAAGAAAGAATCGGGGTTAGTGAACACCTGCAGCTGTGCACGGAAAAAAACCCCAAAGCATCCTTAACAATCCTCTTCTAGCTCATGTATGCAGCCATAAACCTTACCCGTGATACGACACGTGATTAAAGAATGTTCAGAGACACAGATGGGTTTTCGCATAAGCTTCTACACTAACAGAAAGCATCAAAGAACTCAGCTCTGTTTGTTGCAGGCACCGCTCCCTCGGAAGGAACGCTGCCCTGGCCGCGGGGGCCGTGAGTCCCTGGTGGCCATTGTCTGGGCGTGGAGCGGGAAACACCCTGCATCTGGCTTTTCTGCGCAGTATTTGCTTGGCCAAGCATCCGTGTCGCAGGGCGGAGCAGCAGCTTCTCTTCTTCGCTGCACGCTATTCCATTGTGTGGAAGCATTACAAATCATTCTGCTGCTGATGGATTTCAGGATTTCATCTGGCATGGAGAGAGACCCCCAACAGGAGCCCCGGCTCCATAGAGGCAAGGCCAGCCCAGGAGAGGAGAGGGAGGGGTGGCACCGGCCTGTGCCCTCCCGGCAGCCAGAGCACAAGGGCCGACAGGCGGGCACGGCTCCCAGGCCTGGGTCTGGAGGGTGTGTGGACTCAGCCGGCAAGTGCAGGCATGCAGCGGGGCAAGGGCCGGGGCTGGCGGCTCCCTGAGCTCTGCTGGACATCTGACGGCAAACTGCAGCCCTGCTCCCGGGAGCCCCGAGCCTGCTGCCGTCAGCCGAAAGCAAAGGCCACCCCACCACATCCGGGTGCACCAGGCGCTCCGCTGCTGGGGCCGCCTCTGCCGTGGCTTCAGGGAGTCTCTGCGCTGAGCTGGCAGACCCTGAGGCTGCAGCACAGCAGGCAGACAGTCACAGCATCGAAAGAGCACAGCCTTGACTCTGAGACCTTTTGGGGGCACTGGGAGGTTAAGCATGGTTTCCAGAGCTGCACAGCAAAGTCACCTTTAGGGAGCTTTGGGTCATAATACATAGATGACCATAAAGAAGGCTGAGTTCCGAAGAACTGATGTGTTTGAACTGTGGTGTTGGAGAAGACTCTTGAGAGTCCCTTGGACTGCAAGGAGATCTAACCAGTCCATCCTAAAGGAGATGAACCCTGAATATCCATTGGAAAGACTGATGCTGAAGCTGAAGGTCCAATCCTTTGGTCACCTGATGTGAAAAACGGACTCATTGGAAAAGACCCTGACGCTGGGAAAGACTGAAGGCGGGAGGAGAAGGGGACGGCAGAGAATGAGATGGCTGGATGGCATCACCGACTCAATGGAGATGAGTTTGAGTGAACTCCGGGAGTTGGTGATGGACAGGGAGGCCTGGCATGCTGTTGTCCACGTGGTCGCAAAGAGTCAGACACGACTGAGCGACTGAGCAACAACAACAGACAGACAGATACGCCAGTTTTCAGACAGGAGAGGTTATTAAATTGTGGAACAGGTCCTGGGAAATCTGAATTCTTCCCAAAAAAGTGAACCTGAGGCTGACCGTTGAGGCCGAGGCTGTCTGAGGCTCAGGTGATGGACTCGAGTGGCGGGCGGCTCAAGCGGTCCCAGACACGGGTCTGGGGCAGGGTCTCCTCTGACTCCCCAGGGTCCTTCCCTTCCCACCTGGGCCCTGGGGCGACACCCCATCCAGTCCCGCCCAGTCCTCCTTGCTCCCATTCCTGGATCCTGAAACGCTAAGTGAAGCCGAGTTCTGGCTGGTGGGTTAGCGGACTACAGGGGATGATCCTGGCGCAGTTACTGAGGACGTTCGCATCTTAGCAGCCTTTCCAGAGAAGCTCCCGCCCGCTCTTATGGGGTCAGTGGTAGCCTGTCTGCCTGGACTCCCCACCCTGGACCTGAACTTTGCAGAAGCGGGCGCTTAGCCCAACGCTTCCCAAGGTTGTAACTGGGCCACGGATGAGGCAGGACCTGGACCCCTGGACGGGCAACCCAGAGACCACATCCAGCCTCGGGAGCACAGAGGACAGTAGGAAAGTGGGGATTGGAATCGTGCCTGTGCATTTTTACTTTTAATTTCAGACCCAGCTGTCTAATTGTTGTTTAGTCGCTCGGTTGTGTCCAACTCTGTGACCCCATGGACTGCAGCCCACCAGGCTCCTCTGTCCATGGGATTCTCCAGGCAAGGATACTGGAGTGGGTTGCCATTTCCTTCTCCAGGGGATCTTCCCGACACAGGGTTTGAACCTGCCTCTCCTGCACTGCAGGCAGATGGGTTCTTTATGGCTGAGCCACCCAGGAAGCCCCAGGTATCTAACTGAATGTCTCTTGTTCGGCAATGCTGGCTGAATGACAACGGGGGTCAGGACATCTCCAGGAGAAGAGATGCCGGTGTAAGAGATAAATTTTGGCTGCCAGTCTCCCATGCATGTCTGCCTCCCGTGCAGGCCCATCTCACACACCATTTCCCTTCCCCGACCGTGTCATGTCGCGCTCAGGTCGGGGTGTCCCTGCGCTTGCATGCAGGGCCCTGGGCACCTGGCAGCAGCCACCCTCATTTTTCCTGCTCAGAGGTGAGAGGAGGTCATAAATCCGTACTTCAGCCGTAGTAGAAACACACGGGGGCAGAGCAAAGGCTCCTGTGGGAACTAGGAAAGCCCATCACAAATCATCTCTCTGGAAGGATGGCTGGACCTCATCGGGGCCGGGAGTGACAGAGGAGGCGTGTCTTTCAAGGGACACGACACGCCTCAGCCAGGGGAGATGAGACTCTGGGTCTGTGACACGTTGGTCCCCAGGCCGTGCCCCACCAGCCCCCAACAAGGGCGCATGTGCCAGTTCCAGGCGGGTCACGCACACCAGTGTGGTGGGGGACACTCGCTGAGCATGTTGGGACCACGGGCTGCAGTCGGGAGAATGGGCTCGTCTTTGGTTAAAGGAGAGGGGCTGTACGTTTAGACCATCACTTTCTCATGATTCAGGCTCTGAACACAGAGTGTGAGTCAGGACAGGGTGTGTGAACCAGGAGGCCTCGGTCCATCCACCTCAGATGGCGACCCCTCCGCTCGCTGGACGCTGGGACAGGCTGGAGGCAACCCGGGGCTGTCTCCAGCCCTTCCTGTCCTGTGTGTTCAGGGTGGAGGGCTTCTGTGAGACCTCACCATTTTCTGCTCATGAGATGACGGACCCACGGGAACAGCCTGCGGTCTGGCACAGGCGATGTCCCCCGTGTGGGAGGGGAGGGCTCTCTGTCCCCTCACCTCAAACCTGGCAGGAGCCTCCTGGCCTCACGGGACTCCCCGGGTAGGGGGATGGTGGAGCCGGCTGTGAGAACAAACAGGGTCCACGTGGCCGGGCCGGGTGCCCACAGTGGAGACAGGTCCAGACCCTGGCGAGCGCCCCTCACATCTGCTGAAGTGCCCCTGTTTCCCAAATCTCCTCTCACCCTCCCATTAGGCAGCTGCAGCCAGTGAGGATCACAGGCTCATCAGACGTGGACGCAGAGCTGACCACACGCGCAGAGCAGAGGCCCCAGCCTCGTCATCCCGATGCGTTCATGGCCCAGGTTCCTGCAGGAGAACCACTGACCAGGGGACAGGGAGACCCAAACCCGCCCTCTGTAAGCTGGAGGTGCAAAGTTCTAGAGCCTGCAGATTCTGACACAGATAGAGCGTGACCTCTTTGGCCACCCTTCCCAGTCTCGGAGTTCAGGCAGCGTGTTCCCCTCCCTCCACCCAGAACAAGCTCTGAGCACTGCGCTCCCGTGACACTGACCAGCAGGGCCAGCACGGCTGAGGCTGCACCTCACCCTGTGTGGGGCCGGCCAGCACTGGACCTTGGCTGAGCATCTGCTCTGCCCTCCGTCTCTGCACCCAGGAGACAGCCTGGACTGTCCGAGGAAGCCCTGATCTGGAGGCGTTTCCTGTCCGCCTGCAAGGGCACGAGGCCCTGTCAGGCCTCCTGAGAGTCCCGTTCGGTCCAAGGCACGGGCCCCTGACAAGGCGTGTGTGTGCGAGGTCACTCGAAATGACCCCTGGGCCTCCCACCAACCTGCCCGCTGCCCCTGCCCATCCCGACCACTGTCCCAGTATCAGGGGCTCTGTGGCAGGCCCTGGGGCCCAGCCCATCAAGAGTAGGGAACTCCAGGCTGCGAGGGAGACAGACCCCCGGCCATACCAGATGTCATGCTCCCTGCGGAGACGCTGCTCACAGAGCTGAGCTGTGGCCAAGAAGTGTGGGTCAGGCTCCAGAGATGAGAGCAAAGCAGGACCACTGGCGAGAAGGGCGGAGGGAAGTGAGGGCAAGACACAGACTAAACAGCCCCCCTACGGCAGGCCGGGGTGAGTCGGCAGGCCGGGGTGAGTCGGCACGCGCAGCCAAGAAAGAGAGTTTGATCCGAGGGCGCGCTGGTCCTTACCATCTCTGGAGGTGCCCTGTTTACAGTGAGGAGGGGTGACGACCGGCTCCTTTTCCCCAGTCTGCTCTCCCTGCTCTGCCCAGCAGCCCAGCTTCCTGGGGTCTCCTCCTTGTCCCAGCGGACCTGTCCCGGCAGGGTCCCAGAGGAGGGGGGTGCCAGGGCGCTTTGAGGGGCTGTGAGCCCTAGACCTGCACAGGGTCCCGCCCTGAAAGCCTCTGCTTAGGTGTAGCCATCCCAACGCGTGACAGCTTCACTCCCTGCGTCGGCCACGTGCCCACCGGCACAGGGGAGGCAGATGCAGCTTTGGAAGGCGGGTGCAGATACCCTCTCCAAGTTCGAACCTGACGCGCAGCACCCAGGCTCCTGGCTGGCTCTGTGTGCCCCCTGAAGCCCTCTGCCACAAGCCCGCTTGCCCAGACAGCTTCCATTTGTCAGAAAGGGCAGCTTTGCCTGGTTAATCACATCGGTGCACTCAAATATTTCCATAGACTGAGTTGGGGTAACCGGCTGTCCTCAGACACCCCCCACCCCCACCCCCGTCCCAGCAGGGCTGGCGTCCTGCCCCTCCTGTCCTCGGGGTCCGGGGCAGGGGGAGCGTCTGGCTGAGCCCCAGGCACACCCTCCCTGCGAGCAGAGTCCCCGGGCCTCAGCGGGTGGACAAGCCCTTAGCGCAGGGCAGCTCCGGGATGGCAGGGGCCTGGCTGGGCGAGGGGCCAGCTCACCCCTCAGAGCCTCCCTCTGCCTCCCTGGCAGCGGAGACTGCTGAACGCCGGCCACAGGAGACGACCCAGGCCTTTGAGCACCAGCCAGAGGGGACCTGCAGAACAATTCTTTCAGAAACACCCCCATTTGGAGCCTCGGCTGAAAATGGGTTCCTAAAACTGCAGGAGAAATTGGACTCTCTGTTTTGGTGAGGAATAACTGGGCTGCTGAATCGCGGGGGAAAGGCCTCATTTCAGCATCTGGGCTCAGGCGGCAGCCCCCGTCACTGCCCTGCAGGAGACTCCCTGGTGGGGGGGGAACCTCCGCATGCCGCCCCCATTCCCTCGTGAGGGAGGGCCCCCCACCTGCCGCCTGGAAAGCCCCACCTCTGAAAGCTGGGTGCTGAATCGCATCAGCTCTGGAGCAGACCCCAATTTAGGACAAGGAGACCGTTGCTCCGTCCTCCTCCGGGGCTGAGTCTGCTGTGCCCTTGGCCTGAGCGTCGGATGTGGGTGCTCTAACGGCCCAGGGCTTGGTGCTCCCCGGGGACTGCACTCCACAGGTGCTGTTTGTGTCCAACTCTCTGCGACCCCATGGACTGCAGCATGCCAGGCCTTCCAGTCCTTCACCAACTCCCAAGGTTTGCTCAGACTCGTATCTGTTGAGTGATGCCCTCTACTTCAGAGAGACCATCCTAAACTGTCATGTTGGGTCCTCACACAGCCTCCAGAGGTGTTTAATTCTGCTTTCTCCATTTTCTCCGGAGAAACTGAGGTCACTAAGCTCTTACACCTGTTCCCAAACTATGCCTCAGCAAACGCAGAGCCACAGACCTGCCCCGAGCCCTGAACTCAAAACACCAGGCCGGCTCTTCCAGCCAGAAACCACCTCCTCTCCAGGCGTGGACGGAATGTGAATTCCAGGAGTCAGCACCTCCTCCCAACCCGCAGCTGCCATGGAAGGTTCTGGAAAGACCCTATGGCATGGAGCTGATGGATGTCTACCTCCTTCATGCACGCCCAGGCCCTGAGGTCTACCCAAAGGGCCGTCCACCCCAGCATGCTTATGCCCCGCCCACAGAGGTGGTGGGTCCCAGGAGAGACGTGTTCTGCAGAAAGTGAGATCAGTGGGGTAACTAGGAAAAGGAACAGGTCATAAATCACAAATACTGCATTCTTTAAGGCACAGATTCCAGGGAGAAAAGAATGCAGCCAGGTGAGCCGAGGACTGCATGCTGGTTTTCCCAGTGGGCAAATTTGCTGATTCTGGGCTCAGGTCAATGGCAGGAAAGAAGAGCCAGCAAAGCTGTCTGCCTTTGCTCCAGCACCAGGGGGAGGCTGGCTGTTTGAGACGCTCAGACACCGGGATGTCTGGGGGTCGGGGCGGAGACCGGCTGTGGAGGCGCTTGGAGCCCGAAGTGTGTAGGAGTCAGGACAGCACCTCCTTGCCGTTCTCAGGGAGCCAAGCCCTGCCCAGGGAAGAGGCCTCCTCCTTGGCACGTTGGCTGGCGAGGCTCCTCGTGGCCTGGGGCTGGAGTTGGGGCTCTGACCGCACTGGACGCCCACAGCCGCTGCTGAGTCATGAGCCCTGCTGTCCCTTCCTTGTGCTTCGGCCTGGGATGTGCCTTTAAAGCGCTGTCCTTCCCTCGCAATGGCGGTAGCCGGAGGTTTCATCCAGGCGGCTGCCCCTGCTCTCATGTGTGGACGGGCGCGGAGTGGGTGGGTGTGGCTGAGCTGCGCTTGCCCCTGCAGGCGGGTCCCCGTCGGCTCCGGCGTGCTTGCCCCGTGCTCGCGGGCATGTCCTCCTGGCTCCATCCTCTGTGCAACTGTTGTTACATCTTTTCCCTCCACGTCTCAAATCCCCAGGTGACTATCATCACTTTGAGTCATCACTTTGAGTGAGTCATCTGTCTGCTAAGAAAATGGACTGAAGAAAGCAGACGGCTTCTGTCTTGACCCACATGTGTAAGTTTCACAGCTCGTCACTTCCTCCTGTGGAGCCCGGCGTTCATCTGGTGCAATTTCCCTGAAGCCCAGAGAACATGCTATAGTTTTCCTTCCAGGGCAGTCTGCTGGCAACTCATGCTCACAACTTTCGTGTATCAGAAAGTGCCTTTATTTTTGCAGCCACGTTTGAGGGGTGTTTCACTGGATATAGATTCTGCGTTGACATCACCCTGTTCTTCCTTTCATTCCTTACGACGTTGCTCCATTACCTCTGACCTTCACAACCCCTGACCTCTGCTGCCTCTGACCGCCACCTTCTAGATGTGATGTTACTGTCGTGACATCATGGTCCCTTGTATGCGGTCCATTTGCTCAAACTGCTTTGGGAATTTGATCTCCATTTTTTATTTCCAGGGGTTTGCCTAAGTGTGGCTTTCTTTGTTTATGTCCTTCTAAGGGACTGCTAAACTTCAGCCTATTGGTCAAGTTTGGGGCTTACTTGGCCATTGTTTCCTCAAAGAACTGTTGCGACCACACTCCTACATCTGCTCCTTCTAGGGTCCAGTTACTCATTACGACGTGCAACATTGTCTGACTGGTTAGTGACAGCTTGCTCTTTCCTTCCCTCTCCTTTCCCCCCTCTTCTCTGTGCTTCAGGTTGCATCATTTTCACTGAACTGTCTCCTAATTCATTACTTCTTTCTTTCTTCCACTTCCAGTCTGCTGTTCAGCCCATTCGGTTAATTTTTTCATTTAAGTAACTCTGTTTTTAGTGCTGAACTTCTTTTTGATTCCTGCTTGTAATGTCTGCAGCTTTGCCAGCAATCCCTACCTGTCCATCCATTAACATTAATTTTGTAAAGTGCTGTAACAAATTGGCAGTAACCACTTTGAATGTTTTGGCTGCTAAACCCAGCACCCAGGCCATCCCAAAAGGTTTTATTCACTGATTTTACTTCTTTCCAGTGGATCAGGTTTTCCCGTTCCTTTGTTTCTCTAATAGTATTTTATTGTACGCAAGGTGCTGTGCTCACTCACTATGGGGTTCCTGGGTTCTGTTACGTTCCTCCGAGGACTGTGGGTATTTGTTCTAACAGTTAGTGTGATAGCAGCTGAGACACCTTGACCACAGTCCAGGTTCCATGTGCTGTGATGGGACCCCGTGGAAACCCCAGCCCTTTTCACAGGCAGAACCAGACTCCAAACTCAGAGTTAGAATCAAAGTGTCTCATTAACTTCATGCTTTGTTACCTTGAGGAGGACTCACCTTTCCCAAGGGGTGTCTCCCCCAAAGCCACGGCCTCCACGTGCCCTCCAAGTGCCCGGGGCACAACTCATTCCTGCTCTGGCTCAGCTGCAACGCCCCACCCAGGGCCCCTCGACCTCTGCACGCCCTTCACCCACGAACCCACGACTGTTCGGTTCACTGGTCTCACCACCCGTGCACCCCAGGCTTTGGGAGGAGCCCCAAGAAAGCCCCCACATGGACATGGGCCACCTCCCGCGGGGGTCTCTGTGCTCCAGCCCTGTAAGCAGAGTCTTACCAGAGCTCAGACCCAGCCCCAAACCAGCCCGTTTCACTGCTAGAGGGAAGCCCTCCACTCCTGCCCCACCAGGAGAGGAGACCCCAACGTGAGGGGTAAAACATCAGCTGGAGTCGTTAGATCTCCTTACACACAACGTGTGACGCAGAAGAAAGCAGACCTCACTAGGCAGGCAACGAAGTAAAAAAAAATAAAAAGCCTGCTGCTGCTGCTGCTGCTGAGTCGCTTCAGTCGTGTCTGACTCTGTGCAGCCTTAGAGACGGCAGCCCACCAGGCTCCCCCATCCCTGGGATTCTCCAGGCAAGAACACTGGAGTGGGTTGCCATTTCCTTCTCCAGTGAAAAAGCCTACTAATAGGATGAAAAGCAGACCAACAACTCAGATACGGGACTTAGCAGCAAAAAGTTTTATAGTTCAGTTCAGTCGCTCAGTCGTGTCCGACTCTTTGCGACCCCAGGGGCTGCAGCACTCCAGGCCTCCCTGTGCATCACCAACTCCCGGAGTTTACCAAACTCATGTCCATAGAATCAGTGATGCCATCCCACCACCTCATCCTCTGTCGTCCCCTTCTCATTCAGCCTTCAATCTTTCCCAGCATCAGGGTCTTTTCCAGTGAGTCAGTTCTTCGCATCAGGTGGCCAAAGTATTGGAGTTTCAGCTTCAGCATCAGTCCTTCCATTAAACATTCAGGACTGATTTCCTTTAGGATGGACTGGTTGGATCTCCTTGCAGTCCAAGGGACTCTCAAGAGTCTTCTCCAACATCACAGTTCAAAAGCATCAATTCTTCGGCACTCAGCTTTCTTTATAGTCCAACTCTCACATCCATACATGACCACTGGAAAAACTACAGTTTGACTAGATGGACCTTTGCTGGCAAAGTAATGTCTCTGCTTTTGAATATGCTGTCTAGGTTGGTCATAGCTTTTCTTCCAAGGAGCAAGCGTCTTTTAATTTCATGGCTGCAGGCACTGCAGTCACAAAATCAGTTCATTGGCACTGATTTTGGAGCACAAGAAAATAAAGTCTCTCACTGTTTCCACTGTTTCCCCATCTATTTGCCATGAAGTGATGGGACCAGATGCCATGATCTTTGTTTTCTGAATGTTGAGCTTTAAGCCAACTTTTTCACTCTCCTCTTTCACTTTCATCAAGAAGTTCTTTAATTCTTCTTTGCTTTCTGCCATAAGGGTGGTGTCATCTGAATATCTGAGGTTATTGATATTTCTCCCTGCAATCTTGATTCCAGCTTGTGCTTCATCCAGCCCAGCATTTAGCATGATATACTCTACATGTAAGTTAAATAAGCACGGTGACAATATACAGCCTTGAGGTACTCCTTTCCTGATTTGGAACAGATCTGTTGTTCCATGTCCAGTTCTAACTGTTGCTTCTTGATCTGCATATAGGATTCTCAAGAGGCAGGTCAGGTGGTCTGGTATTCCCATCTCTTTAAGAATTTTCCACAGTTTGTTGTGATCCACACAGTCAAAGGCTTTGGTGTAGTCAATAAAGCAGAAGTAGATGTTTTTCTGGAACTCTCTTGCTTTTTCAATGATTCAACAGACGTTGTCAATTTGATTAATAAAGTTGGCAATTTGATTAATAATAAGTCTGATTAATAATGCCATAAACAGTAGAGAAGATCGACAGTGTAGATGAAAAGATGGGCATTTTGACATGTATAATTGGAGCCTATGAATAAGTGAAAATGTACTGTTTGAGTATTAATCAAATGTTAAGTATTAATATTTAATTGATAGACGTGAAGTCCTACAGGATGGAGCCAAACACAAGGTTAGTGAGCAGACAGAGGAGTCAAAAGCTTGGGAATCACACCCAGGGGAGTGGGATCAGAGCCCCAGGGCGGCTCTCCGGCTCTGAGGTGCAGGCCCCGCACTGCCGCGGCCTCCTGGGGCAGCTCGGGCGCCGGAATGGGGGCTTGTGGCCTGCGGGCTCAGTGCCCGCAGCGGGTGGAACCTTCCCGCACCAGGGAGCAAGCCTGGTCCCCTGCTTGGCGGCAGATTCTTAACCCCTGGAGCATCAGGGAGGTCCTTCAAGGCTCATTTTTTTAAATTGTCTTTGTTTTTACAGGGATCACACTTTTTTTCTTCTAATGCTTTAAACATCACGTTCCATTATATTTGCCGTAGGGAGCAGAGGCACCAGCCAGCGTGGGGCTCGGGTGGGCTCCTCAGAATCAGGGCCAGGGTGTGAGGATGATGCCCATTCCCAATTTAGGGGAATGTGTGGAGAGGAGGAGAGGAGTGGGGTGGGGAGGGGTCTGGTCCCAGCCAGAGGAGGGAGCAGCGAAGACCCCACACAGCAGCAGTGTGAATAAACAAGTAAATCTTGTAACAAGCCCCTGGAAAAGAAGCACATCCGGAGAAGGAGCCTCCAGCCGCCCTCCTGAGCACCTGCCTGTGATGCCTCCCCGGGGGATGTGTCCTCCTGCTTGATTCTGCCGCCTGCCCGGCTCCAAGTTGAGAACAGAAGCAGAAATAAAGTCCATCAGAAACTCTTAGCTCCAGGGAGCCCTGAGAAGGCTCCGACGACCTGTCATATTCTACCCCGCCCCGCCGCACTCCGCCCCCCAAACCGGGCCTCCCCAGCAGGGTCAGCTGCCCCAGGCACTGCAGGCTGCACGCAGCAGAGGCTCCTGGCTGTGAGCATCCCCCTGGGCCCCCGGGGAAGGGAGCAGCTGCCTGGTCCTCATTGGTTGAGAACTCTGGACGCTCTTTGCAACATCTCAAGAGAGAAACGACTCCATTCAGGCCAGTGGAAGGCTGTCTGGGGCTTCCCTCCCCTGGGGAGGGCCAGGACAAGGCTGGGCTGGGGGAGGGACAGGCGGCCCAAGGCTGCTTCAATAAGGCTGGAGTCCAGGAGCCCCCGGTCTCCCCTGTCGCAGCAGGAACGGCTCAACCTGGGCGTGGGGAGAGTGGGTGCGGGGAGAGTGTCTGCACTTAGACGACCTGCAGACGCCTAACCCCTCTCCCCAGGCCGGGACCAGACCCCTCCCCACCCCACTCCTTCTATCCTCCCTTCCACACATTCCCCTGAATTGGAAACAGGCATCAGCCTGCACACCCCTGGGCCCTGATTCTGAGGAGCCCGCCCGAGCCCCACGCTGGCTGCTGCCTCTGCTCCCCATGGCCATCAACCTGACAGGTCACTCGGACCTCCCCTCCCCCAGTCACCTTCCCCTCCCCCACTGACCTCCCCCTCCCCCAGTCACCTTCCCCCTCCTCCACTGATCTTCCCCCCAACTGACCTTCCCCCTCCCCCACTGACCTCCCCCTCCCCCACTGGCCTTTCCCCTCCCCCCGCTGACCTTCCCCCTCCCCCACATCCTGGGCTGGCCACCCCACCAGGTTGGGGCCCCTGCAAAGCCAGCCCAGGATGAGGGCTGTCCCCTAGCAAGGCGGCCGGGGCTTTGCCCTGGGGTCAATGCCAACACCTCCTCCCCAGGTCCCCATCCCCATGGGGAGCAGCACCCCGAGGCTTCCCTGAGACCTGCTGGAGCTGTATCTCAGGCCATGTCTAAGGGATCCAGGGCCCCTGCGGGACACGGGGACCAGGCAGGTGCCAGCCTTCCTGACCCCGACATGGATTCCAGGGCAGAGCCGGCCCAGCCCCCACTCCAGGCCTCATGGCAGGCAGCTTGGAGTGTCTTTAAGAGAGAGGAGGGTGGAGGGTGGGCACACAGTGAGGCGCCTAGCCCTGAACTGCACAAACTAATGAATAAACCGCCCTTGACAGCCTCCCCCACCGCAGACAGGATAATTGTGCCTAATTTCTTAATTTCAGCGCCGTTGTTGCATTTGGCTTCTGCTAATAAGATGTAAGTATGTGTTGCGGGTTTGCGGATTTGTTTAATTGCAGGGCAGCTAAACTGCGATTGGCCAGAAGGTTAGACTTGTACTCGCTTTACTTTTGTTTGCACGAGGCCCCCAACGGCAACGGCAAGAAGGTGCCGCTGGGAAGGGCAGGCGTGCCAGCAGCCTCCCCCTGTGCCCTCTGCTCGGAAGCAGCGGAAAGCAGGTCTAGGGCGCCAGGTGGGGGCTTCCAGGCTGGGAGGGGGACCGACGGGAGGGCTGCCTGGACCGCGTCCCTCTCTGGCCACCGTGCCCTCGGGAGCCGCAGGGGCGTCCAGACCAGAGCCCTCGAGAAGCGCTGACGCAGCCAAGATCCCAGCCTCCAGCTCCTCCGGAGGGCGGGCCCCCTGCCACCGGGCCGCCCTGCATTCTGCGCTTCTGACTAGACCCTGTCCTGCAGTCTCAGGGCAGGTCTCTGCACCACCGTCTGTCCAGGAGCAGCCTCTGGACCTTTAGAGGAGGACACGAGGTGCCAGCCTCCTGCCCGCGGGGACGAACAGTCACTGCCTCCAGCCCTGCCTTCCATGGTTTCTCTGAGACCGCCCGCTGCCCTCCTTGGGTCCTGTCAGGGCTGCAGGCCCCTGGCTGAGGAGGACGCTGTTTAGTCAGGGTCAGAGCGGCAGAAGCGTCCTGTTACTCTGGGTCTCAAGGATGATGACTCTGAGAAATGGACGGTGTGCCTCTCAGGATGCCCGCCTGACCCTCTGCCCAGGTCCTCCCCCAGAAGACCCTGGAAGGAGCTGGCAGGCATCAGGGCCACTGGCGTCAGGGTCAAGCCGTCCTGACCCCAGCACAGAGGGTCCCCCCGCCCCGTCGGGCCCGTGGAAGCAGCAGCTTCTCCAGCAGCCCCTCTTGCCTCCAGCAAATGTTAATTATACATGAAGCTGCTTCCAGCAGAAGGGTTATAATTAATTTATGTCGGGACCATAATAGATTCCAACACAGACGACTCCACTGCACCCAGCTGATCTCTGCGGCTGCAGGATCCCGAAATTCATCTTTCGGGCTGCCTCCGCCTGCCCGCCCTCCGGGAGCCAGGAAGACATGGCTCCCTCTCCCCAGCTAGGCCGCCCCGGACTGTGCACCCCGCACGGGAGCTCCCGCCCGGTGACCCTCTGTGGGCCTCAGCTCCCTCGCGTGTAAAGATGGAGCCGTGGGTGTTCACAGCATCTGTGAGCACTGAGTCAGGCAGACTTCGGCAGAACAGTCAGCACAGCGTCAGAACATGCCGGGGATTTAACGAACGAGGCGCAGCAGCAGCTCAGCCCCGATGCTCCTTTCCGTGTGTGGGGGCCCTGCCGGGGCCTTCCACTGGCTGGACGCCCTGTGGGTCAGGCCCCCGAAATCGCGGCAGAGCTGTCCTGGCGGTGGGCCCTTCTTCACCCCATGGGTGGGCGTGGAGGACACATCCAGATGCTGCTGCACGGAGCCCCCTCGGGGAGCAGGGGGAGGCGGCTCCCTCCGGAGTCGGGGCTTGCGGTCCCCCAAGGCCTCGGGGATATGAGGAGGAAGGACCTCAAGATGAGGGAGACACGCCCAGGCCCCTCCGTGAGGCCCCACCCCTTCCCTCCGCCCCTCCCCTGCCCCCGCCCGTCCCGCTCCCCTCCCCATCTGCACTTCCCATCCCCGTCCTGCTCCCCTCCCCTCCCCCTCCCCTCCCCCTCCCCCATCTGCACTTCCCTTCCCCCTGCTCCCCCTCCACTGTCTCCAGCTGAGTGATTCAAGGGCTCCTGAGGCTCTGAGATGGATGCTGCCCTGTTCTGGATGCGCAGGTAATGGACGTGTGAGGCCGCCTAGGGGAGCTGCCCTTATCTCACCTGCAGAGGCGCGCTCTTCATCATCTTGAAGAATGGGAGCTGTGACCACTCTTCAGAGCCTTCAGTGGGCTGATGGATGGATCTCCGCTCTCGGCAAAGAGAGACTGTGAAGCAAGGGCTTCTCTGCTGGGCTCTGCCGACTCCCTGCGAGGAAGCGCGGGCCCTGGAGGCTGGAAGGAGGCTTCTGCCCAAGAGGACAGGGCCGTGGATGAGGCGGGGCGGGCGGCAGTCACAGACCTCCAGGGCGGGACGGATGTGCGAGTCTATCGCTGCAAGCCTTCCTCCCGGGGAAGCACGCAAGAGGAGCCGGGCCTGCGGCAGAGACTGGCCGGCGGGCAGCAGCGCCCTGCAGGCCGGCACCCCAGGGTGGGACCCTGGGCACAGAGCTGGTCCTAGACAGCACCCCCGCCAGGCCCCGGCGTCTCCCCCGCGTGACCATGCACGTGCCTGCGGCCCAGGAGGAAGCCAGGACCCAGAGGCCTGCTGTGCTGAGGGCAGGCTGATGCTCTGCTGGGGGCTGCGGGACTCAGGCAGGTGTGGCCGGGGTCTGCTTGCAGGGGGCGGGGCCTGAGGCAGCCGCGTGGACGGGGATCCAGGCTTGGCTGGTGACCTGGGGGCGGGAGGGCCCTGGGCAGCGTCTGAGAGCGCCCCTCGCCCGTGTCAAGTGAAGGAGGAGAGGGAGGCCCACTGGGCTGTCCCCCAGGGCCCGGGGGAGGGCTCACTGTCCTGACTCCCTGGGGACCCCAGCCCCGACCCCCGCCTCTGAAGCACCGGCTTGGATCCCGCCCAGCACAGAGACGCCTCTTGCTGATGGCCACCCAACTCCTGTGGCTTCGCCCCGTTTCCTAAGAGGAGGGCAGGGCCTCCCCAGGGAGGCAGGCCCCCTTGCCCACACGCGGGCTCCACGTCCTCCCCCCGGAGCTGGTCACGCCTCTTCCAGCCTCCCAGCCCGCAGACAAGCCCAGTGCGGTCATCCTACGTCAGCCACGGAGAAATCGAGTCCTTTGGTTTTCTCCTGACTAGAGATGGAAGAGCACAGGTCACAGGAGCCCCGGGGCAGGGGGCCTGGCCTGCTCCCCGGAGGCCAGCACCACTGAGCTGGGATCCCAGGGCCCCGCCTCCAGCCTGGGGGGCGGGGGGAGCAGGACCGCTGCTGTAGAGACCTTCCCGCCGGCGGTAGCCTTAAAGGATTTCACGGGAGAGAGAATTCGCAAACAGGCGCAGGGACAGATCAGGTTGCGAAGCCTGACCTTTACCCGGGTGGCTGGGGAGGATGAGAGGCCAGAAAAGATGCAGGGGCCAGCGGGGAGGAGGATTGAGGGGGAGGGGGAGGGCCGAGGGGAGGGGGTCGAACTGGGAGGGGTTGAGAGGGAGGGGTGGAGAGGGGAGGGGCGGGGGAAGGGCGGGGGGAGGGGATTGGATGGGGAGGGGAGTGGTTGAGCGGGGAGGGGCGGGGGAAGGGGGAGGGGTGGAGAGGGGAGGGGGATGGAGGGGGAAGGGGAGAGGATGGAGGAGGAGGGGGGAGGGGGGGAGAGGGATGGAGAGGAGAGGGGGAGGGGCATGGGCAGCCGTCCTGAGAGCTGCTGTCTGCCCTGCCCTGAATGGAGGAGGACTCTCAGGTCCGGTGGCCCATGGACGCATCCTAAGTCTCAGATGGGAAAAGGATGCAGATGGAGTTGGAACGTAGCTTCTTTGACTCCAGAATCCTCAACCCTTCTCCCGCTCTCTGGTCCTGCTGAATCGGCCGAGTGACCCAGCTCCCAGTTGTGCTGGGAGCCGGGCAGACAGCAACCATCTCCCTTGCGGCTCACCTGGCCCTGGGTTCCCCAGGGTCTGTCCCCTCCAGCCCTCCAGGACAGAGCCTCTTACTCAGGACTAGAGATCTCTGGAACTCCAGTTTCCAGGGACAGAGCTTCAGCTGCAGAGTGGCCCTAAATTCTGGAAGCACAGGTCACAGACAGTTTTCTGGCATTTCATTAAATATATGATCTAGGTGAGGACTCAAATAGATGATATGCTAAGTGAAGGAGGAGGCGTTGTGGGGGAAGTACAGAGTTCTTCAGGGACCACGAATATTCAGAGGCCAACAAGTTGCATAAACTGAAATACACAGACACATTCCTTGAAACATACAATCTACCAGGTCTGAGCCATGAAGAAGCAAAAATATCTGAACAGCCCAATAATGAGTAAGGAAATTGAGTAAATAATCCAAAACTTCCCAACAAAGAAAAGTCCAGGACCTGATGCATTTACTAGAGAATTCTAGAAAATGTTTAGAAAATTGGTACAAATTCTTCTCAAACTCATCCAAAAAATTGAAGAGGCAGGAACGAACATTTCCAAACTCATTTCATGAGGCCAGTATTACCCTCACACCAAAACCAGACAAGAATACTACACAAAAATAAAATTCCAGGCCAAAAATTTCTGATGAACACGGATGCAAAAATTCTCAACAAATATTAGCAAGTGAAATTCATCAGCACTTTAAAGGGATCATGTACCATTGATCAATCCTAAAGGAAATCATGGGGTCGCAAAGAGTCCGACACAACTGAGTGACTGAACGGAACTGATTGCCCAAGTGTTCTGGCTACAACTTACAGCAACGTGTTGAATAAAAGCATTGAGAGGGCAAGCTTGTCTTATTCCTGATCTTCAGTTCAGTTCAGTTCAGTGCAGTTGCTCAGTCATGTCTGACTCCTTGCAACCCCATGGACTGCAGCAAGCCAGGCTTCCCTCTCCATCACCAACTGCCAGAGTTCACTCAAACTCATGTCCATTGAGTTGGTGATGCCATCCAACCATCTCATCCTCTGTCGTCCCCTTCTCCCGCCTTCAATCTTTCCAAGCATCAGGTTTTTTCCAATGAAAAGTTCCACTTTTTTGCATCATGGCCAAAGTGTTGGAGTTTCAGCTTCAGCATTAGTCCTTCCAATGAATATTCAGGACTGATTTCCTTTAGGATGGACTGGTTGGATCTCCTTGCAGTCCAAGGAACTCTCAAGAGTCTTCTCCAACACCACAGTTCAAAAGCATCAATTCTTCAGTGCTCAGCTTTCTTCATAGTCCAACTCTCACATCCATACATGACCACTGGAAAAACCATAGCGTTGACTAGATGGACCTTTGCTGGCAAGGTAATGTCTCTGCTTTTCAATATGCTGTCTAGGTTGGTCATAACTTTCCTTCCAAGGAGCAAGCGTCTTTTAATTTCATGGCTGCAATCACCATCTGCAGTGACTTTGGAGCCCGGAAAAATAAAGTCAGCCACTGTTTCCCCTGTTTCCCCATCTATTTGCCACGAGGTGACTGACTGGATGTCACGATCTCAGTTTTCTGAATGTTGAGCTTTAAGCCAACTTTTTCACTCTCCTCTTTCACTTTCATCAAGAGGCTCTTCAGTTCTTCTTCACTTTCTGCCATAAGGGTGATGTCATCCGCATATCTGAGGTTATTGATGTTTCTCCCGGCAATCTTGATTCCAGCTTGTGCTTCCTCCAGCCTGGGGTTACACACATACACATATACTCATATAGTCCAGGATGCACACATACATATACACGTAAGTGATATATGGATAGATTGTGCAGAATAGCTACCCTAACAGGACAAAAAGTACAAAAGTCATAAAAATCAGTGAAAACATACATTTTTAAAATGAGCATGAAAGTGCAATTGTGCAAGAGTGCAAAACATAGATTTTCACACTTCTGTGAAAATGAAACATGCCAGGGCTTGTTACTGGCTGGGACAGCGGGCTGGGTGAGCAGGGCGGTGGGCTGCACCAGCGCCTCCTGCCCGTCTCATTAACCCCACCGCCTGAGAGGACCTAATCCCACTGCCCATTTCTCAGCAGAGCAAGGGGCCCAGAGAGGCTGTGCCGCTTGCTTTAAGCCACACAGTCGGTGAGAAGGGAGGGCTGAGCCGACTGCCCGGGCCCGTAGCCACCCCCCTGGAAATGTGCATGGGTGTGTGAGGGGAGCTCTGCAAACCCTTGCTGCACAGCCTCTGGCCTGTGTCTCCAGCTGCCCGCTCACCTCAGTCCTCCTAATTAACCTGGAGTCTTGGCAGGAGCCACAGTCCCTGTCCTGCCCCCGCTGTCGGGAGACGAGGTCCTCAGGGGAAGGCGCAGTTCCCGAGGCCACACGCGGCAGGGCTTCTGTTTCTGAGCTCACCCACCCCCTGCAGTCTTCGTGGCAGGCCTGGGGGCGGGGGCCCCCTCCACCTCTGTACTGGTAGACCTGCTGGGACCGTCCCGGGGTAGCACCAGACGGCCGGCAGCCAGCACCCCCTTGACAGGATGGGCCGTTCTCGGCCAGCAGCCCCGGGGGGCCGGCGTGAGAGGCGCCGTGGGCTTAGAGCAGGACAGTTGTCCGCGGGCTCTGGGGTCCAAGCAGGGGCCTGGCCTTGAGGCCCGCAGATGTGAGACTGAGGGGTGCCTTGCCTCCCCCAGAGGCAGGCTCCCCCACACGGGGCCAGGGGCTGCACTCCGCCCCTCGGGTGAGACTGGGTCTCACTGGACTCCTGGGGCCAGGCTGAGCTGGGCGACTGGAGGAAGCAGGCCGCCCATGTGGTGGTGCCACCGAGGGACCCCAGGGGCCCCTTCGTCCCCCTTGCTGCCCCCCCACCGCGGGCCACTTTGCTCCAGGCTCATAACCCACTTTATCATGAGCTTACAAAGGTCATAATGAGGCAAGCCCAGCACGCAAGGCGGTTTCCAGCTTGGGGGACCCCCTGCTCTCTGACGGGTACAGACGACCCCCGCCTGCCCCCACACCCAACGCAGCAGAACTCTGAACTCTCAGTCACAAGTGTGGGAGCTCCGTCAGGGCTGCTGAGCATAAAACAATAAATCCAGGCTCCAAATCTCAAGGGTGTTCAGGTCTAAATTTTGTCCTTGAGCCTTAGAAAGCAGACAGATCTCAACAACAATTTAGTGCACCCAGGGGCATTGGAAAAATACCCCCACGTGGGCCCTGGGAGCAGGCAGGACAGGGGCCAGGAAGCAGCTCAGTGTCTTGCCTTCATGACCACACTTTGACCTGGGTCCTACTGTCTCCATTTCACAGATGAGAAAACAGGTGTAAGAAAAGGAATAAGCAACTCACTTAAGGGTGCACAGGCCATGACAGTGATGCTGGCCTGAACCCATCAGGCTGATTCCCACGAGCTCCTTCCTGCCAGGCCTTTGGTGGAGGGAGCCCTGTAGGTCATGGAGGGCTGTGGTGGCTCCTGCTCTGCCCCTCCGAGCTGTGTGTCCTTGGGCCAGTGGATGAACGTCTCTGTGCCTCAGGCTCCTGGATAAAGAGATTGTGAGAGTAGTGCGCACCCTGCGGGGGTTCACGACAGCCCTGCAGAGGGCATGTGTGAGGTCTGGATTGCACTGCCCCGGCCGCGTCTGCCCTGCAGAGGGCATGTGTGAGGCCTGGATCTCGCTGACCCGGACGCGTCTGCCCTGCAGAGGGCATGTGTGAGGCCTGGATCTCGCTGACCCGGACGCGTCTGCCCTGCAGAGGGCATGTGTGAGGTCTGGATTGCACTGCCCCGGCCACATCTGCTGGGCAGTGGGCATGTGTGAGGCCTGGATCTCGCTGCCCCAGCCGCGTCTGCCCTGCAGAGGGCATGTGTGAGGCCTGGATCTCGCTGCCCTGGCCGCGTCTGCCCTGCACTGGGCATGTGTGAGGCCTGGATCTCGCTGACCCGGCCGCGTCTGCCCTGTGGCCCCCTGGCTGCACGCACAGTGCCACCCATGTGAGGACCTTGGTGCTCTCCCGAAACGGGGCCTCTGCCCCGGATGGAGGCAGGATGGGGAAGGGTGGCATGCTCTTAGAAGGAAAGACCCCGGAGGGGACCCTGCTCCCTGGGCTCACCCGACCCTGACCTTGGCTTCAAGATTCATCAGAGATAACTGAGGAAAGGGCCAGAGTAAGTCCTGCGCCCAACCAGAGCTTCTGAAGGTGGGACTGTCCCGGGAGAGGCCCCGAGCCCGCCCTGCTTTAGCTGAGGGCCCTGCGCTGCCCCCTGGGGACCCAGGCCTGGTCTGAACGGGCCCCATCACGGTCCTCCACTCATGCCCAACATCGGAGGGCCCGCAAAACACCAGCTGCATGCTTATGATTTCAGCCCTTCCCCAAGGGGGGCTCCCCAAGTCCCCCTCCTTGGAGAAGAGGCGGACCCCAGCTCCGGGCTCCCATGGGCCCCCATCGGGGCCCAGGCGCCCCCTGGGTCCCAGGGCTGAAGCAGGTGCTGAGTCAGGGACGGGACCCACTGCTGAGTGTCGGCCTGCGCTCAAGTGTCTGCGATAATTACCCTCAGAGCGCCAGGCTATCTCTGTCTCCAGCAGGAGGATGGATGCGGGCAGAGTCCAGAAATAGCAGAAGCAGTTAGAGGCGAGCTTCTCAGGGCATGTCTCTCCGTGAGGACCGGGGCCTGGCCAGGCCAACCTCAGCCCCGTCTCTGGGTCGGGGAGGCAGGGCGTCATCCCCCAGGCCCTCGCCTGGCTTTGCAGGGCCACCAGCTTCGGGGGGCCTCCTCCCCGAGTCCTCTGGGACCCAGCAGCCCCCGCTGGGCTGAGGGGCTCTCGCAGGGCAGGGGTCTTGGGGGCTGGAGGGCACGTAGCGCCCTCACCGGCAGCCCCGCGACTCCACCAGGACAGCCAGGTCCAAGGCCTGGAGAGCAGGTCCGCAGACGGGGTCAAGCCTGGCAGTTCACCCCTGAGCTCCACGAGCTGGGCTGAGTCACAGCCCGTCCAAGAGTCCGTTTTCTCTGCTACGCGATCAGTGGCCTGAATGTCAGCATGAGCGGGGACAGGCTGGGCGGCCCTGTGGGAAAGGCCCAGACTGGCACGGAGGCCCGCAGGCTCGGAGCGGATCCCCTGGCTGTGGCATCTGCAGGGGCCTCGGACAGCAGGGGAGCCACCCTGGAGACACGTCCACTCATGAGGCTGTGTTCACAAGGGCCAGCCAGGTCTCCACCTGCAGAGACCTCCTCTGGCCCCTGCTCTCATCCTGAACCTGGGGCCCGTTTGCTGTTCCTGTAGGTTCGGGGTTAGCAGGCCTGAGGCAGAATTCTGCCACCAGCCCGCAGGCAGCGGTTTGGGCCAGGCAGAGGCAGGGAAGGAGACCACCAGAGCCTTGCCCCCTCTGCCCCCTCCCTGCCTCGAAGGGCTGCTAGAGAGAGCTGGGATCAGTGCTGTGCAGCGTGAGCCCACAGGAGCCCGAGGGTACCAAGCGATGGCGGTGGGGGAGAACCAGGGGTGCTTCCTGGAGGCAGCATGAGCCCACAGGAGCCAGAAGGGACCCAGCAATGTGGCGGGGTGGGATGTGAACCAGGGGGCTTCCTGGGGCAGGTGCTGCCAGCCAGCCTGCCCAGGGCCCCGGCTCCCACCAGGCTGGCTCCAATGCCCCGTGCTCCAAACCCAATCCCTATCTTGCTTCTGAGCCTGGAGGGTAAGCGTGTGCCAGCCTGCTCTGCCCCTGGGTCCCCCCTCAGGCCCAGCGTTACCACCCTTCTTTCCACCCAGGGCAGAATTGAGGGGCAGCAGTCAGGGTGCGGGGAGCTCTGCCAGGCACAGCTGTGGGCTCAGGCCGACCTGGTCTGTGCAAGCTCTGGTCTCCATACAGAGGCAGGTCCGTGGCTGTCACGGCCCCAGTCCGTCTGATCTGGGGCCCCCGGGGCGCCTGGTGCCTCTTCCTAGACCGTGCTGTGCTTTCCTCTCTGGTTTAGGGGAGGGGTGGGGTGAGGCAGGGTGGAGATTAAAGGGGGTGCCGGGGGCTGGCTGGCGGCTCGGAGCTGCAGAGGTCTGTGTGGGGACCACAGGGTTCCAGCGTGGGCTCCTCCCCACCCAGGCCCAGGGTGGGGGCGGCGCTCGGGCTCCCTCTGAAGGGAGAGCCCACCCCCTTGTCTGACTCTGAGCCCCTGGTCCCCGCGCCTCTGGGCACCAGGCTCCCGGGACGGAAGGGGAGTGGGCAGCCAGGCTGGGCCTGCCTCCTTCGGCCGCGAGGCTGGTTTGGGGCCAGAAGCCAGGGGAGGCGCCGTATGCTGGGCTAGCTTCTCCTTCCCACGAGCAGCTGCACAGTCTGGCTTCTCAGAGGCCCAAGCTCTACCCCTCAGTCATAGGGCAGGCAACTGAGACCTGGACGCGGAGCCTCGGGGCTGACACCTGCCCATCCTTCCTCGAGGACCAGACCGGGCAGGGGCTGCTGAGACCACCCACGGGTGCCAGCGGCTCCAGGCAGACGGGCCCCCAGAGCAGCAAGCCCGGGCAGAGGACAGGTGCCCGAGACAGTCCCCCCCTCCCCGGCCCTCAGTGGGGAGCAGGCTTTCCTCGGATCTCCCAGGAGACATTGGAGCCAGCTATTGGAGATTCAGGGAGACAGATTCTGAGGCTTTGTGTTGAGTCAGTCGCTCAGCCATGTCCGACTGCGACTCCATGGACTGCAGCCGCCAGGCTCCTCTGCCCATAGGATTCTCTAGGCAAAGATACTGGGGTGGGCAGCCACTCCCATCTTCCCCACCCAGAGACCAAACCCAGGTCTCCTGCGTTACAGGCAGACTGTTTACCGTCTGAGCTGGCAGGAAGCGGCTCTCACGGAGGCCTTGAGAGGAGGCCTGTTCCCAGAGTCTGCTTCCAAAGGAAGGCGCGAGGCTCCTGCCGCTCGGGAGTGCCCAGGCCCGAGGACCACAAACAGGAGATGCAGGCTGTGCTCACCCCTCCTCACACCCCACACACGCACACGAGTGTGTTACAGCCTGACGTGCACGCCTCACCCCTCCTCACACCGCCCCCGCACACGCGAATGTGTTACAGCCCTGATGTGCACGCCTCACCCCTCCTCACACCGCCCCCGCACACGCGAATGTGTTACAGCCCTGACATGCACGCCTCACCCTTCCTCACACCCCCACACACGCACACGAGTGTGTTACAGCCCTGACGTGCACGCCTCACCCCTCCTCACACCCCACACACGCACACGAGTGTGTTACAGCCTGACGTGCACGCCTCACCCCTCCTCAAACGCCACACACACACACACACGAGTGTGTTACAGTCCTGACGTGCATGTCACACCCCTCCTCACACCCTCACACACGCACACAAGTGTGTTACAGTGCTGACGTGCACACCTCTTTCCTACGAGGAGGGGAGTGGTCTCGACCCTTGAAATTCGACCACATCCACACCACAAGCTTGGATTTAGGACCACAGGTATTTCCGAAGATAGAGAAGCTGAAGGAAGAAGCCTTCGCTCGTGGGAGATGGAAAGTGCCCGACACAGGATTAGACGCCCGCAGAGTGGAGCAAGGCTGCGTGTTCTCAGCGGATCCCAGGGCGGGGTCCAGCAGACACTTGAGAGTGGGCGGGGGCCCTGACTGCGGGGGGCCCAGAGGAGGAGACCCCAAGACCACAGAGGCGGGGGCTGGGCTTCCAGGCCTGCGGGTCCAGACTCACAGCCAGGCCCCGGAGGCGGGGAGGCCGAGGCCCGCTGGGGTCCCTCCCAGGTCCTTCACGTGCTCATTCACTGGTTCATTTACAGGTGGGCGCTCGGGCCCAGGCACAGGTCGGGGGATCTGCACAAACCCACCTGGCCGCCTGTGCAGCAGGGCCCCAGGCCGGGTTTTCCCTGGGACACAGCCCTGCCTCCTGACTGCCCGCCCCAAGCTGGTGGGGGCTGGCCCTGCCCTGGGTGCTGAAGCTCCCTCCCCGAGATGAGGACATGGAGACCATGAGCAGAGCCCCGGGCCGCTCCGACAGCAGAGGAGCCCCAGGCTTCTCCCCCACAGCAGGGCTTCCCCGGGGCGCCCAGGACCCCCACCGAGACCCCTCTGTTGGCCCTGCCACAGCCTCTGGGGTCTCCCTACAGGGAGGAGGTGCCCTGGGCAGTGGCGGGGCGTGGACAGCAGGTGTCCAACTCCTCCCTTCATTTAATGCTCTGAATAAAACATTATTCACAGATTAACTGAGCAGTTTCAAGCGAACAACCATTTTCCTGTGCTTTACTTTTTCATGGGTACTTTCCTGAAGAGCAAGTGCATTAATAATTGAGGGGAAGGAGCCCTTGCAAATCTCGCCATGTTTCCGTAAGGTCCTATGCACTCCCGCCCTTTTTGTCTAAAGCAATTTCAGTTTTCCCCAAAGTTGCTTCCTTTGAGATGAGTCCTGGTGGGGCTGGCTGGGGGGATGGGGACCTCCTTGTCCAGGAAAAAGCCTGGGAGCTGGTCTTGGGGATCAAGAGCAGCTGGAAGGGTGTGGGTCAGCACCAGGGGTCGGGAGGGGGCCGGGGAAGTCACAGCCAGTCCCAGACCCCGGGGCCGGCAGACCCGTGGGATGGGGCAGGGCCCGGGGACTAGCAGAGGATGGAGCCCCATCGGAGGGGTGCGGAGGGCGGGGGCGCTGTTCCCTGAAGGCCCCTCCCCGGCTCCAGGGTGGGCTGCAGAGGGTCTGTGGGGAGCCCAGCACCAGCCATGTTCTTGACCCTATGAGCTGGGGCAGCAGCCCTAGCGCTGCAGCCAGGGGGAGTCCAGCCTCAGCCAGCAGGGCCCTGGGGTGCGGAGCTCCTCGGGGCCCCGGGCCTGGAGACTCACTCCCGGATGGAGTCCGGGGCTCTGAGCACAGACCAAGCAGTGATGTGGGCCCATCCCCCGGAATCTGCCCTGCAGGCCGGGCCCTGCGGGGGATCTGAAGTCAGGGCCCCCCAGGCCGCCTTCCCCAGGGCCCCCAGCCGCAGAGGTGGGGGCCCCACACGGCTGGGAGTGTGGCCTGTGGCTTCATGCCGGCCCTGGACACTGGCCCGAGGAGCTGTGAATGCAGCCCAGGTGATCAAGCCACCCCCAACCAAAGGCAGAGGGCGGTCACGGCCACCTTCTGGGGGGCCCTGCTGGGCAGGCCTCTCAGCCTCTGTCTTGGCCTTTTCCTCCTTGGCTGAGCCCATATGTCCAGCAGATGGAGCTCCTGGAGGCCAGTCCTGGGCCTGGGGTGAGGCTCTGCCCACACTGAGAGGGTGGCCAGCCGCGAACGGTGCTCACGGACATGGGCTCCGAGCCGGAGCGGGCACCCCCACCACCTCGTCCTGTCCGCCCCTCCGGGCACCCCTGCACTGCCCCGGCCACGGGTCGGAGCCTGATGCCCCCTCAGCCTCTGCCCGCCCAGGCCATCTGCTGGGTGGCCTCACACACTCTTCCTTTCTCTTCCTAAAGTATCCACAAATAGCCAGGGATGACTTTCATGGGTTAAATGACTGGAATCCCGATTTCCTTGTGGTGCAGTTGAGCCATTCCCCACGTTTCCTGTGCAAAGTAACACGAGCCACGAAAACCCAGGCCAGGGCTGCAGCTGCTGAACTTGGAGGCGCTTCCAGCGTCACCACGCCTGTGCCTGAGTGGCCCCCAGAGCCTATGGCCGGCCCCGGAAGGAAAGTGAGTCAATCCTGCTGTGGGGATGTGTGTGGGCAGGAAGGAGGCCAGCTGGACGGCTCCTGACCTTTCAGGGGGCTCTCGACATCAGGCGGCTGGTGGCCCGTCTCCCCCAGCTCTCCGCGTGTCCTGATGGCCAGCTCATTACTGTTGACAGGACTACAACGTGCATGGTCAGCAGAGACTGGGGAGCCCACAAACAGCCGTGTGAACCTGAAGAGGACACAGGGTCTTCAGGGAAGGCGTGGCTCGTGGGCTTCTCTAGGTCTGAGTGAGAGGCGTGTTTACCCTGAGCCCCAGTATAGGCTCTGGAACGAGGCCTCTCTCTCAGATGTCTGGGAGCTCCCAGAATTTGGAGCCAGAAGATCCAGATTCTACCCCAGGCTCTGATGCCCACCAGCTCTGTGACCTCACAAAACCCACTTGACCCTGGGACTCAGTTTCTTCATCTGTGAAAAGGGAACAACACCCTTCACAGGATTGTCTCAAGGATTGAATGAAATGGTCTGTGTCATTAGCGAAATGATGGCTGGGGGAATCTTCTGTCTCACGAGTGACAGGCTCACGGGTGTGCCGACCAGCCCTCGTCCTGGGCGTCCTGAGTCTCAGGCCGGAGCTCTGAGCACGCAGAAGGGCGGAGGTGGGGCTGTCGCCAGCATCGCCCCAGCCCGGGTCAGACGCTGTCCACCTGCCGTTCCCATGCCTTCTGCCCTGTCTTTGCCAGAATCCCTCCCCTTGGCTCTAGTTCCTAATGCTGGGAGCTGCCAGAGCCCCTGTACCCCATGTCCCCAGTACAGGGGTGGGCATGGTTACAGGGCAGGCATGGGGCAGGTGGACCCTCCTCACGAAGTGGCACAAGCCAGCCATGTCCTGGCTGCTGCTGGGCCCCAATGGGGTCAGAGCGTCAGTGTGACCAAGTGGGAGCCAGGCAGCCGGAGGCAGAGAAGGCGGGACCCAGTCACCTGCTCACACCAGGCACCAGCCACACTCACCAGCAGGAGGCGGGGTGGGGGCTGGCTGAGTCTCCAAGTAAAGCGCATGGCCCTCCGGAGACACGGGGTGGCCAGCCTGCAGCTGGAGACGGCCCTGCTGTCTGCATCCTAGGGGGGAGGCCGTCAGTGCGGGACTGATTCCTCAGAGCCCGACTGTCTGCTGATAGCGTGGTGAAGCGAGAGATAAATCGTCACCCTTTGCAATCAAAGATGCTGTCGCCCTGCGGTCACCCTCTGCTGGAGGAAGAGGACCGGGGTAGAATCACCTGCCGTGTGAGCAGGGTCCAGTCCAGCTGGCTGAATCCAGGGACCCAGCTGCATGTCCACCAGCGCTTTACTAGGTAGGGTCGGGGTCAGTGTGGAAGGGGTCTGTGCTCTCAGGCTGTGTGGCCTCGGGCAAGTTGCAGAACCACTCTGAACATCAAGCTCTTCACCAGCAAAATGAACATAAGAGTAACACCTACCTCATAAGACTGTGAGAAGGCAATGGCACCCCACTCCAGTACTCTTGCCTGGAAAATCCCATGGATGGAGAAGTCTGGTGGGCTGCAGTCCATGGGATTGCTAAGAGTCGGACATGACTGAGCGACTTCCCTTTCACTTTTCACTTGCATGCATTGGAGAAGGAAATGGCAACCCACACCAGTGTTCTTGCCTGGAGAATCCCAGGGACGGGGGAGCCTGGTGGGCTGCCGTCTCTGGGGTTGCACAGAGTCGGACACGACTGAAGCGACTTAGCAGCAGCAGCAGCAGCATAAGACTGTTGGCTCAAGAAATAATGTACATGTCTGAATGCAAGTGCCACAACTGAGCACCGGGCCCCACCAGCCGCGATGACCAGGGCCCTAGCAAGCTCTTCAAGAGGACACACTCACCTTATAAAAACATTTTAGTAAGCAAAATGTTTGAGGATCTTTTTTGGATTTATGTTATTTATTCCAAAACTGAATCCAGGCACTTAACTAAATACAGTTACCAGAAATCCACATTAATGCCAGATTTATAATTTAAAGAATTATTTAAAAGAACATAAACATTTAAGAACATTTAGATATAAACCATACCAACTTTCAATTTCTGCCCTTTGGGGTGTTCTTCAGTCAGTCGCGTTCCACTCTCTGCGACCCCATGGACTGCAGCACACCAGGCCATCCTGTCCATCACCAACTCCCGGAGCTTGCTCAAACTCATGTCCATTGAGTCAGTGATGCCATCCGACCATCTTGTCCTCTGCCTCCCTCTTCTCCTCCTTCCCTTTGGGGTGAGCTAAGCAATTTCCTATTTGCAGGAGCTGGCCCTCCTTCCCAGCCCATCTGGGGTCTCACATCTCCCCTGGTGTGCTGGCTGCAGGCAGGGCTCTGACCAGCAGCGCCTTCGCTTCCTCAGAATGCGTCTCATTTGCTCTGGTCAGATGCTGTGATGGTTCCCAGTCCCCTCCTCTGGTCAGATAGTGGTGGTTCCGGTCCCTTTCTCTGGTTAGTCAGATGCTGAGGTGCCTGCCGCTCCCTTCTTTCATTACTCCGGACTTGCTTGCTCCTGGGTTCCCCTCTCGGGTGAGGGCAGTCTTCTCTCAGCCCCGTCCTGTCAGCCCCTGGAATCTGAAACGGGGCCAGACTCTGCCGTTGAAAACACTCGCTCTGATGCTCTGCCATCAGCTCCCTTCAGCTCTCAGGGAGTCCACGTGGGCACCTCCACTCAGGACTCTCTGTGCTCCAGACACGCAGGCGGAGGGAAGAAGGCTCAGACCGTGACGGGAGCGGGTGCAGAGCCCGGTCCACAGCGGGCAGCGGTGGCCCGGTGGGTGGGGTGGGTGGGGTGGGATGGGACCCCTGCTGCTGGGCCTGCCCAGATGTGGCTCTGGCCGCTCCCCAGGCAGGCGCGGGCCCCAGAGACGTGGGCAGGCAGGCCCGCCGGACCTCAGGGATGCGGGAGCCCCTCCCAGGAGCACGGCGCCCCCCACCCGCACCCCTGGGCCAGTGCCTGAGCCCGCCTGGATGGGACGGGAGACAGCGGGACACCCCCATGGCTGTGCCCCTACGTCCACTCCTGGTCTGGGCAGATGCGTCCAGAGCCCAGCTTCCCGTACCTGTAGGTCAGAGTTTATGAACCTGCTTAATTTAGCTTTTAATTCCATACAGGTTCAAATGACTAGCAATTGATTTTCATAATGGATGTTTCCTTCTCATTCAGAGAGAAGGAAACAGCTCGGGTCCTTGGGGCAGGTGGAGGGAAGGAAGGGGCACCTTATCAGCCAGAGAGCACACGCGTCACCACATCAGGGATTTGGGAGTCACGTGGCCAGGCCACCAGTCCTGCAGCCTGTACTATTTTCGGTCCACTTTAGATCAACCTTCCTTCTCCCTTGGGGACCATCAGGGACCCCTCCCCAGTAAAATGCACCCATGGGAGTCAATTCTTGACACTTGGGAAGGTCTCACGGAGGACAACTTAAATCCGCCTCGCTCTGAAAGGTTATTCTTCTCGCACTTCATCCCTATGGAGCAGGCCCCAGCTGTTATTTGATGCTGAAGACTAGAAAGTGTGGGCTTAACTCCTATGTGAAGCCCCAGCAGTAAATTTCAAAAGGAAACAATTCCAGTAGCCATGAGTGCTGTGAGGGGCCTTTGTCTTAACTGAAGAATATCTTTCTCAGAGCCCATCTGCCACCCCACCGCCTCCCTCAGTTTCTAGGTGGGAGGGGAATAAGGAGAGCTTTGTGCAGAAAGGAAACTTGGGCATGGAGACAACCTCGCGTGTTCTGCTACGGGAGATATTAACAAAACTGCACTCAGCGCAAAGCCCTCCTCTTAGACCAGCTTAAGGCTGCAAGAAGGAGCCTCCCAGGTGTGAGTGGAAGCAGGCGTGTTTACAGGGGGTGACACATGACAAAAGTCAAATCTAAACTAGGGAGCGGAATCAGTAGTTAAGCTTTAAGTGAAGATGCTGCTGCCTGGGAGCTTAGGTGACAAAGACTTCTTGGAACAGGGGCTCCGAGGAGGTGCCCACAGAGGGGAGGACGGAGGGGCCTGACTGCCCAGAGGAGGACGGAATGGACAGTGCAGGCAGGGGTCCCAGGAGCCGCGGACCCCAGCATGGCAAGAGCACCCTTGTCAGCCTTCATCTTGGGGCCTCGGAGTTTCCACCAGGGAGAAGTGACCCAACAAATGGGAGGTGGTCCTGGGAGGGGAAGGGCAGGTGCAATCCTTTGCCCACAGCTCCGGGGGCTCAGGCTTCCAGACCTTGGACCCCTGATTAGGGTCAGGGTACCGCCTCCTGAGAAGTGGGCAGGACCCTCTGGGGAGGGCCTCATCTCTTCCCCTTCCCCCTCCCCTCCCCCTCCCCCTTCCTTGTCCCCCTCCCCCTCCTCTCCCTCCCCTCTCCCCTCTTCCCCTTCCCCTCCCCCCACTCCCTTCCCCTCCCCTCACTCCCTTCCCCTTCCCCTCCCCTCCTCCCTTCTCCCCTCCCCTCCCCCTCCCCTCCTCCTCCTGCCTCCTCCCTGCCCTCCACCCTTCTCCTTCCCCTACTCCTTCCTCTCCTCCCCTCCCTCCCCCCTTCTCCTGCCTCCCCCTCCCCTCTACCCTTCCCTCTCCCCGTCCCCTCTCTCCCCTTCCCCCAGTCCCTTCCCCCTCCCCTCCTCCTCCTGCCTCCTCCCTCCCCTCCCCCTCTCCTCCCACCCCCTCCCCTCCCCCATCCCCTCTCCTTCCTACCTCCTCCCTCCCACTCCCCCTCCCCCACTCCCCTCCCACTCCTCCCAACTCCACCCTCCTCATCCCCTCTCCCTCCTGCCTCCCTCTCCCCTTCCCGTCCCCTCCCCCTGCACTCAGCTCTCTCTTCCAGACCGGATTCCAGGCCCAGGCTGGGAGCAGAGCCAGCGAGCACGTGGGTGGCATGGGCTGTCTTCCGGCATCTGCCTCCTCCCCGCCTCCCCCCAGCCCTGCTCCTCTTCGGTGTTCTTTCTCTCTCTCCTCTCGGGGTCCTTCCTCAGTGCTCCCTCCCCCACCTCACAAAGCTTGCAGACCCCCTTCTGTGGCGCCACCCCTCTGGCTGAAACTCCACCGAGGTGGCACCAAACTGTCCTCATGTGACCCAAGCCACTTCAGTCTGCACCCCTCTGGGGGAGCGCTCACAGCCCCTCTCCCTCTCCAACCTCTGAACCCTCCTGCACTAGGAGCAGCAGAGGTCACAGTGCAGCCCCAACCTCCCTCCCGGCTGTGACCTCCTCCTCGGGATGTCAGAGTTCCACGGGCCCCCTCCCCACCTCCAGCACAACCCCTGCCCATGTGGACCGGGTTCCCTGGAATGACGCCTTGCCTGGTTTTCAGGAGCTTCCTCTGCTGGACAGTTCCTGCCCCTCCTGCCCATTTGTCACCAGGCACGTCCCTTAAGAACTTCCCCAGTGGCTCAGCAGGGCCTGCAATGCTGGAGCCACACGAGGTGCAGGCTCGATCCCTAGGTCAGAAGATCCCCTGGAGGAGGGCATGTCTCCTCACTCCAGTGTTCTGACCTGGAGATCCCATGGACAGAGAAGCCTGGCGGGCTACAGCCCACGGGGTTGCACAGAGTCAAACACAACTGAGCACGCACACACACACACAGTCCCTTAGATGTGCAGGGTCCTTGCACTTCTCCCTGAGAGGACAGGTCCACAGTAGCCTCAAAGGCACGTCTCCTGGGTGTCTGGGATCCCAGAGGCCAATTTACCTGACTTCCCCCGCAGCCTCTCAGCTCCATCACTTACCACCTCTGGCCTCCCCACCAGGGAAGAACAAAGACCAAAAACGATGAATCCTGGAGATCTCTCCTCCCTGAAGGCTTCCAGGACTCAGGATGTCAGGAGTGGGGAAACCCTGAGAAACCAGCCAGTGCACAACCCACAGTTCACAGCAGGGAAGCTGAGGCCCAGACTGGCCTGAGAACCCAGAGACCACCCAGCAGTGGGTCAGAGCTGAGGACATGGCCCCCCGAGACCACTCAGAGGTGGGTCAGAGCCCAGTGGACGCGGCCCCCGAGGCCACTCAGAGGTGGGTCAGAGTCCGGTGGACGTGGCCCCTAAGACCACCATGCTGTGGGTCAGAACCAAGCACGTGGCCCCTGAGACCACTCAGAGGTGGGTCAGAGCTTAAGAGGCGGTGGGGCGTGGCTCCAGGACCCTCTCTGCACTCCCCTGTCCCTGGCTGCCCGCCCCCTCCTCACCTCCCAGCCAGGCCGCCTGAGAAGCACAGTGTCTTCAGCCTCAGCAAGCAGAGCTGGGTTCTGCTGCGGGCACACTCAGGCTGGCTGTGACTCCAGCATCCAGCCACGGGCAGCTGTCCTGCTGGACGGCCCGCCCCAGCTCCACCGGATCCCGGCACTGCCTGCGTGCCTGGGACGCTGTTGTGTAAAAGTTCTGGGCCCCGCCCCCTCCTCCAGTGAACCAACGCAGAGACTGGCCGTCACCCCTGACCCTGAGGCTGAGGCTCTTAACGCAGAAAGCACCTCAGCTCTGTGTACTCAGACCTGCCCTGGACAGTGGGGACCGCTCTCCAGCCTCACCCCCAGCCCCTTCCACCAGGGAGGCCAGCCCCTCCGGAGGGAGGCCCACGTGTGGCCTGGGGGCCGGCCTGCTGCTGCGGCCCGCTCTTTCTCTGGGCGCCTTTCTCCGTCAGCGCCATGCTGACCGCTCAGGGCCCTGGGGCTGCCACAGGAGGAACCTCCCAGAGGGTGGGGGGGACATGCACCTTGACCTCTCTCCACCGCCCCACCTCCACGTGTCTCCGGGCCAAAGGGTAGCGAGGAGGGTGGTCCCGTCACCCTCTTCTCCAACCCTGCAGACTTCACGCCAAGTCTAGAGCCACAGTCAGGGACCCGGCTGGCTGGGGACAGACACGCCCGGCCGCATGCAGTGCAGGGCGCAGAGGGCAGATCCACGGTCAGCGGCTGGGCCAGGCCCGCAGGGCCCTGGGCGCTGACCAGAGAGGGTGAGCGGCCCTGGTCCAAGGTGTCCCTCCTGGGAGGCTCGGAGCCGGCTCGTGACCCAGAGGCCCCTCTGAGAACACAGCCTCTGTCTCTGGGCAGTGGGGTGGTCATGAAGGCCTCTGTGCAGAGACAGCCTGGTTCAGAGCTAGTTTTAGCCAAGTTACTTCAGCAGCGGAGGTCTGAGACACCAGGATGCTCCAGGAGAGGCTGCCAGGGGATGCTAGAGTCCTGGCTTGCAGCCCATGTCCCAGCCTCGGGCCCTGAAGCCAGGGTACTGTGGGGAGCCCTGGGCCAGATGAGGGGAAGGCCAGTGCCCACCGCCCGGGATTTCCCGGGGAGCAGAGCCCGCGGGGGGCTCCCCCATGGCCCACATGACTCCTGGGTCCTCCTGTCCCATGTCCAGGACCACAGCCTTCCATGCCCTCGGTGGGGAGACCCAGCTGACCCCAGCCCGCAACTCTGGTTCCCTGCTGCCCATCTGGCGTCCAGAGCTCAGCCCCGGCTGCCTGCCCTGTAAGACCCCTGGGACTTCTTGGGCACTTCATTCCAGCTTCCGTGAGAAGACTTCCCAGTCCCTGCAGGACGGGCATGGCCCCTCCTGACTTCCTGGCTCACCAGGCCGCTTCAGTGTCAGTGCGGGGAGGACAGCATCTGGGTGAGGGAAGGATATGGGGAGGAGGAGATGGAGAGGGTGAAAGGGAAGAGGCCAGGCTGTCCTCTGTGACCTGTAACCTTGTCCTGTGACCTTTGACCTTGTGACTTGTCACCAGCCGGCCTGCAGGCGTTGCTCTTTCAGATCTGACCTTGAAAGCTCCCCTTAGACACAAGTCAGTTTCCCAGAGGAGAAAACAGTAATGGCAACATCCTGTGTCTCCGAGACCCTCCCACCAGACTTCGCTTAGTTCTCGAGCAGCCCCTCGAGGCGGGAGAACTTGCTGTCTCCTTCGCAGGAGAGCGCCTGCCTCCAGTGACGGAGGAGGGGGGCGATGCCTGTGCCGCAGGGCCATGGGGGGCGGTAGCTGGCCTCAGAAGGGGCGTCTGCACAGTCCTCAGACCCTCACGGGCTTCACCCGGCTGTGGCCAGGGCCTGGCAAGAGCCAGCGGCTGACCGTAGCGAGCCCTGCGGTCAGACGTGGGCTTGAGGCACAGACCCCCACCTGGGGACAGGCCGCAGCTGGGGGCCTAGGCGGGGTGGCGGGCACGAAGCCGGGGATGGGTGGGGATGAAGACAAGGCTCCTCTCCCAGCGCTGTCTCCACCGTCCTGCAGGAGCGCTGGGCCGCAGCAGAGCCGGCCGGTGCCTGCTGACGGGGGCGGTGGTGGGGGTGGGTGTGCTGCCTCCAACACAGAAGCTAGATGGGCATTTCCCAGAGCTGAGACCCCAGGAGCAGGGCCACCCCCAACACTGAGACTGCCAATGGGGCTGTGCAGCAGCCCTGGCAGAAGAGACACCACAACCCAGCCTTCATCAGCCCTGTGGTGACGAGTCCTGGCAATGGTGCAGTCTGGGCCTCGCTGAGGTACGATAAGGGGTTATCACCAAGCTTACCACTAATTTACAAGCTTTCCTCAAGCGGTAAAGCATCTGTCTACAATGCAGGAGACCCAGGTTCAATCCCTGGGTCAGGAAGATCCCCTGGAGAAGGAAACGGCAACCCACTCCAGTACTCTTGCCTGGAAAATCCCATGGACGGAGGAGCCTGGTAGGCTACAGTCCATGGGGTGGTGAAGAGTCGGACACAACTGATTGACTCTACACACACACACACACACACACAACGCTAATTTACGAGCTAAGGCAATAGGTCAAGCTTCAGGGGCCAGTAAGTAAGACACACAAATATTCCGACTTAAAAGTTCTGTCCAGACGTGAAGGACGTTGCTGAAGTGATTTTCTCACCGAAAATCAAAGCAAAGACTCCAGATGCTGGTTGGGGTGGAGGAAACCAAGTCTGCAGAGTTCGGCCTCCACCTGCCTGAGGCTGGGAAGCCCAGCTCCTGGCCCCAGTGCCCAGACGCGGCGTTGGAGCCCTGCACCCAGCGGGACCACCTCTCCAGGGCTGGGTCCACGAGGTCAGGACCCTCCTAGGCTGCAGCCAGAGACGCAGGGCCCGGCCCGGGAGCCTCCTGGAGGCCGGGGAGCGACTTCCTCCATCCCTGCCCAGCGGCGTGGCCATGCCGGCGGAGCAGCCATCGGCTCCTCCTCCCCCTCCTGGATGGCGACGGGATTGTTTTCCCTGTGGTTTCGTCTCCTTGTCTACGCAGTGGAGTCTGAGGCGGCTGGAGAGACGAGCAGGCTTTCTGTCCGTGGTTCTCCAGGCCCTCAGGAAGGGCCAGGCGGTGCTGGTCACAGCCCTGAGGGCTGGGCGGCGGTGACTGGGCGGGACCTGTAGGGTGACGCGGCAGACACGGCGCTGGCATCATGGGCATCCACGTGCTCAGCATCAGGGCCCTGCCCAGCTCGGGTGACGGCCTGCAGAGGACTCCACGGCCAGCCCTGGGCAGCGGTCACAGCCCCGGAGGCCAGCAGGTTTCGTGTGACGCTTGTATGGAGACGCGGGTCCTCTTCCCCTCGCCCCTGGGGTGGAGGGCAGTGTAAGCCCGTGTGCCCTCCCCAGCGTGAATCGCAGAGTGAGTGTGAGCAAGTGTGAGTGAGGCCCGCCCCATGCAGGCCCGGGCTCTCCATCCCGGGGGGCATGGCTGCAAGTCATCTGAGCTGTGGGTTACGCCAGGGACTCCCAACTGCTGCAGGCACATCGCTTGTTCTCTCAGCATTCTCAGCATCTGTAAGGTGGGACAAAAAGGATTACAAGCAGGAGTTTTTCTGAGACTTTAACCAGGACCAGCTGTTTAAAAGGTGCAGCCCGATGCTTGTCAGACGCCAGTTGCTGAGGTAATAGAAACGGGCCCTGCGTCTCCGAGACGCCCTGCATCGTTATCATCCTGTGGCGTTGGTGACCGGCCAGAGCCACATCCCAGCACAGCTGCTGGGCCCGCCACAGCATCTCACTGTCTCTTTTGTTCTTAGCTCTTGGTGTCGGCCAGAGGGACTCAAGGCCACAGCAGAGGACGGGTCAAGAGCCAGGCAGGTTTGCTGCTGCAGTAAGGGAGCTAGGGGCAGGCGAGCCCCTCCTGCTGAGGGTAGAGAGCGGGTGAGGGGCCCCGAGGCTGCAGCCCCAGCCCAGCTCCAGTCCGGGCAGCTCAGGCGCAGCCCCAGGGTGAGCCAAACTCTCTTCTGATAAAGTTTCATTCGGGCAACAGGCTGGATTTGACTGGGGGGCAGGGGGTGGGGGGTGCGGTTTGCTGGCCGCCGGCCTTGGGGGTGAGGAACCGTGGGGAGAGATGCACGACAGACTTCAGGTTCTTGCATCTTAAAATCCTCATCTTGAAAAGACATTCTTTTCAGACCAAATGTCCTACCAGCCTCCACTCACCGCAGGCCTTCACTTCCTGCCCCAGGCTGCTCACTCTGCATAGCGCTGGAGGCCCATATCACGGTCAAACGGGGGTTCCTGGGAGACGGAGCTTAGGGCTGCAGGCCGCCTAATATGGGGGGTGGGTGGGAGGGGGCACCCCCGGGGTCACAGGGCAGGACAGGTGGGCTGGGGGTCAGTCCTGAGCCCTCTAGGAGCCGGCGTCTCCAGCAGGCTTTTAACCTTGGCAATGAAAAACGGGACTGGATGAGCCCCGAAAACTGGCTCAACTCATCAGGTTTATTCCTAATAGAAAACTCACGCTGGTGAGCGAGCCGGCTGCAGAGAGGGCCCCTGGTTCCAGATGTGAGAGAAAAGGCAGAGCTGTGTCCTGACGTTGACGGGTGTTTTCTCCTTCACTACTTCACAGCAGACGTGAGTTTTAATCATCTTCTCTTTTGTGAGGAAGATGTAGCTCTCCAGCCCCATGAATCTCATTCTTCTCTGGAGGAGGAAGTTGTTCAGTGGCTCAGTCGTGTCCGACTCTGTGACCCCATGGACCACAGCATGCCAGGCCTCCCTGTCCATCACCAACCCCCAGAGCTTGCTCAAACTCACGTCCATTGAGTCGGTGATGCCATCCAACCATCTCATCCTCTGTTGTCCCCTTCTCCTCCTGCTCTCAATCTTTCCCAGCATCAGGGTCTTTTCCAATGAGTCAGCTCTTCGCATCAGGTGGCCAAAGTATTGGAATTTCAGCTTCAGCATCAGTCCTTCCAATGAATATTCAGGACTGATCTCCTTTAGGGTGGACTGCTTGGATCTCCTTGCAGTCCAAGGGACTCTCAAGAGCCTTCTCCAACACCACAGTTCAGAAGCGTCAATTCCTTGGCGCTCAGCCAGGGAACAGCACCCTTGTAAGACTTTGTCGTCAGTAAGAACTGCATTGCAGAAGCGAGCAGGGCATGCTCACCAGGCGCGCGTGCCCGCACACACACAAACACACACACACACACACACACACACGATGGCTACAGGCTCGGCTCCTTTAAGAGGTCGAGCCAGCACTCCTTGGAGAGCTCCTTGTGGTCGGCAGTTTGGAGAGGGCAGCCTTGTGAGACGCAGCAGGTGAGCGGAGAATAAACATCATATCTGATGACACAGTCTGAGCAAACTTGTGCAAGGCCACTTTTCAGAAGATGTATTTGTCCAGTAGCACATTTAAGATCGATAGGAATGTTGCGGTGTTTATTGAAGGAATAAAGCATTAATGATTTTGTGTTGGTTGAGGCGTAGGTTCTTTTTCTAACCTACTGACATTAAGAACACCCTCGTAAGGGGAGGAGCTGACGTCCTCGTCAGAGGCCTCCCATCTCCAGAGAAGGAAAAGCAGAGAAGCGATCTCCAAATTCTGCTCATGCATTTCCACGGGGTTTGTTTTGGTCAGGAAAGCGGGCCCTCCTGGGGGGCAGGGACGATGATGGGACCCTGCGGGAAACAGCAGTACGGGCTGGGCACTCCCGCCCCCGGGGTACACTCGCCCAGGGCAGTGCCGCAGCCCCCCCGGGCCTTCCACTGGGTGTCGCCACCCCGGCTCCTTGCCACACAGACCCAGACACCCAAGGCTCCAGCCTCCAGACCCGCGTGCGGCCTGGCCTAGCCAGATGCCCAGAGGACCGTGCAGGCAGGCTTCCTGACCTAAGGGAGTCAACCCGCACTGGGGCGGAGGATCAGGCGTGTGAGATCTTCCAAAGCAGAAGCTGGGGTGGGTCAGTTCTGCGTGACCGCAGACCCGCCCCGGAGTCCCAGGCCTCCGGTCCTGATAGATTCCTCTGAAAGTGTTCCGTCAGCTGAGCTTGTGACGGTGCAGATGGGACCCTGCAGAAAACCTGAACGCCCTGGCCCTGAACTGGGAGAGGAGGGGTCCAATGGGAAGTTCTGAGAACATTTAACCAACGTACCAAATTGACAGCTTTCTTATTACAAATGTGACAGAGCAATATGATCAAAAATCACTGCACCCAAACCTGGCGCTCTGAGACAACCTGGAGGGGCGGGATGGGGTTCAGGCTGGAGGGGACGCATGTCTCCTGTGGCTGACTCACATCAATGCATGTCAAAACCATCATGACATTGTAAAGTAATTATCCTCCAATTACAATATAAATTAATTTCTTTTTAAATTGCCAAAATAAACCTCTCTCTCAAAGCTACTCAGTTGCATGCAATTCTTTGCAACCCAAGGCAAGAATATGGGAGTGGGCTGCCATTCCCTTCTGCAGGGGATCTTACCAACCCAGGGGTAGAACCTGGGTCTCCAGCATTGCAGGCAGATTCTTTACCATTTGAGCCACCAGCCTAAGCAGCTCTTTGAACAAATAAAAATTACTGCATAAGAATGCATATTGGCAGACTTTTTTTAAATACACAGTACATAAAATAAAAATATGATACAATCTTTAGTGTTAAAGTCAGTGAAATATGCGTTAGGTGGGTGAACAGGATCTGTGGTTCCTTTAGGGAATTCCCACAGGACACAGTCTCACGAAGGTGTGTTCCCTCTTCTGATTGAGTTTGGGTTGGTTCACCAATGTTTTCTTTGTGATGATTAATCTTTGTGTCAACTGTGGTGTCCATCGGTCAGTCAGATGCTAATACAGACGCTGGGGGCTGTTGGGTAGATGTGATCAACGTTTACCTTCAGTGGACCTCAAAGAAGCAAGATGTTATCATCCATGATGTGGGAGGGGCTGACCCAGCGAGCCGAGGCCTTCACAGAGGGAGGGTTGTGCTCTTCCCTGGGCTCCAGCCTGCCCTGCAGACTTGGGACTCCCAGGCCCTGTAGTCCCGTGAGCTGGTGCCTTAGAAATCTCTCCCTCTTGGTTCTGCTTCCCTGGAGAGCGCAGATGAATGCAATCTTCTAACACGTGGTGGACAGCTGAGCGGCGTGGCCCCATGAAACAGGGGGCACGTTAGAGGTCAGTGTGGAGGGACCGTTTCTGCACCCGTGGGCTGACTGCGCTCAGCGGCTTATGCTGCAAACTCCACACCTCCCCCTGGGCCCCTTGGTTAGGCAGCCCCACAGCAGACCTGTGTCTCCCCGAGTCACCCGGTTTCCATGTGTCTGGCCCGGGCTTCAGGCAGCAGGTACCCCCCCGGCTCACGGCCAGGGCCCAGCCACCCCCGGTCTGTGGTGTGTATGACCCGGGAGGCCGAGCCCCTGTCCCGGGCGGCAGGCGGGGCATCCTCAGGCGGCCGGCCACCCCGGGGCACTCAGCATCACCGGCGCCTCCCACCTGGCTGTGGGAGGGCGGGGGGAACGCGCGTGTGAGCAGGACGACCCATCACTGTCAACCAGGCCTCGCTGACAGTTCCTTAGAATCCACAGAGTGGGTACCGGACGCGGTGTGTCGAGTGACAACCGCCGGAGATCCGCGGGGCAGCGCCCGTGGGCCTGGACACCTGCCTGCTCACTCGCAGCGCATCCTTCCACCCAGCACTTCAGACGCCTTCCTCATGTCGAGGGCCTGGCCCGGAGGCTGAGGGAGGGGAAAGTGCCCGCTGGAGGCTGAAAGCCTGCCTCTCCCAGGGCTGCCCTGATGGGGACGGAGGTGGGAAGGACTTGACCTTCTGACCCCAGTGGGGGCGGCTGCCGTGATGGGGGCGGGGAGTGGGAGACGCCCTTGGAGGACACGGGTCCATGGGTCCCCCTGCTTGTCCCCGGGGCCCTGCAGCCGGCCAGGGAGGCGGCTGGGCTCTGTCCGGACGCCCAGCGCAGATGAGGGCTGAGGCTGCAACCCCGCCGCCCTCCACCCCAGCCGTGCTCAGCACCATGGCTGAGCCCTAGGCAATCTGGGGCTGAGCTGCAGCCCAGGGTCTCTTAGACCTGCTGCCTTCCACTCCACGTCCCTGTGTCCCGTCCGCAGCTCACGGCTGGGCGTGGACGCAGCCCCACCTTCTCAGATGCCTCTCCATGTCTATTCGGGGGCCCCACTGGACACAGGCAAGTAGAGTCCAGGAGCGTCTGAGGACCTCACCACTCGGGGCCCAAGGAGCCTGGTCCCTCCCGTCCGCATAGGGCCCAGCACCCGGGAGCTCAGTCCTCCTCTGCTCCAAACAGCGGGGGGTGGGCAGCCCGGCATCTCAGGCTCCTGGCCAGCTGGGTCTCCATGGTTCCGTGCCCACCCCAGCCCCTCCCCAGTCCTCTAGACCAGCGACCTACGAGCCCTGCCCGTGGGAGGCTCCACTGCCCACCCGCTCTGCGAGGCAGGAGACCACGCACCCCAGAGACTCATGTGGAACCGCCTCGCCTCAGCCTCACGAATCAATCAGGCGGTCTCAAGCAGGCCAGGATCGTAACGAACGTCCCCGAAGACAATAAACGGAGGCTCCTCAGCCACCATCACATGCATCTTGATCCGCCTGCAGCCCAGACAGGCTGGGCCCCACCAGGCCCCAGGTCATGAGCCCGGGAGAGAAGGGTTTCCAGCTCTCTCTGGAGCGGGGAGATGGCCTTCGGGCCTGAGAGCGGCCCCTTGCTCTGCAGGGATTGCAGCGTGGCTGCACCGCATGCCTTACCTGAGCTGAAGGGAGGGGAGCGGAGGCCTTCTGTTCGCTCAGGGTCTCTGGGGCCAGTTGAAGAGGCAGCGTGGCAGAGGCCAAAGTCCTGGGTGAGTCACGGACTTGGTCCAGCCAGGCCAAGGGGGCTGCTGGTGAGCTTTGCTGCGAGAGCAGAGCAGCACCCTGACCCGTGCCTGCAGGGTCACTGAAGGTGGAAGTGCTCGTCTGCACAGGGCCCCCCAGGGACATGGGGTGCTCTCGTGAGTCAGTGACACCACGGGCCACCAGATGCACCCCAGCCCAGACAGTCATGTCCTGGAAACGGCTACCCTGTTCTTCACGGCTCAGCCTGCAGGTTGCAGGCATGTGGGGACCCGGGGCCTCCCCCTCCACCACCTGTCCAGAGCCGGGTCAGCCCACCCGAAGTCCCCGGCCATCTGCATGGATCTCGTCCCCTGGAGCCAGTGGAGGAGAGCCACGGTGGGCGGGCTGGGTCCACCGGAGGAAAGGTGTTCAGCACCTACGCCCAGACCGCGTCCTGCAGCGCGCCTGCCCACAGCCCCACTCACGGCGCCCTGAGTCACTCCTTCACATCAACAATGCTGACTTATACCCACTTTACAGATGGAGAAACTGAGGCCCAGACTGGGTAAGTGTCTTGGTCGAGGTCACACAGCGAGCAAGGGTCAGAGCTGGGCTCTAAACTCAGGGAGGCCGACTCCAGAACCCACCAGATTGTTCTTATTTCCCAGGGCCCACATTCCTCTGGAAGGGCTGGCTTTTCCATTATCACCACGTGTGATAAAGCCCAGAAGCAACAGGGCTTTAACAGAAAACAAGCCCTGGTAGCCCAGCCCAGCAAGTCAGATCTGGTCGCGGCTGGGTCTCCGATCAGCCCATCGCTGAGGGGTGCATCTGCGTCCTCACCAGTTGGTTAACACCTGCTGCTGAAGCCTGTGCACCCCTCCCACCCCAGCACCTCCCTGGGACTCCCAGGCTCCCCACCCAGCAGCTGACAAGAGACTAACACCCCACGGCCTCCATTTCTAACCTGGCATGTGAGGCCTTTTGCGGAGGGTGGTGTCCAGGGGGAATAACTGCTTGTCCCTCCTGAGTGAATGGGCCGGGCTGTGTGTGGACCCAGAAGTGGCCTGAGGCGGGCCCGGCCCACGGCCTGTGGTTAGCCCTGGGAGAGGACATCACCCACAGAGCTGGCCCCACCTCGAGTCCCCGCTATCCCCGGGCAGGTGCTCCCGTGGACGCTGTAAACGTGGGACCTTCAGGACCGGTGACAATTTTGATGGGCTGCACTAAAAATTCTGTAAAGATTCTTAAGATTTAACAAGACTGACTGCCTAACTGCTTCTTTTTATGTGTCTATAAAAGCGATATCACCAAAGCAGAGCCTTGGACAATCAATCTGCCTGTGGTCAGCGGGGAACCCAGGGTGGGACCACTGCCCAGCAGAGGTAGCCAGAGGGCTGGGGCCAGAGCTGGCCTGTGGGAAGGACATGAGGCTGGGTGGGCAGAGGGCGGCCTGGGGTTGCAGGTGACTCTGGGGGGGTGACCAGGGGAACAGAGCCCACGGGACCACAGGAGGGTTGGGAGGTGATGAGCTCCGTGTTGGGCACCAAGCGCTGAGCGTGCAGGCAGCCTGGTGCCTCGGGGGAGAGGAGCGCGACCATTATCCTTGGTGGGCGGGGCCCGCGTGGCTTCCCGGGGACCCTCAGAGCCTGAAACTGCAGGGGACGAGTCCCCTGCGGGAATGTGGGGAGCAGACATGTCACCAGGCAGCCCCCCAAGACAGACAGAGAAGGGGAGACACAGGGAGTCTGCGAGCTTTGAGCTCCACCCTCCCTGAGCCCCTGAGGATGCACCACCCCCAGAGCACTGCGGGTCCACCGCGGACTCTGCAGAGGCCACCGCTGGATGGCTAAGGCAGAGCGACCCTCGGGAGGCGGATCCAGTGCTCCTCCCTGAGTCCCTGCGCCGGGGCGGGAAGACCTGCCTGGGGACGGGCATGGGGCTGGCCCCATCCTGGGTGGGCACCTCCTTCCCGGCCTGCAGGCCCTGGGTTCTGACCTTGAGGCTGGGCGGGGATCTGCCTGTGAAGGGCTCTCCACCTGTTTCTTTCCCACCCTTTCCTTAGACCCATCAAGTCTCATCACCCCTCCACTCACCACTGGGGGAGCAGGAGGGGTCCCCAGAGCAAGCCACGAAGCTGTGGATGCTGGTGGCAGGAGAGGGCCGCACACGGGGCGCCCCGCTGCCCTGGGTCAGTGGCATGAAGGTCTCCCCGAGGGCCCGCTGCCCCAGATCGTGAGGCTCGGGCGGGTTTGTGAGGACTTGGCAGGAAGGCTGTGGGTTTCAGGATCACCCAGGAAATCGTAACTTTCTCAGGTCAAGCAGAGAGGCAGGAACACACCCAGCCCTCCCATCTTCCCATCCACCCATCCACCACGACCCCCACGTAGACAGCCCTCCAGGGGCTGACCCTGGAGTCAGACGGTTCACAGAGGCGCGTCAGCTCACCAGTGTGTGCAAACGGCTATACAAGCCTCAGAGAAAGTGCAGACAGAGACTTGATTCACCTGAGGGGCCGCTGGAACCCAGAGGGCTGGCTCAGGCCAAGACTTTGGACTCCTGGGACTAGAGGGTCTGGACCTCCCAGCCCACGTGCTAGGGGAAGTCCACCCCCAGCCAACTCCCGACCCTCTGCCCCAGGCTCACAGCACAGGCACGGGCCTCACCACCGAGGGCAGGCTTTGGTTTTCCATGCTTGCTGGGATCACAGAGGTGGCTCAGAACGGCCAGGTAGAAAGGTCCCCACGCTGCCATGCTGCCCTGGAACCTGGCCCAGGGCCTCCCAATGGGGCAGCAGGGCCCGGAGGTCACTGAATGGCTCCCAGCAGGACGGCCTAATCGGAGAGGGACTGCGGGGGCTCCACCACACTGAAGGGACCCTCAGGGAAGCAGACACTGGGAGCTCACGTGGGCTTTCCAGAAAGCAGGCAGCCTTGCGTGGCCTAGAACCCAGTAGAGGGGCAGGAATGAAGCAAGGGGCTGGCCCAAGGGGCCTGGAGATTTTGCACGGCCTCGGAACTGAGGGAGAGGCCGTGGAGCTAGGTCCCCCCGAGACAGCCTGCCCAGCCGGGTCCCTCCTGGGTCGGGGGCACAGCACCTCCCGAAACCTGGCTCGGAGGCAGCCCAGCCTGAGAAGGAGCAGGCCCAGCTCCACCGGGAGTCCCGGACTCCCCACCAACACACGCGGGCGTGGTCAGACCACGTCCCTCCAGGGGGCAGTTTGGGAGAAGAAGCCATGTGCGCCGCGGAGCCCACCCCTCTCTGCCCCGCGCAGCTTGCTTCCTGGACGGGTTAGGGCCTGCCCTCTGTCCTACTGCTGGGCACGCTACCCCCTCCGCCTGAGCCCTGCCCCAGGCCTTGAGCAGCTGTCCCCCAGCAAGGCTCTCTGCTAGGACAGGGGGACCTAGGCCATCACCCATGTGCTTTCCCGAGAGCCAGGGCTGGCGGGCTCAGCGGCTGCAGGCCCGGGACCACCCTTAGTCAGGGCTGGCGGGCTCAGCGTGGCCAGGGGCAGGGACCACCCTCATCTTTGCCCATGACCAGGCCCACAGCCGAGGGCCCAGGACGCAGCCTAGGGGCCGTCTCCAGGTGGAATCTCCCCCCAAACAGCGTTTCCTTGGCTGTGACGCCTCAGCGACTTTAAAAATAAGTTGTCTCTGTGTCTCGCTTCTCTCCGAGAATGTTGCGATCAAAAGAACAGCTTTATTCGGGAGAAAAGACACGTGACGGGACCGTTAGGATAACCTGTCTAGGCACACAGCCCTGCATCTGGGGCTCGTTTTCATTTCCTTCTGTCCCTGAGACGTCCGGTGGAAGGCCTGTGAGCATGATGGGATGAGCCCCCGGCTCTGAGAGCGTCACACAAGCTGCCGGGGGGACCAGGCCCAGGGCCCAGACCGTCTTCACAGCGAGTCAGGTGGGAAAGAGGGTTCCCCACTCCCGAGAACGGTTCCGGCACCAGGGGTTCCTGGACACTCGTCTCCATGGCTGAACACACACCTGGGCAAGCGGGAAGACGGAAACACACCCAGGCTGGGCTCCCCCGCCGAGGGCCCCGGGGCGTGAGACCTGGCGGAAGCTGAGGTCCTGCAGGGAGCTCGTGAAAACACCTGGCCATGGAGGCCGCTGGACGCCAGCCAGGGCACCGACTCCAGACACGGCCAGGCCCGATCCACCCTGTGCACAGGGGCAGCTCCGGAGGGTCCTCCCGGCCAGACAAGATGTGGACCAAGCCCTGCCTCTCCCCAACGACTCTGTGCCCGTCGAACAGAGTGCTAGTCCTGGTGCCGCCAACACAGACATCGCCGCTGAGTGCTTCCTGCTCCACAGACATCGCCGCTGAGTGCTTCCTGCTCCTTCAGCGCCTGTTTTGGTCACAGTGCTTCCTACTAACGGGGGTCAAGGCATTGCATGCAGCTAACCTATAACCTCGGATGCACTGAACAGTCCCTCAGACATTCCCAGGCTAACTTGGCATTCATCACACCATGCTGAGTGGGGTGCCCGCGGAAATGCGGAGCTAAGTCAGATACACTTGCTGACCTTGCTGGGGGTTTACTCCAGTGAATGAACGTGGACTGTGATTCACAAAAACCCAGAGGGGAAGCCCAGGGCAGGGGGGCTGGTGAGCTGGGCCTGGGAGAGCCGCTGGGGGCCTGGGGAGAGTGCAGAAGCAACAGATAATCGGAAAGAAAGGGCAGAATGTGGCGGAGGTCAAACACGTGTTTGGACAGCAGATGCCACACAGGATGGAGAAAAACACCTGTTTGAGTTGGGGTGGTTGGGAAAGACCACTCGGCCTCACAGAGAAGAGAGGCTTCTCATAGGACCCTTGGAACGAGCTGGCTTCCCGGTGCGGTTGGAGAAAGGGGAGGGAACTCCTGCCAGAGGACAAGCCGGTGATGGTGGTGATGGTGGAGATGGTGGTGATGGTGGTGATGGTGCAGAAGACGGTGATGGTGGAGATGGTGACGATGAGGACAATGCAGGTGGAGCGGCAGTCACCCTGGAAGACGCTGCTGTCCAGTGAAAGATCGATCTTTGCCTTGCTCATCCTGCCTACGAGCTAAGAGAGATTAAAATGCTTTAGTACAAAGTAAACAGTATACATATTTTATGAAATACATTTCTCTGCCTGTTTAATTGTGGGATCTTCAATAGAGGCAGAAAGATTCACTGCTCACCACTGGCATGAATGAATAGGGTTTCAGCCTTCTGCCTCAGGAGGCCCCCTGACCTCTGGCTCCTGGATCCTGCTGCAGGGAGACCAGTGCTTCCACGATGTGGTCTTGGCAGCTTTCTTTCCTCTGTGCTCCTCTGTGGGCTCAGGCGTAAAAGTAAAATGTCCACTTTTTATTGCTGAAGGCTTCTGAAGCCTGGTTATCACAGGTGAGCCTGCTGAGTTCACAAGATGATTGCAGTTCACCAGGAAATAAGGAGAACTGTCCTTAGGAATGGTCATCCCAGCATCTCTAGTGATCCTCCCAGAAGCCCTCTCATTGCTAGGATGCGTCCATCCTTCCCCTGAACTCTTAATCCACAGTGTAGGCATCCCAGTCCCTTCCAAAAAGTGCTAGGAGCTCTTAAGGTGGCTTCACGCTGGGACCTGCTGGGCTTCGCACACAGCAGTCATGGTGTTCTGCCAGGTGGTGTGTGGGTGACCACAGGTGGCCAGGCAGACTGTCAACACTGATAGGCAAAAGCTACTTCACAAGGTAGGTTTCCAGCAGCCTGATGGCCTCTGGGGACCTCTCTCCTGGATCCTGGAGCTGAGCCATGGGCCAGGTGGGCACTGACATACAGAGGGGCTGGAATCCGACAAGAACCACTTCCCACCCCCCGGCACCATGCCACCCGCTTCACAGCAGTGCCCTGGTCCCGTTTCGAGTCTCTTTAACGGCTCCTCTCCCTGGTGGACCGTAAGCTCATGGAGGGCAAGTCAGCAAACTGTCTGGAGACCAGTGGACGCCCCGTAAATGGCAGCCGGACGAGTGAACAAATGAGGGTGATTTTTTTCAAAAGGAAGCAGGAAAAGGAGAGGACACATGAGCCACCGATCTTTGGAGCTCAAACAAGGACTCAAGATGCCGCCCAGTTGGCAGAAGTGGCCACTCCCCTCCCTCCGTTCACGGCAAATGCCTGCAGAGGCCCGAGGCACGGGCCCTGCTCAGCCCATTCAGCTCAGACTCTTCACACCGCTGCTCATCTGGCTGGCAAGCCGCCCTGAGCCCCCTCCACCTCGGCAGGAATGTGGGCCCAGCCCTCCCCTGGGGCTTCCCTGGTGCCTCAGCTGGTAAAGAATGCGCCTGCAATGCAGGAGACCCCAGTTTGATTCCTGGGTCAGGGAGATCCCCTGGAGAAAGGATAGGCTACCCACTCCAGTATTCTTGGGCTTCCCTGGTGGCTCAGCTGGTGAAGAATCCACCTGCAATGCAGGAAACGTGGGTTCAATCCCTGGGTTGGGAAGAGCCCCTGGAGAAGGGAATAGCTACCCACTCCAGTATTCTGGCCTGGAGAGTTCTGTGGACTGTATGGTCCACGGGGTAGCAAAGAGCCGGACACGACTGCGCGACTTTCACGGTCAGACCTCCCCTAACGACCTACTCAAAGCCTCGTCTGCCTGTCACTTTAAGGAAGGTCCTGTCCTTTTAAGCAAACAGCTCTGGGGCCTAGAAAGGGCCGTCTGTGGATGAGAGTCCAGCCTGGTGATGTGCAGCCCTCCTGCCAAGCCCAAGGGGCTTCTGGAGTCCAGACACTGCTGGCGTCCTGATGCCCAGCACAGATGCCACTGTGGGCGGCCCTGGCCTCGGTGCTGAGGCCACATACACACACGTGAGGCTACACTGAGGGGGTGCGGGGGCTTGCTCTGCTGAAGCAGGGACTGGAGACCGGGAAGTCCAGAATGACCCTCCGTTTGCAGACAGTGGGACTGGAGAACTAGGACTGTCAGATCTGTGCTTGGACCCCGAGGACCCCCCCCAGAGTGCCCCCCGAAGTGCTCGGACCCCAAGGACCCCCCCAGAGTGCCCCGTGAAATGCTCGGTCCCCAAGGAACCCCTCAGAGTGCCCCCCGAGGACCCCCTCAGAGTGCCCCCCGAGGACCCCCCAGAATGCCCCCCGAGGACCCCCCAGAGTGCCCCCCGAAGTGCTCGGACCCCAAGGACCCCCCCAGAGTGCCCCGTGAAATGCTCGGTCCCCAAGGAACCCCTCAGAGTGCCCCCCGAGGACCCCCCCAGAGTGCCCCCCGAGGATCCCCCAGAGTGCCCCCCGAGGACCCCCCCAGAGTGCCCCCCGAAGTGCTCGGACCCCAAGGACCCCCCCGAGTGCCCCCCGAAATGCTCGGTCCCCAAGGACCCCCTCAGAGTGCCCCCCAAGGACCCCCTCAGAGTGCCCCCCGAGGACCCCCTCATAGTGGCCCCCGACTCCTGTCCTCTGCCCATCACCGCTGTTCCAGGACAGGCCACCCGACCCCCTGCAGAGACCCCACGTGCGTGCAGGCAGAGGCTGCGCTGGGTGGAGGCCTGGGTGCAGCCATCCTCAGAGGACCTGGGGAGCAGCCCCCGTCTGGGCAGGGCTCGGGGCGGCAGTCACAGGCTCTCACTGATGGGCCACTGCCGGGCTGTGTTCAGGCTTCTGCCGGCCTCGTCCTGTCACTTCTCCCCAACGTCGAGGAAAAGCTTGGTCCTCAACGTTCACAGCCCTTCCCTGCCGCTTCCTTCTTGCTTCCCAGAAATTCTGACACTTGGTTGCCTCATCGGGCCCAGACCCTTCAGCTTCTCAAGACCAACGAGGCTTCGGGGAGCTAGTGTGAGCTCCCTTTCCTAGTCCCCGAAAGTAGAGAAGGCCACCTGCAGGGTGACAAACAGCACCAGACCACGAATGCTGGGCATTCCCTGTGCGCTGCGTCCCCATCCCTTCTCTAGGCTCCGGGGAAAGAAAGAGAGGAGGGGAGGGGGAAAGGAATTCACAGGCCCAAGGAATCCCAAGGGAGGAGAGAGCCTGCTTCTGACAGACTGAGCACAAAGACCTCGCAAGCCTTTTAACACAAACGCTCTCTTTGAGAATGTGCCTGGTCAGAAAAACCTCCGAGTCTGAAAGGTACCTGTAGCTGTTTAGTCCCCTGGTTCTCCTCTTCCCCCAAGCCCCCATCACACCCGCGTTGTGAGCGAGACAGAGAGGCGGAGGCCTTGCCCACGCTCAGCGAGCTCCACAGCCACCGTCCCTCGGGATTTCTGCAGGTCTGCCCTTTCCTTCCAAAGAGAAGAGCAGACGTGGGGAGAGCCACCGGCGGGAAGCCGGAGCCGGGCCTTCAGCGTCCTTGCAGCGCGAGCGGAGCCGGCGGGTGACGGGCTGAAATCCAGGCTCCCCCGGGGCCCGCAGCCTCCTCACCTGCGCTGTGCGTCCCCACACAGAGGGTGGGCGTCGGCCCGGGGGTGCTGCCCCGGGCGTCTGGACGCCCCCTCCCCAGGGCCTGGGCAGCGGACTCAGGAGCACCCGGCACGTCTCCTGGCAGACACGAGCGTAGACGGGAGCGCGGGCCGGTCAGGCACATTCGCCTCAAGGCCCACCTCCTGCCACACTGACCCCCGCTTGCTCAGTCTTCTTTCTCAGACACACGGAGCGCCCCCAGCCCAGCTCCGTCAGCTTCCGTCCCATCACCGCTGCGGGCCTGGGGGGCCGTGACCCCGTGAGGGTCTGGGGGGCCGTGACCCCGCTGCAGGCCTGGGGGTCCATGACCCCATGAGGGTCTGGGGGGGCCGTGACCCCTCGCCTGACCCACTCACCGCTGTGGGTCTGGGGGGCCGTGACCCCGCTGCAGGCCTGGGGGTCCATGACCCCGTGAGGGTCTGGCAGGCCGTAACCCCTCACCTGACCCGCTCACCACTGCGGGTCTGGGGGCCCGTGATCCCACACGGGCCCCCTCTGGCCCCAGGATGCAAGGAGCCCCCCTGGATCCCCCTAAGCTCTTCGCCCACTGATTCTGCCGAGTCCTGCAATAAGCCTGCAGCATCAAACGCCAGCTTTGTCACTTCCTGCACACGCGGCCTTGATGGAATCCCCTGAACACCACGCCCCAGACTCCTGACCTAAAGAGGTATTTCTAGTAGAGCCTCAGCATACCAGTGCCTCATAAATGACACCTCACATCATGGAAAGAGTTCCTGCTGGTAAGGCTGCAGGTCAGTGCCCGGTGTACGCAGACGGCTGGGTCCAAGTCAGCTTTCCCGCCGGATCCCCATCACCCTGCGTCCGGCACCCAGGGCAGCAGCAGATGAGCACAGGGCCATGGGTGCGGCGGGATGTGAGCACCCGCAGGCAGGCAGAGCAGAGCCTCCCGTCAGCCCAGAAGACCCGCAGGGGGCGGGGAGGCCACCACTTCCCCAGACTGGAGCCGGATGGGCTGCAGCGGCCTTGGGCTCGCCAGTGACTGACCGCGGCCGGTTGAGGGGGGCTCCAGAGGGCCTGCGGGCGGGTCCGAGGGCAACTTGCTGTCTCTCCCCGTGCCAGCCCAACGAGCTGGCCCTCCAAGTCCAGGGTCCTCCCCACCTCCCTCAGCTGCGGGAAAACACGGCAAGACTGAAATTCCATTACTGAAGCCCGGGGCAGCCCCTTCTGTGGACTCAGGGGTTCGCTGCAGCTCAGGAAGAATGCTGGCCCCTGGACGGGGCGGGGAGCAGGTGGCTGAGGGCCTGGAGACTGGAGGGCATTCCCACTCATCAAGGGGGATGAGGACGGCCCAGAGCTCGGACCCGAACTCAGCGGAGGGGAGGCATCGGAAGGCTGCCTCCTCGAGCTCTCTGCGCAGGAGCTCAGCCAGCCCTGGCCACCGTGGGCAGCCAGCCAGCCCACGGCCCGCGTGCCCATCAGACACCGTGCGCCACGGCCGGGTGGGGGTGCACTCTGGCTGGGGGACGGCTGTGCCTTGGAGAGGCCTGCACACCCACAGCGTCTGACCTTCAGTCACGTCGGCCAACCCCCTGCTGTAGATCCCAGGGGCCGGTGGACGGCTCCCTAGAAACGGGGGTCTCAGCAATGAGACAGCCAGGGATGTCCCCCAGGCCGGCAGTGGCTCAGCTGCCTCCTGGCATCGCGGCGTGCGGCGGGGTGGGGTGGTGAGCTGAGAGGGAAGGGCCGTGTTCAGAAATCAGGGGCTCCGGCACAGAGGGAGGCCGGGCAGAAGGAACCGTCAGCTGATAAGAGCACAGTAGCTGTTGTTCATACTAAATTGGGCCCAGGTGACTGGGAGAAAACCCACAGACCATCCCAGAGGTCTGCCGGGTCTGCACTGCAGACGGAGGCTTTACGGGACCCTCGGGGGCGGCTGCAGGAGCTGGGCAGGGCTCCCGTCGGGCCAAACTGCACAACGGACACTTACTGGCTTGTCCCTGAGGACAGACAGGCCTTGCATACCAAACATGTGCGGTGGCTTTGGGGGCCTCTGGGCAGCGGGGCTCGCTCCCGAGCCCCAGGGGCTGCTGCAGGTGTTTGGAGCGAGGCTCTAAATTCAGAGGGGGAGGGAGACATTCTCACAGACCCGTCGGGCCGACAGAGAGACACGCGCGACCACCCGGTGGGGCTGGTGTGTGCACACGTGTCCACAGGGTGCGGGTAGCTGCCCCGGAGCAGGGAGGGCGTGGGTGTGTGCGTGCGCGTGAACCTGCTTTTGTGTGCATGCTTTGTGTCCACAGAGCTGTGTGTGTCCACTCACTCGGGGTGTTGCCCAAACTTCCCGCGGAAACGGGCAGGTGTCTGTCCTCAGGGAGCCTTGGCATGCTGATTTTAATCCCATGTTATGGTGTTCAGCTGCTTCTAAAAATTAAAGTGTAGAAGTTCCATAAGCAGAGCCCAGGGCTATACTGCAAGGCGGGCCCTGGGAAAAGGGTCTCTTGTCACCTTGCTCTTCCAAGAACGGTGAGCCCGGCCCGTCTGGCCACTCTCCTGCCGGACAAGGGAGAGCCCGGCGGGCCGCAGCGGCGAGGACCGTCGCGACACAGCCGGTTGGTCCAGCCCCTCCGCTGACTGCTCCTGGGAGACGGCCAGCCAGGAGGGGTCTCAGGCAGGGCCTTCAGAGTTGGCCTGAAGGCCTGGCTTCTGTACAAACTCCCCCGAGCTCAGCGCCTGGGGGCCGTGACGGACAGCCGCAGTCCTCACACAGAGGGTGACTCCTCTCTGCTGGCATGATGAGGGCTTGGCTTGCGCTTGTACTCCTCGACTCCCCAGGAAGGAGTGAAGGCCCAGTCCCTCCTCAGGGCTGCTCTGCTCCCTGCCCCCCCCACGGGAGCACACAGGGGAAGATGTATTCTGGGAGCAGGGTTGCTCCAGCTGGGGAGGAGGAAGCAGAGCAGGCCCCTGCCATTCTCGTCTCATCACAAGACCAAGAAGACCCTGCATGCAGCAGGCGGTGCTCGGGCTAGGTTTGCCATGGCCTCCGTGACGGCAGAGCGGGCTGTGAAACACGCGGATGGGAGAGGGGGTGGGGGAGGGCAGCTGGCCCTGGAGGCAGTCACTCGCCCTGTTTTCAAATGTCCCTGAAGCAGCTTGCACGGGGACCCCCTCCTCACCTCAAGACCTCAACCAAAGCAGCCGATCGCGAAGCCCCTGCTCCCGCCTGCCCCCACCGCCTCACACCCTCAGCACAAGGAGCAGGGCCGGGCTCCGTAGTGCCCAGGCCAGAGAGGGGCCAGGAGAGGGCCCCATGGTCCCAGTTCAATGCAGAAACACCCAACAGAGGGCCGGGAGGGGGCCACCAAGGGAGGGAAGGAGGCCCCTGACTGCCTCAGTCCCCTGGGGCCGGGAGGCCCCCCACTACTGGAGCTGGCCCCTGTGCTGTGGGAGAGACACAGCGTGGCCCTAACTGCACGTGTCCAGGAGGACGGCCACCTGGGCTGCAAACTCTTAAAACATGTACAAGGAAGGCCTCTCCGTCTGTGGGAACTTGACCAAAGGGCATTTGGAAGGCTCTCCACCGAGGGCTACAGCCCACACCCTCACGCACACACGTGCACACGCAGGGCTGACACCCCTAGACCGTTCGCAACACACAGGCAAGGAACAAGCAGCCACTTCCTGGCCCAAAGAGCCCTTGAAACTCTGGGAGCCTGCGCCTCTCTGCTCCTGTGACCCCTCTGCCCCCCACACCGCCTGGCCCGCGTCTTTCTCCGGGGAAGTCCAGGCTCCTCTGACAAGGAAGGTGGGGTCTGGCCTCCGACCAGGCAGCAGCGCCCCGACGGGGGCCCCCTGGGCCAGACCCCGAGGAACCCCATCTCCACGCACCAGGCACCCCTGCGGCCGGGCAGGCGCCCCTTGTCCCCACCGGCCATCTCCCTCTCCGCCCTCGCGCTCAGCCTCCCAGGCCCAGAGAACCGCCCCCGACTGCCCGCCCGGAAACAATCACCCTTTGAGAAAGGCAGCCAAACTGGGCGCCAGGAACGGCCGGGATGGAGGCGGGGCTGGGGGCGGGGGGCTCTAACTCCCGGAGCGAGGCCTGGCGGTGTCGCCCCCTCCCGCAGCCCCGCTTCAGAGCACAGAGCCGGGCCGCCTGCGCCTGGGAGGGCGCGGGGCGATACCCACCCGGGGGCCCGCGCCTCCTCGCGCCCCCGGCCCCGCCCGCGGGGATGTATAGACGGTCCGCGGCGCGGGTCCCGCCGGCAGCTCGCGCGCGGGGCTGGACGCGCGGGGCGGGGCGCGGGGCGGGGCTAGCGGTGGGCACCAGCGCCGCGGGCGGGCCGGGGGCGGGCCGGGGGCGGGGCTGGCGGCGCTGTCACAGCCGCGGCGGCCGGGGCGCGTCCGCCGCCGCCGAGGGGACTGCGCGCCGGCCCGGTCTGCTGGCTCCGGCCGCGCGCCCCGGCCCCGCGCCTCCGCCCTGCGCCCGGCCGGCTCTGCTCGCTCTGCCGCGCCCCCGTCCTCCCCGCCCGGCTCCCCGCCCCGCGCCCCCAGTGCGCTCGCGGGCTCGGCCGCCGCCTCGCCGAGCGCAGAAGGGCCGGGCCGGGGCGGCGCTGACCCCGCGGCGATGAAGGGGCCTCGGGGGACCCGCAGCCCGAGAGCCCCCGGGGCCGGAGGCGCGCGTGGCCGGGGCCAGCAGCCCGGGGGCGCGGGGACCGGCGCCTAGGGGCCGCCGCCGAGATGGAGCGCGCCGGGGACGATCCGGACTCGCCGCCGCAGGTCAGTGGCCCCGCCGCCGCCGCGTACAGAGCCCCTTTATGCGTCCGCATCGGCGCCCGCGGCATGTGCTACGGGCGCCTGTGCGCGCGCCCCTGTGTGCGTGTGTGCCTGTGTGTGTGTGTGTGCCTGTGTGTGTGTGTGTGCGCGCGCGCGCGTGGATGGTGGTGCGCGCAGCGGGGCGGCTGAGAGTCGGCCAGCATCGGGCCGGGGCCAGGAAGCGCCGCAGTCGAGGGGCTGCTGCGAGACAAGACCTGGGTGGTGCTGGCCCTCCTCGCATCGAGAAAGGGAAGCTGGTTCTCAGCCCCTGCCAGCCGCAGGCCAGGCTCTTAGCTCCCCGGGGCCCTTCCTCCCACCTCAGCAGGTGGTTCCTGGCGACCTGGAGTTGGGGGTCAGCACCAATGCTCCGGGTCCCCCAGGGTCGTCCCCAAGCCCAGAGGCTCCAGCCAGTGGCAAGTTAAGTGTCTACAACTCTCCCGCGAGGCAGGGGGCTGAGCAGTGGTGAGGGGGCCCAGCGTCAGGACAGGTGTGCAGGGGGCAGAAGGAGTCAGGACCGAGTTCATTGCCTGCCCTCCACACCCGGACTCAGGCCTGGGGCCCCAGTCCCTCCCAACCAGAGCCCACAGCTTAGGGGAGCAAACTGAGGTGTGAGGCAGCAGAGGATGGAAGGGAGGCCAGGAAGGAGGTGACGACGGCCTGGGGCTGGAGCTGAGGTTGAGAGAACCCGCCCCTGCGCACGCAGAGGCAAAAACAAGACCCTCTCCAGCCCTCTGCCTGTCCTACCCCGGCCAGGCCTAGTCCCAGCCCGGCGCCGCTTGCGTGGATTCTTGTAGAAGCTGGGCAGCAGGGCTCTGGGGCTCTCTCTGCCTGGATGCTGAGGCCGGCCTTGCAGACGGCTGGTCGCTCCAGGCTGGTGGGGGCAGCTCTGCGTGGGTGGGTGGGGTACCCACCGGGGGCTTGACATGCACTGCTGCACAGGACTGGGTGGGGATGTCCCCGGAGCAGCCGGTGACATCTTGTGTGTAGCTGTGTCAGGGTGGGGCTCACGGCTCCCCCAGTTACGGGGCTGTGGGCGTGTGACTTTACCGGATGGAGGCTCCCGCTTCCCCAGATCCACCTTCTGTCCCCCAGGGCTCCCTGCCTCCAGCACAGAGACAGAGGCATCCCCTCCAAAGCTGCTGAGCTGGGGGCTGTTAGTGGCCTCACTGGACCGAACATCGAGTCCCCTTCCTTTGTTTAGAACAAAGACCCTTCCCTCATGAGACCCTCAAAGAGACTGCACTGCACCCAGTCCATGCCCAGCACCCCCAAAGCTTCTGGAGCTGCATTCATCCCCCTCTCCCCATCTTGGGGAGATGCAGAAGGCTTGCCCGGGTGTGGAGCAGGGAGGCTTGATGGATCCATGCCCCCTTCAGTGCCAGGCGGCTGCTGTGCCCGTTTTGTGCCTGCCCATGGCTGAGCCCCTCCTTGTTGGGGTGTGCTGGCGGCTCACCGGCACGGGACTGAATGCACGCACAGAGGTTCCGGATGAGCAGCAGTGACGGGCCCACCTGAAGGGGGGCTGGTGGAGACTGGGGGCTCCAGAGGAAGAAGCGGAGGGCCAGCCTGCCCCTGGCCGCCGTCTCTGGATGCACCTGGGTTTTCCCCCATGGTTTTGAGGGGCGAGGGGAGAGGGGACACGGGTGGCTGGCCTTCTCTGGCTGTGAGCACAGGGTGATGAGGAGGGCGGAAGCTGCACAAGTGTGGCGGGTCCAGCGGTGAGCTGACCGCAAACCAGGCTCTAGGGTCAGGGAAGCGTGTTGGTCCAGCTTGGTCAGAGGAGGGGCTGAGCGGGCCGGGAACTGCCCGAGTGCCCCCCTCTGCTGAGCGCTGGACAGGAGGAGAGGCCGGGCTAGGGAAGAGAATCTGAGAGTCCGAGGCAGGTGGAGCAGCTGCGGGAGAAGGCAGACAAAGACGCAGAAGCGTGGGCGCCGGGGGTCCAGCAGAGTGGGGCCACCTCGGGCCTCCTTCCGAGATGCCCGCCTGTGTCGGCAGCCAGCGGCCAGGGCAGGGGGCCGGCCCCCAAGGAACGCGGGGGAGCGTGGGCTTCAGGGGAGCCCCGGGCAGAAGGGACTCTTTTGCGTGTGCCCACCCCCACGCCTTCTGGGGAGAAGAAGAAGGGAAGCTTGCTCGCAGCCCAGGCCTGCAGGCCAGAAGTCCTCTGCGGGGCCTGCTGAGCGTATGGGGTGAGCACGCGGAGGTGGTGCCATGCAGGGCACAGGCTGGCCAGGCCGAGGCTGCCTCGGTCTCTGTGATCGGCTGGGAGGACTTTGGGGAAAGCGGAGGCCTCTAGGCCCTGATTCCTGAACGTCTGTAGACCCAGGAGCCTCTCTAGCCAGGCTGTCTGTAGGTGAAGCACTCGAGAGGCATCAACATCGTGTCTGCATCTGTTCCGTCCCTGTGAGCCCCTGGCATCCGGAAGCCTCTGAATGGAGTAGCCGTTCTCCCACCCTGGGGCCGCCTCACCGGCCTTGCTGCCGGCTCTCCGTTCAGACCTCCGCCTCCAGGCCTGGGGCCTGGTCCTGCCCCTGCCGTTCCACTGAGGGAGACACACTGAGTGTCCCCCTGCTGAATGGCAGCAACACGGTTTCCGTGCGGAATCAGTGGTTGGTGCGATCATTGCATTTCTTGGCCAGTGTCCCCCCAAAATACGTGCAACCGACAGGAACCCCAGGCCGGTGGCCCCTTGGTGTGGGTGCTGCCAGCTGGCCAGGTGGGCGGGGGCCGCTCCAACCCTGCTCCACACTCGCTCACTGAGCACCTACTGTGTCCCGGGCCCCGGGCCAGTCCCAGGGAGGTAAGGCGTCAAGCGGGCCCCAGTCAGATCAGGTTTTCTGTTTAGCTTAGCTTTGGAAGGAAGGACTGTGTGGGTTGCCTTTTTTTTTTTTTTTTTTTTTTGCAGCTACAGCAAATTTACTTTCCTAATGAGGTTTAGCTGCAGCCAATATTAAAATGAATCTGTGCTCCCCGAGCGCAGCAGCTGACGGCAGGGCAGTGGCCTCCCCGCCAAGCGCCTGGCAGGGCTTAGGGCTTTGCCGCCCAGAAGCTCAATGGAGGGGAGTCTCAGGGTGGACCTCTAAGAGCTGGCTGGACTGGGGATGTCTTCCCTGAGATCAGAGCCCTGAGCAGGGGGTCTCCCGCCCCGCAGCTGGGAGATGGGGGGCCCTGGTCGTTGTTCATGAAGGAGGGGGAGGGGGCAGGGCCATGGGGGTCAGAGGGCAGGTGTCAGGAGGGACCCAGCCTGAGGTCCTCATGGACCCTGCGCGCTGCTGAGCGAGTGCCGTCGCCTCCTCCTCCCCCTGCCCCGTCTCGCTTCCTTCCCTGTCTCGCTTCCTTCCCTGGGGAGTGGTGAGCACTGGTCTGTCACTTGCCCGGCGCTCGGAGCCTCAGAGCCTGGCGGGACGTGGCGCAGCTGCCCCCTCCCCTGGTGGGCATCCCCCAGTCACGCCAGCGCTTTCTGCAAGCTCAGGCGCGCACGGGGCTGTGGCTGCCCCGCAGGATGGCACAGACGCGTTCGGGACGAGCCCAGCGTCCCTGAGTGCCCCTGGCAAGAGCTGCCCCGGGCTTGGCACTGCGCCTGCGAGCGCGGAGAGCGGGGCCTGCGGACGCGCGTGCTGTGTGCCCACGCTGTGTGCCCTGGGGCCACCCCTGACCCCCTGTGCCCCCGCGTGTCTTGTCTCTGAGTGGGATGATAACAGGATGCTTGTGAGGTGGGAATGAGAATCACAATGAATCGTGTTACTCACTTGGAACAGGAGCAGTAAGTGCTTTGCTCAGCAGGTATTTTTGCCTCTTTTTTTTTAAATTTGGCTGCTCCAGGCCTTAGTTGCGGCATGCCGGATCTTTGGTTACGTCGTGCAGACTCTTCGCTCCTGCGTGTGAGATCCAGTTCCCTGATCAGGGTGGAACCAGGGCCCCTGCATTGGGAGCGTGCAGTCTTTGCCACTGGATCGCCAGGGAACTCCCAGCAATTTTTAAATCATTCATTCCATGGTAGTTAACGTTCCATCTACCTACATTTGGACGACACGAAGTCTGCCTGGCACACGGAGGGGCCCAGCTGTGGCCTTGCTTCTGTCGCCCACCGCCCTGAGCCTGTCTCCTCCCTGTGGTGGGGCCGTGGCCACACGGTAAGCCCGGCACCATCTCGGGTCGTGTTCGCCTTTGCGAGTGAGCACAGCTCCCCCTCCTGCCCCCAAAGGGCCCTGCTTAGCCCCGTGCGTTCAAGATAAAGGAGCACACGAGGTTCCGGCCTCCAGGGCATCTGGGCAGGCAGGGGCAGCCAGGGTCGGGAGGGCTCTACCTGGCTCCCAGCCCTGGTCCTGAGGGAGAGGAGCCCCTGGCCAGGCAGGCCCAGCAACCAGCTGCTGTTGGCTTCCAGGCCCTGCTGTGTCGGCCGCTCGCTGCAGACTCAGTCCCAGGGGCCTCGTCTCCTTATCTAAAATGACAGATGCGTGAGGCATGTGCCCGTGTCTGGCCCCAACCACACTGCTGCCCTCGGTCAGCCCCCGTGATCAACACCCCAGGAGCAGGGTGGGGCGCCCACCTGCCGAGAGGACAGGGGGCAGAGCAAGCAGGTCTGGGAGCCAGCAGTGGCCGGGGAGACCATCTGCCCAGAGTTAGGGTTCTGCATCTGTAGATGCAGCCTTCTTTCTGCAGATCAGAAAGCTGCCCGCAGAGGTTCTGCTTCTGTTTTGGGTCATGCAGGACCTTGTTGCCTGGCCCCGCACTGTGGCCTGAGTCTAACTCTGCCCTCCCTGTCTCAGGCCCCCAGGCAGGGGGCGAGAGGCCCTCCCCCACCAGCCAGCCAGGCCTCCGCTGTCCTCCCGTGACAGCTGGCGGGAGGACGCACCTACACTGTCCTGCCAGGGCCCCAGGGAAGGTCAGCTGGCTCAGGCCACAGGCAGCGCATTGGAAATACACAGGAAACTTTAATTAGATCAGTGAATCAGCAGCCTGCATGGTGTGTGCACATAGTCTGACCACACTCTGACCACACGGTGTGTGCACACCCTCTGCCCCCAGCCTCTGTGCTGAGCAGTTGTTCTGTTTCCTTTCATCCTCTGAGCCTCTGAGGTGAAGGGAAGTGTTGCTCGCCTAACTCACCCTGTGCTGACATGGACTTTCTCTTGTCCCCGTGAACCTCCTGCTGGGAGCCAGCATCCACGCCTCCACCCCTCCCCACACCCCTGGCTGGAAACACCAGCTCTGTGTGCATGTGTGCGTGCACGTGTGTGTGTGCTTGCCAGCCTCTCACCATGCCCTGCGCACGCCTAGAGCCTTGCCTGGAACCCCTGGGGCGCGTCCCCTGGACGTGCCCGCTGTGTGTCTCGCCATGGAGACCCCTGCCGGCCAGCAGGAAGGTCTGGCGCTGGGCCCACACAGGTGCCGCCCGGCGCAGTCCCCAGTGTGTCGCTGCTGACCCACCCACGCACGGCTGTTGGGTGGCAGGTCCTTTTCTGTGGCAGAGATTCATAGAATGCACAGTTAGGTGCACCACCTTAACGGCTCTCAAGTGCTCAGGGCGCCCAGGACATCCCCACTGCGCACCTGTCCAGCTCCAGGACTCCTCATTGTGCACGCTGGAAGCTGTGTGCTTCCCTAGCCCCCGTTCTGCCCGAGCCCGACCACCTTGTGCCTCTGTGAGCGGGTCAGGGGCTTGGTCCTGTTGTGCCGTGCCTCCCTGAGCCCAGAGTCCTCCAGGTCTCTGTGTCAGAGCAGCGTCAGCGCTGGTCTCCGCTGGGCTGGGTCACTCCATGTGGAGCGTCTTGCCGGCCCGGTCCTCAGACAGGCAGGCCGTTTGCTGCCAGACCGTGGGGGGGAGGCAGTCCACGGTGGCGTCTCCCCACTGCCCTTCCTGCCCAGGGATGCAGACGCCTCTGTGCTCTGAGAACCAGGCGCCTGGAGCCCCACCTTCCCCGACAGTCCAGTGCCGACCGCAGGGCCGGCGTGCTCGACAGCCCCCGGGAGACAGGGAAGCAAGAGCATGGCTGGCTGAGGCTACAGGCAGGGCCAGCAAAGGGGCAGCCCAGCCAGGACCCCAGGCGAGGAGCCGGCCCCTTGCAGAGCCTGGGGTGGGGCCACTGGCCCCAGAGCCCGTGCATGGGGCGGCCCTCTGCACGCCCCTCGTGAGGCTCAGCCTGTCTAGACCACCGTCTGGGGCTGGCACTGGGACCCTGGGTCCCTCACCCCCCCGGGGTGGGGCCTGGGCTGAGACTAGGGACTCTGGGTCCATCACCCCCTCCCCAGGGTGGGGTCTGGGCTGAGACTGGGACCTTGGGTCCCTCACACCCCCAGGGTGGGGTCTGGGCTGAGACTAGGGACTCTGGGTCCATCACCCACCCCCCGAGGTGAGGCCTGGGGCTGAGACTGGGGTGCTGTCGCTGCCCGTTCGGGCGCCGCACCTCCTGCAACACTTCTCCCAGTGTCTCTCCCAGCGCGGGGGCGGCTGACCCCAGGGAGGGAACGGGGCGGCAGGAGAGACAGGCGGCAGAGGCAGTGAGAGCAGCCTCAGAAGCCTGGCAGGAAACGGGCAGCCCTGCGTCAACCTCCCACCTCCGAACTCAGCCCCGAGCCCGAAGGAGGAGCCTCGGCTTGCCTACCCTGGAGACGGAGGGAGACGGGGCACCCTGCCCTCCCTGGAGTCCACGCCACGGGCACCACCTGCAGGCACAGCCTCGTCTAGGGGAGGGAGGAACCGCTGTGAGAGCCGCCTGAGGCTGGCCAGGCCCAGAGGAGCCAGGGACCCTGCGTCCCGTCTCTGCCAGACGCGGACGCTCAGCTGGAGTCACGAGCGGGCTGCTGCCATCCCCGCTACGATATTCCACGTCTTGCAGCCTTCGTGGCGCTCTCTGCGGGGCAGGCCCTGCACTGGGGTTTTCCACAGACCCCTCAGCGGATCCCAAATTGCCCAACGAGCGTTGGCGAAGGAGACTCAGTGCCAGAGACACAGTGCAGCCTCCACAGCGTGCAGGGCCCAGAGGAGTCCGGAGGAGCCCCTGGCCTGGGGGCTGCAGACGGACACAGAACCAGCAAGACCGGTGGGTTCACGCAGGGTGTGGGCTGGCCGCAGAGTGTGTGGGGCCTGGCAAGCTTCGGGGGTCAGGCCAAGGGCTCAGAGCGCCAGGTGGCCTCCCCGGGAAACTTCAGGGTGGGTGGGACCCCCATGCCAAACCGCAGGCCACCAGCTCGAAGGGAAACAGGCAGAGAGAAGCAGGATGCCCAGACAGCGGGGGAGGGCAGTGGGGACAGACGGCCACGCGCTGCCACCCCAGCAAGGCTGAGCGCACCCTCGCCGGGGGCCTGCAGGCTCTGCACCCTGTCCTAGGCAGCGCGTCCTCGGACGCCCAGCCCCCGGGCCCTGGCCCCCGGCCCCTGCCCTCCGTTTCCTATCAGAGCCCCGACTCCTGCCCCCGCCCACCCAGGCCGGTGCCCGGGGGCCCCACGCGCTGAGTGCCAGCATGTCCTGAGCTGCCCCAAGCCTCCAGGGCCCGGGGCAGTGCAGCGAGCCGGGCGCTGAGGGGCAGCATGCTCCAGGGTGTTTGCTGCGGCCGCGCTGGACTCAGGCAAGGCCGTGTCCCAGGGCCAGGGTCACCGTCTGCTGCGTCCACACAGCCTCTCCTGGGGGACGTTCCTCAGAGGCCTCTGCGCCCTGAGGCCACGCGTGTGCCCAGGAACTCACTCAGAGGCGGTCCTGGCCGCGAGCTCACGTGCACACATGATGATATCACCTGGGGAGGGGGGGCTGGCTCCGAGTGGCTCGCAGAATGGACCTAGCGCCGCCGCCTCCCGAGTGAAACTTCAGCCTGTGTCCGGGGGCAGGGAGCTGGCGCTTCGGCCTCTGTGGGGCTGCATCACAATCGATGGTGCTGAGGTGCAGCGCAGTGCCCAGCTGGTGCCCAGGCTTCCTGCAAGGTGGCCAGCGGGCTCGGGGACACTCAGACCCCCGAGCAGGGCTGTGACAGGCCTCGTGGACGGGACAGCTGCCCAAGGCCCTCCCGCGACGGCTCTCATGGGGGCGCTCACCCAGGCCGGCCGCTGTTGGGTGGGCCACTCTCCCTCTGGTCTGTGTCCCCACCTGGAGCCACGCTGCAGGTCACGCATGTGCCTCGGGCCCAGCCCAGGACACCCAGGACACACCCCAGGTGACACCCTCCTGCGAGGGGCCGTGGGGCACGTGGACGACCCTCCGCATGAAGACGGGGACGTCAGTCAGGCCACTGGTGCCGCGGGTTTGTGCCATTCGGACTCCTGCAGCGCAGGGGACCACTCACATCAGACCCTTCTCCATTCTCTACTGAGTCAGAATCCAAACCCGATCCCAAGGCTATTTCTGAAAAATCGGAAGAGAAACCAAGGAGCCATTTCATACACGACCGACGGACTGTTGTTTCCTGACTCCTGGGTGGAAGAAACCTGAAGCTGTCACCGCAGCCTGTGCTGAGCGGGTGTCCTTCCGCCCCGGCCAGGGGCTGGGGTCTCGGCCAAAGCGGAGGAAGATGACACCAGGCCCGGGGTCGCTCCAGCCCCCACCGTGTGAGCCGGTGGAGAGCCCCTCCTGGCTGACCCGAAGATGGCACCAGGCCCGGGGTCGCTCCAGCCCCCACCATGTGAGCCGGTGGAGAGCCCCTCCTGGCTGACCCGAAGATGGCACCAGGCCCGGGGTCGCTCCAGCCCCCACCATGTGAGCCGGTGGAGAGCCCCTCCTGGCTGACCCGGACCCTTGGTGCTGCCCGAGGGGCCAGGTCTGCCAGCAGGAGCAGTATGCATGGAGCGGGTGTGAGCGCTCTGAGACTCTGACCCAGGCCCTCCAGGCCTGTTTCCTAGCCTGTGAAATGGGGCCAAGACTGCCCTGCCTGTCTCAGAGGCCGCCGTGGCTTGCAGAGAAGGAACCCAGCCTGCCAAGGCAGGGCTGCAGCCCCGGGGGTCGTCCGAGCCCTCCTGGGGTGGAAGGCCCCCTCTTCCACCTGCTCCGGGGGTGAGGGCAGAGCCGGGGGTCAGCAGCTGCCACGTGCTGCCCTCTCCCCGCAGAGCCAGTGGGGTGGGGAGGCTGGGGAGTGAGGCATGGGGCCAGCTGATGCATGTGGACCCTCAGGGAGGGAGCCAGTTAGCTGTGGCCTCAGGCTTGTCCTGCGCAGGGGCTGCGGGGTTGATGCTGAGTCCTGTTAGGGCTCGTGGGGTCCCATTAGGTCTCAGAGACCATCTGAGGCCGAGGGTGAGCCGGCCCTTCCCAGCGTCCTGCCCGCTGACCTCTGCTGAACTCTGCTGACCTCCGCTTGGCTTCCCTAGTCCAGCCCCAGGGCATTCGGCTCCCAGGGACAGGGGGCAGCTGCTCTCCTCACGGCCCAGCAGGGTCACCTCCACCCATTCAGGACCAATGCCCTGGCCTGTCTGTGTGGTGCAGGCAGGTGGGGGGCCCTCTCGGGGCCAGGGAGCTGCGGCCTCCCCAGAGTATGTAAGGTTGCTCCTCATCCGTCCGCAACGGCCCTGCGTGCTCTCGTCATCTCTGTGCACACTCAGTCATGTCTGACTCTGCAACCCCACGGGCTGCAGCCCTCCAGGCTCCTCTGTCCATGGGGATTCTCCAGGCAAGAAGACTGGAGTAGGGTGCCATGCTCTCCTCCAGGGGATCTTCCCAACCCAGGGATTGAACCCGAGTCTCCTGCGTCTCCTGCACTGTAGGCAGATTTTTTTACCGTTGAGCCACCAGGGAAGCCCCTTATCATCACAGAATATGGCAGAAAAAAAGAAATACAGGCGGGAAAGGAAGAAAGCCCTCGTTTCTATGAGAATTACGTTGAATGCTCTCCAAAGCTTCCATGAGGCGAGTCCGGGAAAACGTTCTCCAGGAGAGGTGAAGACCGGTGGGAAACATCATACGAACGCTGAAGGACGCCGTGCAGGTCACTCACTGAGCGTCCCCGGGTCGCGGACCACTTTGGGGAAGTCAGGTCGGGGCCGCGGGCGCTGTGCCCGGGGGACAACTCCCCGCGGGCCGTGAGCTCCCGGGACATCCTTGGCCTTGCAGGCAGAGTCGCACTGGCTGGCAGTGGGCGCTCGATCAGGGAAAGGACTTCGGCTGGGCGGTGGTCAGGGCATGCGCAGCTTGTACACAATACTCTGGGGGTTCTTCTCCCCGTGGCCTCCTGCGACCCGCCTGCCAGCCACGATCCCAGGCCTACGGGCACCATGGCCCTTGCCCTGCTCGAGGGCTTGGGGGGGAAGGTCTGTGTGTAACTGACCTCCACCAAACACACACACGTGCGCACACACACGTGCACATGCATACACATACACATGCGGCACACACATGCACACACGTACACACACACGTGTACACCTGTGCACACGCACACACGTACACAATGTACATGCACAGCATGCACACGCGAACACATACGCGTGCACACACACGTACACATACACATGTGTACACCTGTGCACATGCATACACGCACACAATGTACATGCGCAGCATGCACACGCAAACATACGCATGCACATGCATGTGCACGCACACATGCACACACGTGTACACATGCTCTCACACACATGCACACACACGTGCACATGCAGCACACACATGCACACGCGTACACACACGTGTGCACCTGTGCACACACGTACACGCACACAATGTGCATGCACAGCATGCACATGCACGCACACATGCAGACACGTGTACACATGCACGCACACACACGTGCACGCACCAGCTCTGCAGATACCTCCCTGAGTGGCAGGACAGAGCTGTGTGAGCCTCCCTCCCTGCGGGCCAGGCGCATCCAACCCCCAACCCACCACCGCCACCACCACATGGCCCCTGAATCCAGCAGGGCCCTTCCCACCACCAGTGGGACTAAACCAGCTCCTCCCCAGGTGTGGGGCGTGGGCAAGCTTTCTGCTGGAATCCCTGCAGTCTCAGAAGGCAGGCTGCCGTGAGCCTCAGAGCCAAGTTCGCCCAGCCTCTTCCGGGCAGCCTGCTTGAGGCTGGACCCCAGGCCGGCTGCCCACCACCCCTCCCGGGCCACAGCCCGCGGTCATCCTTGCAGTCCCCTCTCAGACTCGGGCCTCTGCGTCTGGGGTGCTCTGCCTGCCCCACTCCACGCCCCCACCCCAGGCCCCCTGATCCCCGCTCCCAGCCACCCAGCCCCAGGCCTGCCCCGCACAGACCCCTGCTGGCCAGCTGGCTCCCTCGGAGGCTGGGGGCTCCCCGCTTCACTTCATAACCGCCTGGTAATTAGCTTCATGACTTCGCCGCCGTGCTTATAATAGCCTCCATTAAAGTTATGGGATTTTCAAGCCGTAATGGCTTCCAAAGTAATTAATGCACAACTGGGTTTATGGCTAAGTTTATTTTTAGAGCTTTCCTGCCTCTCCCTCCTTCCCACCATAGATGTTTTGACCAGATAGACTGGACGGGATCAGAGCATCGTCCCCCTCAGGCCGTTGCCTCTGTCCCCTCCTACTCCACGGGGGATCGGGACCTGCAGGGGGCTGCCCCCCAAGGGGTTCTGGGGCCTGACCCCCTTCCCCCACTCCTGTCTGGGTTCAGGCCTGGCCCCAGCACAAGCCGTCCCCTGTGGCCTCGGCAAGCACCAGGAGGAAGGGGATGCAGGAGGACTCAGAGAGCGGCGAGTGATCCCTGGGGGAGGCCACGGCGGGGGCCGGGTGCCCAGGCCAGGCCAGCTCCCACGGCCAGATGCCTGGAAAAGCCCCAGGGGACCCCACAACCCAAGGAGGCCTCCCTGTGTGGCCTGCGGCGGCCAACCAGACCGAGGTCCCAATCCAGTGTTTGGCGTCCTACCCAGGGGCTCGGCACTGGTGGGGCTGGCCGGGGAGGCGGCCCAACACCCAGACGGGCAGGCAGCGTGGCCTCTGGGCTCCTCCTGCGGGGCCGCGGCCAGGAGCGCGGAGGTAGCTCGGGGTCCAGGAACCCGCCCTGAGCCTGCATCGTTTGACCCCAAGGCCTATCCGCCATCTGCTCCAAGCAGGCCGTGCAGACAGGCCGGGGCGGCCACTGGCGCGCACCCACCCGCCGGGAGGGCTGCAGGCCAGAGGACCAGGTCGGGAGGAGGGACGCAACGCCTCCAAGAGTCCTGCTCAGCCTGGCTCTCAGCCAGGAGAGACGGCCATCCGCCTGCCTGCGGCCTGGTGGGCGTGACCTTGGGGGCTCGGCCTGCCAGACGGGACACCTGGGGGGCCCACGCGTGGGGACAGGCGGGCTGCCATGGCTGTCCTCCCCCCAGGCCGCCCCTGTGGACCCAGAGGTGTCTTGCAGGGCTCTCAGCACAGAAGTGGGGGCGGGGGAGGGGGTGACAGCTCCCAGGAGGCTGGGAGGCAGGGCGCCAATCCCTCATCATGAGCTCAGCCGGCCCGGAGGGGAGCTGTCGGCACGCGACCCCCTCAGCTGACTCCTGAGCCCCCTCGGCTGGCCCCTGAGCTCCTCGGCTGACCCCCGAGCCCCCTCGGCTGGCCCCCGAGCCCCCTCGGCTGGCCCCCGGGGCGGCTGGCCCCGAGCCCCTTGGCTGGCCCCCAGCCCCCTCGGCTGGCCCCCGGCTGTGGCTCCAGCCTTGGCCCTGTCCCGTCCAGGCTTGCTGAGGGTGCACCCTCCCAGAGTCCACTTCCAAACACTACTGGCCAGTCCTCTGAGGACTCACTCGGCACAGATGCCTTCATCCAGGCTGTGAAACGAGGTCCGAGCACAAGGCTGTGGCCGTCACAGCCACCTCAGCCTGAGCACTCTCTGCGTCCTCCCAGAGGCAGGCTGCAAGGCCCATGGGCGTTAAAGCCTTGGAAACTAGGTGCCCTCTTCATAAACGGGCCCGGGGGTAAGCCGGGGGAACCCAGGCAGGGGTGTCTGGACCGAGGGGGCACCGCCTGTCCTCGGCCCCACGGGGTGGCACCCCAGGCCTCTGGCCAGCCTCTCTGTCCCCTCTTGCAGGTGTTCACCCCGCAGGGCTCCTGACCCACTGCAGACAGCACCCCTTCCCAGACTCTGGTCGGGCTGGACTCCGCAGAGCTGCGTCGGCAATGGGTGGGTTGAGCGGTCAGGCCCGTGGGCTGGCGTGCGGCTCCCCGTGGCCCCGTGCCTGGCCCACCCGGCCCACTCGTGTGCTTTTCTCCCTCTGCGGCCGCTGCCCAGCTCACGAGGAGCTGTGGGCCCAGCCAGCCTTGGAGATGCCGAAGCGACGGGACGTCCTCGCCGTCGTGCTCATCGTGCTCCCCTGGACACTGCTGGTCACCGTGTGGCACCAGAGCACCGTCGCGCCCCTGCTCGCCGCACGCAAGGGTGAGTCCCGCCCCGCCGGGAGACCGCAGCCTGCAGGCCTGAGTCTCCTGACGGGGTGACCGCAGCCCGGAGGCCTGAGTCTCCTGACGGGGTGACCGCAGCCTGGAGGCCTGAGTCTCCTGACGGGGTGACCGCAGCCTGGAGGCCTGAGCCTCCTGACAGGGTGACCGCAGCCTGGAGGCCTGAGCCTCCTGATGGGGTGACCGCAGCCTGGAGGCCTGAGCCTCCTGATGGGGTGACCACAGCCTGGAGGCCTGAGTCTCCCTTAACAGGGTGACCACAGCCTGCAGGCCTGAGTCTCCTGACGGGGTGACCACAGCCTGGAGGCCTGAGTCTCCCTTAACAGGGTGACCACAGCCTGCAGGCCTGAGTCTCCTGACGGGGTGACCACAGCCTGGAGGCCTGAGCCTCCTGACAGGGTGACCGCAGCCTGCAGGCCTGAGCCTCCTGACGGGGTGACCGCAGCCTGCAGGCCTGAGCCTCCTGACGGGGTGACCGCAGCCCGGAGGCCTGAGCCTCCTGACGGGGTGACTGCAGCCCGGAGGCCTGAGCCTCCTGACGGGGTGACCGCAGCCCGGAGGCCTGAGTCTCCCTTAACAGGGTGACCGCAGCCCGGAGGCCTGAGTCTCCTGACGGGGTGACCACAGACTGCAGGCCTGAGCCTCCTGACAGGGTGACCACAGCCTGGAGGCCTGAGCCTCCTGACGGGGTGACCGCAGCCTGGAGGCCTGAGCCTCCTGACAGGGTGACCACAGCCTGGAGGCCTGAGCCTCCTGACGGGGTGACTGCAGCCTGGAGGCCTGAGCCTCCTGACGGGGTGACTGCAGCCTGGAGGCCTGAGCCTCCTGACAGGGTGACCGCAGCCCGGAGGCCTGAGTCTCCCTTAACAGGGTGACCGCAGCCCGGAGGCCTGAGTCTCCTGACGGGGTGACCACAGACTGCAGGCCTGAGCCTCCTGACGGGGTGACCACAGCCTGGAGGCCTGAGTCTCCCTTAACAGGGTGACCACAGCCTGCAGGCCTGAGTCTCCTGACGGGGTGACCACAGCCTGGAGGCCTGAGCCTCCTGACAGGGTGACCGCAGCCTGCAGGCCTGAGCCTCCTGACGGGGTGACCGCAGCCTGCAGGCCTGAGCCTCCTGACGGGGTGACCGCAGCCCGGAGGCCTGAGCCTCCTGACGGGGTGACTGCAGCCCGGAGGCCTGAGCCTCCTGACGGGGTGACCGCAGCCCGGAGGCCTGAGTCTCCCTTAACAGGGTGACCGCAGCCCGGAGGCCTGAGTCTCCTGACGGGGTGACCACAGACTGCAGGCCTGAGCCTCCTGACAGGGTGACCACAGCCTGGAGGCCTGAGCCTCCTGACGGGGTGACCGCAGCCTGGAGGCCTGAGCCTCCTGACAGGGTGACCACAGCCTGGAGGCCTGAGCCTCCTGACGGGGTGACTGCAGCCTGGAGGCCTGAGCCTCCTGACAGGGTGACCGCAGCCCGGAGGCCTGAGTCTCCCTTAACAGGGTGACCGCAGCCCGGAGGCCTGAGTCTCCTGACGGGGTGACCACAGACTGCAGGCCTGAGCCTCCTGACGGGGTGACCACAGCCTGGAGGCCTGAGTCTCCTGACAGGGTGACCGCAGCCTGGAGGCCTGAGCCTCCTGACAGGGTGATCACAGCCTGGAGGCCTGAGTCTCCTGATGGGGTGACCGCAGCCTGGAGGCCTGAGTCTCCCTTGATGGGGTGACTGCAGCCTGGAGGCCTGAGTCTCCTGACGGGGTGACCACAGCCTGCAGGCCTGAGTCTCCCTTGATGGGGTGACTGCAGCCTGGAGGCCTGAGTCTCCTGACGGGGTGACCACGGCCTGAAGGCTAACTCTCCCTTAACGGGGTGACCGCAGCCTGGAGGCTGGAGGCCTGACTCTCCCCTGACGGGGTAACCACAGCCTGGAGGGAGGCCTGACTCCCCTGACGGAGTGGCCACAGCCTGGAGGGCTGACTCTCCCCTGATTGGCCAGTGGGGACCTGGGGCCAACTTGGCTGATGACTGCACCCTTGGGGGCTGACCTGGGGCTCGGATGGTGCCATGCACCCAGGCTCAGAGCCTCGCGGGCTTTCTTCTGCACCCACGCCCAAGACATGCACCATGGAAGGGCTGGGGGGGTACACCATGGGAGGGCTCAGGGGTGGTGGGCATGCACCGTGGGAGGGCTAGGGGGTGCATACCCCACAGGAAGGCTGGTGGGTGCAGCATGGGAGGGCTCAGGGTTGGGGGGCATGCACTGTGGTAGGGCTTGGGGTTGGGTGGTGGGATTTCCAGCCTGTGTTACTGAAAGCCTTTCAGGGCGAGTGTCTTCTTTTCCTGGTCAGGAAGCCCTGACGCAGCCCCCAGCCCCCAGAGCAGGCAGGGCCAAGAGCCCCAGTCTGGTGCGGGCAGCCCTCACCGTGACGCTTCAGGCTGCTCATCGCTGCAGGGGCCTGAAGCTTCCTCTAGGAGGACTGGGCCGAGCGTGGCTCAGCGCCCACTGTCCGTCGGGCGCCTGGAGCTCTCCCAGCATTTCCTCCCCTCGCTCCTTGGTGCTGTTATCTTTTTTTGGCTGAGCTGAGTGGCTCGTGGGATCTTAGTTCCCTGAGCAGGGACTGAACCCAGCCCATGGCAGTGAGAGCGCCAAGTCCTAACCCTGGACCGCCAGGGAGCCCTGCTGCTTGTCCTTGTAGAGCCGTCACCGCGGCACCTCACGAGGTCTGTCGCGTGGGATGTAACACCACGTGCTTCTGTTCTCAGCGGCGCTTTGGGCTCAGGGACGCCAGGCTGCCGCGCTCAGCACGGCCGGTCATGCCTAGAGACGGGACTTGGCGCCCTGGCCCCAGGGCAGCCGCGATGGTGACACAGGCAGCACCAGAGGGCGATGGGGGCCCTGAGGACCGGAGGCGGCGGCAACCCTGACCCAGCCCGTCTTAGGCTCGCAGACCCTCCAGGGCGCAGAGCTGCCTGCGGGGGTGTGATCACAGGGCAGGGGGAGGGGGGGGACGCTCAGGGTCCTTCCCTAGCCTTGGGCTCCAGAGCTCTGCTCGAGGCAGGATACACTAACCCTTATTTATGTCCTGGTCTGCAGCTGCTCTCTGGAAGCTTGTTTTCTTTTCCCAGTTTGACTTAAAACTCCTGCAGAAAGTCCCCTTGGTTGCCTGTGCCGGTCTCCCCACCCTGCACCCGCAGCCCGGGGGCAGGCTCCCACCTGGGCTGTGTGTCCCCAGTGGGGGTCATTAGCCCGTGGGAACTCTCCGAGAGCCGGGGACTTGTATGTCACCGCGGAGCCCAGTGCCCAGCCCCAGGCCAGCACCCACATCCACACCTGCGTGCTGACTAGAGCTGTAGGAAGCCCAGCCTCCCGGGACCCCCTTCACCCCTGCACGGGATTGCCCCCACTACCCTTTCCATAGTTGGACATCTTACTGTCCGCCTCTGCACAGGAGAGATGCTGTGAGCCCGGGCTGTGTTCCGAGCCCCTAAACCCACAAGGAGATGCAGTTATCAGCTCCCCTTCGCAGCTGCCAGTAGTGACCAGAGGCCAGGCCCCTGGCTCAGGGTCCTGTGGTTAGTGCAGAGCTGGCCGGGTCTGAGCCTCGGAGCTCGGACCCCAAGGTCTGGCCTCCAACCATCCCACCTCCCGCTGAGATGGCCCCGGAGCAGCGAGCACCCAGAGTCCTTCACGTGGCCAGACAGGCCTCGGTTGGGGGCGGGGGGCGCTTTCAGAACGGGAGGGGTGTGGGCTGGTCCCCCCATGAGGGGCTGCTGGCTCCCCACGGGGATGCAGATAAGGGAGAAAGCCTGGCCATCAGAGCTGCCCTGGCGGGAGCAGGGCACCTCCAGGGGCTCCCATGCCTGCGTGTCATGGAGGTGGGCCTCTGCCCGGCTCCACACACACCCCTCCTGGGCGCACGGCTGGGCAGGGGCACAGGCAAGGCCCCAGGGGCTGTGAACGCATGACAGGAACGTGCACGTGAGGAGACACACAGGCCCAGAGGAGCCGAGGCGGGTCTCCACCCCGCCCTTTGGCCCAAACATGGGACATCGACGGTCAGAAGGGATGGGCTCGGGATCCAGAAGCATCTTGCCCACCATGGACAGCCCCCAGGACAGAGTGCTGTGGTGAAGCCCCACACTCCACAGCGAGGTTCGGGAGCTAGATTCTGGGTCAGGCCCCAGAGCGCCTTTGGGGCAACCCCCACAGGTCCCTTCCCCCCGGGGGAGCAGGAGGGGGACAGGGAGGGGAGGACGGGGGCAACGGCCTGAGAGGGAGGCTCTGATCCTGTCCAGTCTATCTGGAACCCAGGTGAGGTGCTCCTGGACTCTGGGGCCACAGGCCGCGTGGCACCAAAGCACTAAGGTTGCCCCAGGCAGGAGCGCTAGTGCCCCAGGCTCCTCAGCAGCTCTGGGGAGAAGGGCGCGGGCAGTGTGGTGGGCGCTTCGCCACACAAAGCCTGGCACAGACGGGAGCCCCGGGTGCGATGCTGCAGCTTGGCCAGCTGCCCTTAAACCGCTCAGAGCTGTCGAAAGCCAGGCATAGGGGTCAGAAAGAGGAGGACCCAGGGCGAGGGTGTCAGGCAGCCAGCCTTAACCATCAGCGGCAGCCCCCAGGACCCCAGAGAGGTGTGCACTGACTCTCCCACAGGAGCAGAGGAGAGCCGGGCGGGCTGGTACCTGTACCCAGTACACCTGTACCCAGTACCTGTACCCCAGTACTCCTGTACCCAGTACCTCTGTACCCAGCATCTGTACCCAGTACCCCTGTACTCAGTACTTATACCAAATACTCCTGTACCCAGTACCTTTGTACCCAGTGCTCATACCCAGTACCCTTATACCCAGCGTCTGTACCCAGTACTCCTGTACCCAGTACCCCTGTTTCCAGTACCTGTACTCAGTACCCCTGGAATCAGTACTTATACCCAGTATTCCTGTACCCAGTACCCTTCTACCCAGTACCATTGTACCCAGTACTTATATGCAGTACTCCTTACACAGTACCCTGTACCCAGTACCTCAACGCTATACTCAGTACCCCTGTATCCAGTACCCTTGTACCCTGTACCCAGTACCCCTGTATCCAGTACCCTTGTACCCTGTACCCAGTACCCCTCTACTCAGTACCTTATCCAGTACCCCTGTTCCCAGTACCACTGTACCCTGTAACCAGTACCTCTACCCAGTACCCCATACCCAGTACCTTACCCAGTGCCCCTATGCTCAGTACCTTATCCAGTACCTCTGTACCCAGTACCACTGTACCCAGTGCCTCTGTGCCCAGCACTTGTGCCCAGTGTCCCCACACCCCCTCCTCTGATCTGCAGATGACAGTGGTGACCCCCGGCGCGAGGCGCCCCCTGGCACGGACCCCAGGGAGTACTGCATGTCCGACCGGGACATCGTGGAGGTGGTGCGCACAGAGTACGTGTACACACGGCCCCCGCCCTGGTCTGACACACTGCCCACCATCCACGTGGTGACGCCCACCTACAGTCGCCCGGTGCAGAAGGCAGAGCTCACTCGCTTGGCCAACACGCTACTGCACGTGCCCAACCTGCACTGGCTGGTGGTGGAGGACGCGCCGCGCCGCACCCCGCTGACGGCACGCCTGCTGCGCGACACCGGCCTCAACTACACGCACCTGCACGTGGAGACGCCACGCAACTACAAGCTGCGGGGGGATGCGCGTGACCCGCGCATCCCCCGGGGCACCATGCAGCGCAACCTGGCGCTGCGCTGGCTGCGGGAGACCTTCCCGCGCAATTCCAGCCAGCCTGGCGTGGTGTACTTTGCGGACGACGACAACACCTACAGCCTGGAGCTCTTCGAGGAGGTGCGGGCCGCGGATACACAGACCAGTACCTGTACTCAGTACCCCTGGGACCAGTACTTATACCCAGTACTCCTGTACCCAGTACCCTTGTACCAAGTACCATTGTACCCAGTACTTATACGCAGTACTCCTTACACAGTACGGAGTACGCAGATACGCAGACCAGGGAGGGCGGGGAACCTGGCGAAGGGGGAGGAGGCCTGCATGGGCTCCCAGACCGACCAACCCACCGCAGCCCTGGCTTCAGGCACTGTCTGGAGGAGGGCTTCCAGTGGGGGAGGGGAGGAGGGTTCCCCGTCCACCTTCAGTGTCCCCCCAACTCCCATCCCCCGAGTTTGGGAATCAGGACAGTGGGGGAGGGGAGGGAGTCATTTCAGACTCTAAATCGGGGAGACAGAGCTTTTGCAGCAAAGGACAAAGCACAGGTCACGTGACAAGGGAAGCACCAGCTGCTTGCAGGGTGGCCTTGCTCACAGCCCTGGCCAGTCCTCTGCAGACGCCCGCCCTGGGCGGCCCAGGTGTCCTGACTCTTCTCCCCTCTAGATGCGCAGCACCAGGAGGGTGTCTGTGTGGCCCGTCGCCTTCGTCGGTGGCCTTCGGTACGAGGCCCCGAGGGTCAATGGGGCAGGGAAAGTGGTTGGCTGGAAGACGGTGTTCGACCCCCACCGGCCGTTTGCCATAGACATGGCGGGATTTGCAGTCAACCTGCGGCTCATCCTGCAGCGGAGCCAAGCCTACTTCAAGCTGCGTGGCGTGAAGGGCGGCTACCAGGAGAGCAGCCTGCTGCGCGAGCTCGTCACCCTCAGCGACCTGGAGCCCAAGGCGGCCAACTGCACCAAGGTGGGCGCCCGCCAAGCTCGCAGCGCGGCACAGGCCAGCTCCTGCCCGCGAGGCTCCCTGCTAATCAGGGACCTGCACAGCCAGTGGACAGCCAGCCTCCCTCCAGGGTGGCGGGTCTGTGGCCCTTCAGGCAGCCACACTAAAGGTGGGCAGGGGGACGAGGAGGGGGCCCCCAGGCAGGCAGAGCCTAGGAATGAATTCCTCCCTCACCACGCATCAGCTGGGCTCCATACTTCCATGCCAGACACACCTACATGTGTGCACACACATGCACACATGGGCACATGTGTACACATGCACACACACACATGCATATGCCAGTGCACATGCACCGACATGCACAGACACGGGCACATGTGTGTGCATGCATGTGCACACACGCCCATGCACGTGCACACGAGCACGAGTGTATGTGCCCAGTACACACGCACACACAGGCGTGCACACACATGTTCGTGCATATGCTCATGCACACACATGCATAGATACGTCTTCCTACCAGTTTGGACTTCTCCAGTTGGGGACCAGGCTGGCACTTAGCTGAGCTGGAGGCCCCAGAACTGTCTCCCTCAAGATCCATCAAAAAGCACAGGGGAGGCTGAGAAGCAAGAGGAAAACTTGGGACCACTTTCTCTCTTCTTTGTAGCTGCAGATTTTCTGTTTCCAATAGATATTGTGAAGGCAGCCTATGTACAAAGAGCAAGAATGAGGGGGTAGGCAGAAATACAGAACAATGGAGAAAGTCTTGCTGGAACAGGGCTGGAGGGGAGGGGCAAGGGTGGGAGGGCGAGGTTGGGGCCGGCCCCATGTGGTCTTATGTCTCTGGACACACAGATCCTGGTCTGGCACACGCGGACCGAGAAACCAGTGCTGGTGAATGAGGGGAAGAAAGGCTTCACTGACCCCACGGTGGAGATCTGAGCCCCGGACACAGGTAAGGGGATGCGAGCCGGTGACACCCTGAGCAGCCCCCCCTCCAAGCTTGGGTGTAGAGTAAATCTGCCAAGGCGTTTCCTCCTGGTCTTTAATCATGACAGTCACGGCAAAGGCCCCATGGAGTGGAGGAGGCAGAGATGAAGTCAGTAGGTGGCAACCTCCCCGCACACCTGGGCCCCCCAGCTGGGTCCCCGCACACCTGCACCCCCCCAAGCTGGGTCCCCGCACACCTGGGCCTCCCAGCTGGGTCTCTACACAGCTGGGTCCCCACACAGCTGGGTCCCTGCACACCTGGGCCCTTCCTTGCTGCTTGGAGGCCTTCACCTCACAGCACCGCCTCGTGACGGCTCCCTGTCTCCCCATCTCATTCTGGCCACAAACCTGTCCTCGTATGAGGCCCTGCTGGGTGGACTCACCCGGGCTCTGTCTGCATGGTTTCCTCCTCAGTTGAGGTAGAAGCGTGGACTCCAGATTCTGGCCCAGTTCCCAGGCTCCCATTTCCCTCATTTTCTTCATCTGCTAAATGGGTTGTTGGGGCACCAGAAATAGTCTCTGGCACTGCCCAACTGCTGCTGCTTTTATTTGGTCCTTAAAAATCCTGTACTGAAGTAGTTCACAGGCTCTATTTACGCTTTAGAGATACAGGAACGAAACTCAGAAAAGCTGAGTGGATTGTGCCAGTAACCCGCACAGCCAGGCCCTTCCTGAGCTGGAGGCTTGCTGTGAGTGGGGTTCTCTTGGTCTTCAGGCCTCGGAGTCAGGCTGCAGCTTTTGTGCCTCGCTGGCAACAGCCCAACTGCAGGAGACCGCGGGGGTCATGACCCTGAGCATGGCAGATCACCTGGGCCACGACCAGACCGCAGTGGGTCAGACAGAGCACGCTCCCAGCTCCTCGGGCGTCTGGGGGGGCCCCGTGGACCCCAGCTCCCAGCGGCCCCCTCACGCTGCTCCCTCGCTCTCTCCCCTCAGGAGCGCCTTCTGAGACCTGCTCCTGGCCGCCTCCTCTCCCCACGCCGTGTCCCTCTGAGGCGCACTCCCGTGGACTCGCTGCCACCCTCCCTTCCCCTGTGGGGCCTTCAGAGAGAGCCCGGCCCCATGCCGGGACGAAGGACGGAGACCCTAAAGCACAGAACCCCCAGACCTGTTGTGCTCCACCCGCCCGGCAATCCTGCGGGGTCGACGCCATGGGCCCCGAAATAGGGGACTGCCCGGCTGGGACGGAGGTGAGAGCCCGGCAGAGCGGCCCCTGGCCCCATGCGGCCCCACGGCCACCGGACGGTGGTCCCCAGCCCCAGGCGTCCGGACCAAGCTGCTCCCGGGAGAGGAGGTCGGCGCCCTAGCGGGCTTTCCTTGCTCCCGCCTCCAGAGCCTGGGGCCGCCTGAGCGCCTGGCAGGCCCGGCTGTACCTCGCCTCGCGGGGGCAGCAGAGCCCCTCCAGGCCCTCGCCCCACCCCCCGCCCCGCCCCCGCCCCCGACCCCGACCCCGCCCAGCGCGGAAGGAGCCGCCTGCCCACTGCCGCGCCTGGGCCGGGACTGGGGAGGCAGACGCCCCCACCAGAGCGGCCGCCGGGGCTCAAGGTGCAGGTGGGCCAGGAGCAGAGAGAGGAAGGGCCGGGCGGTGTCCTCCCCGCCCCGGTCGGGGCTTTGGCCTAGCGGAGGGGTCGACAGAAGGGCACGGAGGTGACCTGAACCCAGAGGGCGGGAGACCGAGCCCAGACTGCTGGCAAATCGTGACTTACACACAGAGTGGGAAGCAAAACCTCGCTTATCCCAAATGGGGCGCACAGTCAGCTGGCCTCCCGTCCCTCCCCATCCCCCCCCAACCACGCAGCCTCCCGCCAGGAGGGAGGCGCTGGTCCCCCTGCCTTCCCCGCGGGCCAGCCCTCTGCCAGCCCCCTCTCATGCTCCTGACGGCTGGAAGCACAATTTTCATCCCCTGAGAGGCAGAGGAACGGCTTGCGCCCCGCCCGAAACAGGTGTTTACTTTTAACGCTAACAGCCCCCACCCTCCTGAAACTCGCTGGATGGGCCCGAGGGCTGTGGAGAGCCCGCTCCTGGGTATCGGGGGGGCCGTGGCCTCAGCGCAGCGACCCAGAGTGCCAAGCAGCATCACCGCCTGTGCTGAAGGGAGTTTACCTCCTCACCATGGTCAGGAGAGCATCCCACAACCCCCTACCCAGAGCCCTGAGCCGCCTTGCAGGGCCCCGGAACCACGGGGGTAACAGTGACCAGCTGAGTGGGTGAATTTGCGCCGGGCACCGTGGCCTCGCTCACGGGACCAACCCTGGACGCTGGGTCAGCTCGCCTGGCTGGGCAACTGTCTTGGCCAGAAGGCCAGGGCTGGTTTTCAGGAAATTGGTGATGAACCACGAAACGGGATCGTCTCTTTTTTTTTCTTTTTGGCAGATACTAGTTCAGTTGTTCACCTAACACCCTCTCTTCGCTGCATGTGTATTTATTTAGTTATAACCCTGGTGGACTGCAGCTTCCGTCTTCGTTGGGAATGAGTTCGTTATGAGCCATGGTTGGGTCGGTGACCACAGCTTGTTTGCTCCCCCGTCGGGAGTGGGGGGCGGGGCAGAGCCCGGAGGACACAGTGGGGAGGGCGGCCCCCACAGCTGCACCGTCGTCTGTTTTAATTTAACTGTATTTAATTTGTTTCGAAATTAAAAGTCAACTATGGTTTTTAACCGTCTTAACCCTCCTCCACCATGCCTGCTTTCTCATCACTTAAGCGTCCAGCCTGTACTGTGAGGTGCCCCTCTGGACACTCCCTGCTCCAGGTGCCACGTGGGCCCCGAAAGCCTTGGGGTCACCTCCCACGAGGACACGAACACAAAGCCCTGGCACTGCAGACGCCATCCGCACCAGGAGGCGGACAAGGGGCGTGGGGTGGGCGCGGGTGGCGTCAGAACGGCCTCTGGGCAGATGCGCAGAGACCGGGATTGGGGCAGAGCGCTCAGAGCGCTCCATCAGCAGGAGGCGCTTGGCAGATGGGCCCTGAGGGCAGCTGACTCTGGGGGGTGGGGTGTCAGACACGAGAGCAGGGGACACTGGACAGGCGGCCTGGGAGTGGGAGGAGGGGCTGCCAGACTTTCGGAGCAGAGGGTGGGCTTGGTCCAGCCGGCCTTCTGGAAGAATCGCTTGCCTCCTGTGCTCCCCACGAACAGGACGAGGGCAGGCGGCTGGAGACCATGGCGGGTCCGGCGAGGTGGGTCAGGTCTGGGCGCGTGGCGGGGTGAGCTGCTGGGCCAGGTACGGGGTTTGAGAGGAGCCGAGGAGAGCCAGACAGAGCAGAGAGCTTTGTCCATCGCTCCAGGCAGACTGCAGGGGTCCACGCGGCGACAACAGTGTGGGGTCATGTGACTCACACACTCACGGGAGGTGAGCAGCCAGCGGCTGGGGCCCCTGAGCTCAGACGGGGATGCACGTTGCGGAGAACAAGCCTGAAGGCTGTTGACAAGCCCTTCATGCACGGCCTCAGCAGCAAGTACGGACGGAGCGGGAGGAGGCCTGGGAGGGCCTCAGACGCCCAGCACTCAGAGGCTGGGTGAGCAGCAGGGCATGTCCTGCCTAGGTGCTTGGACGGACAAGCTGGGGTCACCGGGCAGGGAAGTCATGAAGATGGGTGGAGCCAGGGACCTCGCCCAGGAAGGGCTGCGTGTCAGGTGGCACAGGGCCATGCAGGGCATGCTCACTGCAGACCCCAGGCGTGCCCGGGTGGACTCGCACCCACGGGCCACATGGGGCCCGGCCGGGGCCTCGGCTCCTGGTGCTCAGCTCCGAGCTTCCCGCGGAACACGGGGCAGGAAGGGCTGGTTAGTTTGGACGAGATCAGGACGTGCTCTGGATACCTCCCCGCTGCCCGCCATGGCCCACAGGTTCGTTTCAGTGAGCTCCACTGTCTGCCTCCAGCAGGACCACGGGGTTCAGCCCGCCGTGACTGTCTGCCCTTGACCCGGCTTGTGGGCCCGGGGGCGGCACACTGGTGCCCCCGGGAGACCCGAGCCGTGTCCCACTCCCGGGAGGAATCCGCCCTTGGACTGGGGCTATTACAGAAGAGCCTCCGTTGGTGGCAGAAGAATGCAGGTCCGTGAGGACGCGCGCCCGCCGGCCCAGCCGCCTCCTGCCCACCAGACGGTCTGCATTCCCCACCAGCTGGGCTGACTCTGTGCCCAGCCCCACAAGCCCGTGTCTCAGCTCCCCGCACACAGACCGAGTCAGAGAGACACTGCCAAGCAGGCCTGGAATCAACTCTGTGGCTTTATTGCAACTCAGGGCAGCGAATTGGAGCCCCGCAGAGGACTCACCCCTGGGCACACCCGGGGGTCTGGATGCACATGTGGGAGGAGGCTGCCCGGCCCCGCCCCCCCCAATTCCCCAGAGCAGTGGCCTTTCCTCTCAGTGGATGCTTCGTCACGTGGAGCGGGGAGGGAACGAGTGGATGCAGGAGGTGAGGCCCAACTCTCAGATGCGACCCTGGGGAGCGCAGAGGAGGCCGCAGGCTCTGCACTGCACTGGCGTCCTCCCAGGATGGCAGAGAGACCTGGGCAGGTCGTGAAGGGACAGCGGGCTCCCCCCACCCTCCATGGACAGCACGTGCGCCCCAGCTCAGAGCTGGGGCCACAGGGACGAGGGCACGGCTGGGCCAGGGGCAGAGGAGCAAGCACTCAGGAGCCGGGCCCCACCAGCCCCCACAGTGAACAGTCCCCGTCTGGCTCAGGGGAGCGGGGAGGCGCTCCGGGAGGGAGGGCCCCTCACCCTCTCCTCGAGCCTCCGGTCCTGCAGGGCAAGGGTGAACTGCAGCCGCAGGCAGACTCCCAAGGGCGGCCGGAGCGGGCACAGGCCGGTCAGCGGTCAGCGGGGTCGCGGGCCTGGGCGGCTCAGTGCACGTACTCGTGCTGGCCCAGGTTGGGCGTGTCCACGAACTGGATTATCCGTTGCGCCATCTTTTCTTCAAAGACGATGATCTGGGGGAGATGGCCAGCCTGTCTCCGGGCGGAACGTCTGTCCTCTCCCGCCCACCCAGGCCCCCTGGGAAACACGGCAGGGCAGGGAGGGCGGGGCTGAGGAGGGGTCCCAGGGGACAAGCCCCCACCTTATTTAAGCCTACGTCCAGCCAGGCGCCTGGGAGGTAGAGGGTCTCCTGGGGCCCGATGTTCCAGTAGCGGCCGAGGTTCTGGTTGTTGATGAACACGACCCCCTTTTCCCAGCCCTACGAGAAGCAGAAGGACGCATCAGTTGGCTGAACTCAAGAGTGACAGGAGCTCTTGCCTTCCGAGGGACCAGCCAGGACTGCCCCCAGCCTGCAGCTGCCCCCGCAGGGTGCTCGGCTCAGACTGGACCCCCAGTCTTGGCCCTGAGAAGCCCGCCCAGTGCTCTCCACCAGGGACGCCACGACGGAGAGCCTGTGGGCACACGCGGTGTGCACGCCCCGGTGGGGGATACACACCTCCAGCTTCACAAAGGTGTCATAGGGGGAGTCCAAGACAGACAGGGCTCCCAGGAAGAACGCAGGGAACACGGGCTCCTCCGTCAGAGGTTTCCACTTGTCTGCAGTGAACCTGCGGGCAGACGGACAGGGAGGGGCCCTTCACGGGTCGCCTGTGTCCAGAGCCCCCGCCCGCCCTATGGCCTGTGGCAATGGTTGGGGAGGGGGTCCCAGGGACCCCGGGGCGGGGCGGGGCAGGGCAGGGGCGAGGCAGGGCAGCGTCTTCTGCCCTCGGGTGGCATAGGGCGGGACAGACCTCTGCAGAAAGCTCCTGTCCATCTCCAGGCTGTAGATTTTGAATTTTTTCAGGGGAGAATCGTTCAGATAGACATTTCCAATGATACCTGTGGGAAGGGGTCAGGACACTGGGCGAGGAGGGCCGACAGGGGCCCAGCGGGCCAGGCACATACTTGGACTGCTTCCGGAAAGTTCCAGAAAAGACTCCCCTCCCCGGAGAGGCCAGCTCCCCAGGGGTCTCTTCACACACTAATTTCTTCCCTGCCATCCCAAAGCCCTGCGAGCCAGCGGGTAGAGTCTGCCAGCCCCAGGCTTCTGGGCCTTCTGAGGGCCCGCCTGGGCTGGCCTCTGTCTCTGGGCCTTCTAATGGGGCGCCCGGTGGCATCTGCCTCTGGGTGTTCTGGGGGTTGCCCGGGGTGGCTCTGAGGGGGCCTGAGGTGGCGTCTGCCTCTGGGCCTTCTGGAGGGCACTCCCTTTGGGGTTGAGGCTTTCAATAGGAAAGGAGACCCAAATGACGGGTTTGACCAGGACATCTTAGCCTGCAGCTACTGAGGTCAGTGTTCTGCGGCCCAGATGGAGCAGACCAGTGACCCGGCCAGGGACCCCAGGAGGATGGGGGAGCAGGGGAGGCCATGGCTGCAAGCCTGAGGGAGGCCCCAGGGGTCTGGGGGGTTCTCATCCAGCTCCTATCTCAGACTGCATGAAACCCCGCGGGTTTGATAGATAAGAAGAGAGAGAAGGTTCAGAAAGCCCCCAGGACTCACCCCTCCAGGGTCCCTCAGGACTCACCCCCTCCAGGGGCTCCTAGGACTAACCCCCTCCAGGGTACCCCAGGACTTACCCTTCCAGAGGGACCCCAGGACTCACCCCGCCAGGGCCCCCCAGGTCTCACCCCTCCAGAGGCTCCCAGGACTCACCCCTCCAGGGTACCCCAGGACTCACCCCTCCAGAGGGACCCCAGGACTCACCCCTCCAGAGGGACCCCAGGACTCACCCCTCCAGGGGTCCCTAGGACTCACCCCTCCAGGGCCCCCCAGGTCTCACCCCTCCAGAGGCTCCCAGGACTCACCCCCTCCAGAGGGACCCCAGGACTCACCCCTCCAGGGGTCCCTAGGACTCATCCCTCCAGAGGGACCCCAGGACTCACCCCTCCAGGGGTCCCTAGGACTCACCCTGCAAGGGACCCCCAGGACTCACCCCTCCAGAGGCTCCCAGGACTCACCCTTCCAGGGGGATCCCAGGACTCATCCCTCCAGGGGCTCCCAGGACTCACCCCTCCAGGGGGACCCCAGGGCTCATCCCTCCAGGGGTTCCCAGGACTCACCCCTCCAGGGGCTCCCAGGACTCACCCCTCCAGGGGTGCCTAGGATTCACCCCTCCAGAGGCTCCCAGGACTCACCCTTCCAGGGGGACCCCAAGACTCACCCCTCCAGGGGCTCCCAGGACTCACCCCTCGAGGGTACCCCAGGACTCACCCCTCCAGAGGGACCCCAGGACTCACCCCTCCAGGGGTCCCTAGGACTCACCCCTCCAGGGTACCCCAGGACTCACCCCTCCAGAGGGACCCCAGGACTCACCCCTCCAGGGGTCCCTAGGACTCACCCCTCCAGGGCCCCCCAGGTCTCACCCCTGCAGAGGCTCCCAGGACTCACCCTTCCAGGGGGACCCCAGGACTCACCCCTCCAGGGGTTCCCAGGACTCACCCCTCCAGGGGCTCCCAGGACTCACCCCTCTAGGGGTGCCTAGGACTCACCCCTCCAGAGGGACCCCAGGACTCACCCCTCCAGGGTACCCCAGGACTCACCCCTCCAGAGGGACCCCAGGACTCACCCCTCCAGGGGTCCCTAGGACTCACCCCTCCAGGGCCCCCCAGGTCTCACCCCTGCAGAGGCTCCCAGGACTCACCCTTCCAGGGGGACCCCAGGACTCACCCCTCCAGGGGTTCCCAGGACTCACCCCTCCAGGGGCTCCCAGGACTCACCCCTCTAGGGGTGCCTAGGACTCACCCCTCCAGAGGGACCCCAGGACTCACCCCTCCAGGGTACCCCAGGACTCACCCCTCCAGAGGGACCCCAGGACTCACCCCTCCAGGGGTCCCTAGGACTCACCCCTCCAGGGCCCCCCAGGTCTCACCCCTGCAGAGGCTCCCAGGACTCACCCTTCCAGGGGGACCCCAGGACTCACCCCTCCAGGGGTTCCCAGGACTCACCCCTCCAGGGGCTCCCAGGACTCACCCCTCTAGGGGTGCCTAGGACTCACCCCTCCAGAGGGACCCCAGGACTCACCCCTCCAGGGGCTCCAGGAACCCCCATCCACCCTGGAGCCCCTCTGGCACAGCCCCGTGCCCTGCGGTGCTCCTGTGGGGAAGGCCAGGCGGGCGGCACCAAGACCCACCTTTGCGCTGCTGGTCGATGTTGTCCCCGTAGTTGACTCTCCCGCAGTTCTCCACCAGGATCCTCAGCGTCGTGAACCCCTGTGGGCAGCACAGGGCGCCCTGAGGAAGCCCCAGCCGCCCCTCGGGCTTTCTCGGTGGCGCCCCAGTTCTCCCTGAACTCTGAGCACGGGACAGGGTCCCTGATCACAGAGCCACACTCACCCCACCTCTGTGGCAACCCCCAGTCCCGGCCCCCTTCCGGCCCCCGCCCGGACAAACCTGGACCATGGGGATGATGATCGTCTTCTTCTTGTAGTCGAGGGTCCCCAGGAAGAACGTGTTCAGGAACACCTGCCCGAGGAGCAGGTGCGGGCCACAGCGTCGGCGGGGTCCTGGGGGTCCCGGCCCGGTACGCAGAGGGGAGGACCCAGGGGTGGGGAGGAAATGGAGGCCGCGGTGTGGGGCCATCTCCACACGTGGGAGCATCTGGGTGCGGGGTTGCCCCTACCTGTCCCCGGTCACGCACAAGGGCAGTGAGGACGCCGGACGCAGTGATTGTGGTCTCGTATAGCGTGTACCCGAAGGACTGCCCGCTGCCCCCGTTGATCGGGAGGTTCTCCATGTTGACCGGGTTCTCCGAGGTGACTGGCTGCACAGACAGGAGACGGGGGTGAGGCTGACTGAAAGAGGCCACCTCGCCTTCCAGGGCGCGGGGCACAGGGTGCGGGCGGCCTCGTGGGGTCAGCACATGGGGCGTGGTAAGGATGACCGCTTTCTATTTGCTGTCACTCGGGCAAGTGCCACAGTCCTGTCTGATTCCTCATCAGGGTCAGGGGACAGGGACAGAAGGAAGCTGAGCACAGGGGCCTGGGGCTCAGGGTGGACCCCGCCTCGGCCCCCTTGCTCCTCCATGCTCCTCCTCTGGCTCCCTGCATCCCTACCCCCTCCTCCGTGCTCCTCCTCTGGCTCCCTGCATCCCCCCCGCCTCCTCCGTGCTCCTCCTCTGGCTCCCTGCATCCCTCCCCCCTCCTCCGTGCTCCTCCTCTGGCTCCCTGCATCCCTCCCCCCTCCTCCGTGCTCCTCCTCTGGCTCCCTGCATCCCTCCCCCCTCCTCCATGCTCCTCCTCTGGCTCCCTGCATCCCCCCCCCTCCTCCGTGCTCCTCCTCTGGCTCCCTGCATCCCTACCCCCTCCTCCGTGCTCCTCCTCTGGCTCCCTGCATCCCCCCCGCCTCCTCCGTGCTCCTCCTCTGGCTCCCTGCATCCCTACCCCCTCCTCCGTGCTCCTCCTCTGGCTCCCTGCATTCCCCCCCGCCTCCTCCATGCTCCTCCTCTGGCTCCCTGCATCCCTACCCCCTCCTCCATGCTCCTCCTCTGGCTCCCTGCATCCCTCCCCCCTCCTCCGTGCTCCTCCTCTGGCTCCCTGCATTCCCTCCCCCCTCCTCCGTGGCTCCTCCTCTGGCTCCCTGCATCCCTCCCCCCTCCTCCTCCCGTCAGCCTGTCCTCTGCACTTTGAGCTGAGGCCAGGATGGAGCCCCGTGGAGACTTGTTCTCTTCATCGTCCAGCTCAGTAGCTGCTGGAAGCTCAGAGCGTCTGTGGGCCCAGCTGCAGTCCGCAGTCCGTGGCGGGGGATGAGGCCCTGAGCCCAGGGCCCAGCTTGCACTCACCAGCTCCAGGAAATTCAGGGCATCCCACAGGGACACGTAGAAAGCTGGTGTCACTGGGTCATACGCCGTCTTGGGAAGAAGGTCGGGCGGGACGGGAAGAGGGGCCCCTGCACCACAAGCAGACGGTGGGCGTCCCCAAAGGACCCAACAGTCACTGCGCCCCCAGCCACCACTGGCCCCAGCTCCTGCCCACACACAGCAGAGCACACCCCTGCCAGCCACACAGAGAACCCCCAGGAAGATGAGGGCTGGACAGGGCTTGCTTCTCACACTCTTCGAAACATAGACACCTGTGAGGAGGTGAAGCTGGCAAGACCCCTACTCAGATAACAACAGTCGCTCATACTTCCCTGTCCTTTATAGGAAGTTCCTGCACAGGGAGGTGGGGTGGGGTGGGGGAGGGGAGGATGGTGGGGGAGGGGAGGGTGATGGGGGAGGGGGAGGTCGGGGGGAGGGGGGAGGACGGGGGAGGGGAGGAGGAGGGGAGGACGGTGCAACGGAGGGAGATGTGGGAGGATGGTGAGGGGGAAGGGGAGGAAGCCAGTTTCCTGAGGTCTCAGAGCAGCGGCCAGCATGCAGGTACCTGCCATGGAGCCGAAGAACTCCCGGAGCTTTGTGTACTTGGCCGTGTAGTCCCCGGCCTCCGTCAGCACTGCATCATAGTCTGCGAGACACCAGACAGGCCCCAGGACAACGTCGCGGGAGGAGGCGGGCTCAGCAGTGGGCTCCTCGCCCCAGCAATGCCACAGGCAAGACGCTCGACGTGAGCCGCCCGTCAGTCAGAATGCCACACACACTGAACACATGAACGGCCCCAGAGTGTCCAGACCCCACTCGGCAGGCGGGAGGCCCCCAAGGGCCACCCCTCCTGGCCTGGGCTGTGCTTCCTTCCCCAGCCAACTGGTCTCCCACACCCTGGAAGCTTCGGTGACAGTCCGGACAAAACCTCGCCTTCACATGGGAGGTGCCAGCCGCTGTCCCCGAGGGACACCCCTGGAGTGCCCAGGAGTGCTGTGAGTGCCCCATCGGGGATACGCACCGTAACTGGTGACATCGGGCTTGTAGTCCTGGAAGTGCATGGCTCCTCCGATGAAGCCGAAGTTGGTGCCCCCGTGGAACATGTACAGGTTGATGGACGAGCCGGCTTTGACGATGGCCGACACCGTGTTCAAGACCTCTGCAGGGAGGGACGTCTGATGGCCAAGCGGTCACAAGCCCTGAGCCCCTGGGAGGCCCCTCACGGCTCCAGCCCGTGGCTTCCCTGACCCCAGCCGCAGTCCGTGGCCAGAGGCCCAGAGTCCAGTGCTCGGCTTTCAGTTCCCAGATGAGTCTGCCTGGGGCCAGGCTGCAGCCGGGGCCGCGCCCCCCAGCCCCCGCCCAGGGGGCTTCGCCCGCTGCTCACCTGGAGGACCTGATTAGAGGCATGGTCTGAGCGCCCCCCCACCCTACTTGGGCTGGAGAACAAGCCCACCACACGCACAGGATCAGTGGAGGAGTAACATGCACGGTTAATGAACATCACATACAGTTTGAAACCCCTGCACCAGCTGAAGGAAAAGAGCTGAACAAGGCGCTGCTGTTTAGTCGCTGAGTCACGTCTGCCTCTCTGCGACCCCATGAACTACAGCCCACCAGGCTCCTCTGTCCATGGGATTCTCCAGGCAACAGCACTGGAGATGGTCGCCATTTCCTCCTCCAGGGGGTTTTCTGGACCCAGCGATTGAACCCACGTCTCCTGCACTGCAGGCAGATTCATTACCACTGAGCCACAGGGGAGCCAAGCAAGGCCCCTGTCAGACAGCAAATGTTACCATTATTGATTAATAACACTGGCTGTTGATGAATCTGGGGGGAACCGACATCTTTGACAGTCCTCTTCCTGGAGAAGATCACGCCCGCGTGAAGGAAGCAGTGCTAGCTGGGGATTCACCCCAGGGAAATGCCAGGTGCGCCCAGCTGACGTGCAGGGAGGCTGCCTGCAATGTGGTCTGTGAGCACAGACCCTGGACCTCCTGTGTTCCTGGCACGTTCTTTGCTGAGCCACCAGCGAAGCCCAGAAGCACCCAGGTCTTCAAAACGAGAGGTCACGGGGGTGGGGGGGGCGGTCTCTGCATCCTCCAGAGCAGTGGGGGCGTCCACATCTCACAGCGCAGGAAGCCGGGCTTCTGGGCCTCTCACATCTGTCCGCACCTGCCCACACCTCCACCTGCCCACACTCGCCCACACCTGCCCACACCCTCTCACACCCACCCACACCCATACCTGCCCACACCTCCACCTGCTCACACCCGCCCACACCTCCACCCGCCCACACCCACCCATACCCGCCCACACCTGCCCACACCTGCTAACACCCGCCCACACTCACCCACACCTGCCCACACCTGCTCACACCCACACACACCTGCACCTGCCCACACTCGCCCACACCTCCACCTGCTCACACTCGTCCACACCTCCACCTGCCCACACTTGCCCACACCTGCCCACACCCGCTCACAGTCACCCACACCCACACCTGCCCACACTCGCCCACACCTGCCTACTCCCACTCACATCCGCTCATACCCACACCTGCCCACACCTCCACCTGCCCACACTCGCTTACACCTGCCCACACACACTCACACCTGCCCACACCCACACCCGCTCACACCCGCTCATACCCACACCTGCCCACACCTCCACCTGCCAACACCTGCTCACACCTGCCCACACCCACACCCGCCCACACTCACTCACACCCGGCCACACTCACACTCGCCCACACCCACACCCGCCCACACCTCCACCTGCCAACACCTGCTCACACCTGCCCACACCCACACCCGCCCACACTCACTCACACCCGGCCACACTCACACTCGCCCACACCCACACCCGCCCACACCCACTCACACCTGCCCACACCCACACCCGTCCACACCCACTCACACCCGGCCACACCCACACCCGCCCACACCCACTCACACCCGCCCACACCCACATCCGCTCACACCCACTCACACCCGGCCACACTCACACCTGCCCACACCCACACCCGCCCACACCCACTCACACCCGCCCACACTCACACCTGCCCACACCCACACCTGCACATGCACGCAGAGTGCAGACAGAGAACACCTGCACTACACACATGGACACGTCTGTTCTGGACTCCGGGTTTTTATCTCCTCTTTACACACGTCCTGTGTCGGCTGGATGCCAGTGACGGTCATTCATCACTACTCCAGAACTATTACAAAGACCCCAGAGGGGTGTCTGACCGCTCCTTCCCCTGTCGAGACAGAGGACTCTGGACGTTCTCAGGAGCTGCCTGTGCGCACAGATGCCCAGAGTGCCACACGGCAGCCAGTTCACACCATCAGCAGCTCCTCTGGAGCTCAGTCCTGCGTCAGAGGCCAGCACAGGCTGCACGGGGTCCGCGGAGCACCCACCTGAGGAGTCCAGGATGTAGTGGGGGCCACCCCACGAGTCAAACCAGCCCGTCCAGTACTCCATCACCATCTTGGGCTGACTACCCTGTGCACCAAAGGGAGTAGTTAGCTGGCACCTCCGCCCGCCCAGCCCTTCCTCAGCCACATGCTGACCTTCGAGGGAGCTGCCCAGGGGCTGCACCAACACCGCCCCAGCTCCCGGCCCCGCGCACCTTCCTCCCTCCCACAGGGGGCGCTCCTGCAGCTGGCGGCCTGGCGGTCAGGGTCCCCGGTGCACATGCACCCCCGTTCCATCTGGGGACCGCAGAATCATGGTCCACTGAGATGGTCCTGACCGCGCCACGGGAAAGCCATGGGCTCAGCTTCCTCCAGGCTGCCCCCCTCCCAAGGGGACACTCGTACCACATTTGGGTCACTAACGAGGGTCGCTAGTCACACAGGTCAGCAGTCTCCCCTGCGGGGAGGAGCTCCAGGCTGAGGGCCAGGGCTGGACTTCGGCCGACAGCCCAAGTCACTGTGGCTTGGGGCTGGCTCAGCACCAACTGTGCTGCGTGCCCTGACCTGATTGCCGGGGGCCTCTGTCCTGGAATCTGTGTCCTGAACTGGAGAACAGACGCACAGCGGCCAGTGACAGGGCTACTGGGACAGTCACACGAGACAAGGCAGCTGGAGCTGTCAGCACACACGGCCCAGCCCTGGGAGGCGCCTGGAGATGCCCACATCCACCCTCCGGTCACTGGGCACAGACTGGGGCTGGCGGGGTGCGTGTGAAACCCCTGAGCACCAGACGGGGCCTCTGACCTGAACCGGGATGGGTCCACGGCCCCTTTCTGGAGGAAAACATGCAGCTGAGCAGCGGGCAAGAAGCCACTGGTGCTGGCGGCGGGTGCAGTGGGCAGGCTGGCCGGCCCTGAGCCACCTCTCCAAGTGCAACTCCATGGTGCCCATGGGGAGCACAGCTGTCCTGGGTGCTCCCCAAACATCACCCACTTGATCCTCCAGCGGCCCTACGAGTCAGTTCCAGCACAACCTCCACTTCCCAGAAGGAGGAGGAGAAGCTGAGGGTCACAGCACCGTCTTTTCCTAGACGACCTTGAGGGCGACTGTGTACCTCGCAGGGCTCTTCCCAAGTGGGTCTCAGTGTCCCTGAGGGCAGAGGCCCTGTGGCCTCAGAACCCTGCCAGCAGGCATGGCACAGGGTGTGGGAGGGAGGGCGGGCGGGGCTGGTGCCCACCTGCGCACCTCCCTCCGGCCCGCCATCCTGCCTCCTCCCTGCCCATCCCTCCAAGCGTGGGGCGGGGCAGCCCTGGGGACCTCCCACTGCCCAGGGCTCCTGTGGCTGAGTCTCTGGACCTCGCCCCTGCCTTCCGACAGCAGCAGCTGGGATGGGTCAGGGGCAAGCCCTCCAGCACCCTAACCCCTCCAGGCGAGGGTCTCAGAGAGGACACCCGCCCACCCGCACTAAGGCAGGGGAGGGCGGCCTTGAAGCCTCATCGCCCGTGAGGCCCACTCCACACCAGCCTGATAGGCCGTGCCCCCAGCCAGCTGAAGACAACAGACAACAGCCTTTCTGGGCCCCGAGAGTCCCGGCGGGTCAAGGCCAGACCCAGGCAGTGAAGCACCTTCCCCACACGGAGCACGTTGGGGGCTCACTGAGTCCATGGAGCTCTCGAGTTCCAGGCCTTCAGAAAGGCCCCCTTTCTCATCAAGAGGCACGAACTCACCTCCACACACCTTCTGGCACCAGGCTCCCCTCCCCAGGGGCAGGCAGCATGGGGCGGGGTGGGCCGTGCATGGGGAAGGGGGCAGAGCTGAAGGCCGAGCCCCGTGGTCCCCCCGCCCACTGAAGCCCCTGACACTGACCCAGGCTCAGCGCGCACGCACCTGTGCGCCCAGCAGGATGGTGGTGAACAGCTGCAGCTCCGACTGTGACTGGAGGTTGATGGTGGCCAGCACTGCGGGCAGGAAGGACACAGGGGACAGCGATCACCCCTCGCCTGGAGGGCTGAACGCCCCTGACGTCCTCAGCTCACCAGCAAGTAGACTGACCCTGACACCGTCTCCAACCGCCGACCAAGAGTTTAATTCCTCTGTCGCCAGGAGACTTGGCTGGTTCATCTTGGAAATTCCACCACTCAGCACAGACCTTACAGAGATCTGCTCACTAAGCAGCTGTGTTTGACTTACATAATTTTCACAACCTGAGCGTGCACTTCCTTTAATTCCTCCTTCGCAGGAGCCCGCAGTCTGACGTTCACTTTGCACCCCCAGCCTCCAGCACTGGGTGACCATCTAAGAAGACTCCCCTTTTACGCCTTAGAGGAGGGCTAGTGTTCTGCCCCATCCCCAGCAAGAGTCCCCATGGCTTCCCACCAGGGAAAAGCGCACCGAGAACACTGTGTCATGTTTGACCCAGGGGCATGGACGCGGCCAGCCCTCAGGCAGACTTTGGCTCCGAGGCTCTTGCCTGCTTCCTGTCCCTGGACAGAGGGGCCCACGTGCCCTGGCCTGAGCTCTGCTGTGCCCAGGAAGATGGATGCTCATTGGGTGGTCTCCTGTGGAACGTGAGCCCTGATCACGGGGCTTCCCTGGAGATCTGGTGGGTAAGACTGTGCATCTCCTGCAGAGGCGCAGTTTCCATCCCTGGTCGGGGAAGGAAGGTCCCAGGGGCCACGTGGTGAGTTAACAAAAACCGAAAAAGAGATCTTGACAACACTGGAGAGCAACTTAACTCTAATGAAAAATTAATTAAGTATTTAAAAAGCCAAACGTCAGCTGGGACCCCGGGAGGCCCACTTGCTATGGAGAAGACCCCACATCCGGAATCTCCTCACTTAACACGAAGAGCCACACTGACAGGGGGCCAGTCTGAACCGGCCCAGCAGAAACCTGGGAGCCACAGGTCAAACCAGCCGAGGGAGCCCTGCACCTTCTCCATCCCACCCCCTCCAGAGCCAGAGAATAGGAAGGAGGGTGAGGAGGGGCGGGGCGGCCAGAGACTCGCAGAGGGCATGGTACAGGGAAACCTGGGGAGCCAGGAAAGGGGCAGGGGGGTCGTAACCAGCCTATGAGAGCAGAGGTGATGACCCACCACAGCCCAGTGGCCCCCTCCAGCCACCTCTCCCCTCACCCCATGCCTGGCCCCCTAAGAAAGCCAAGCCCCAGAGGTCCGAGCACTTGCAGAAGAGGAAGCCCAGAAGATGGCTCCTGCACCTTCCTGCCCCCAGATTCTCATCGTGTCAGCCCAAAGGTTCCCTCCAGAGTCACTTAATCCTGTGAAAGTCACCCCCAACACCCACACCTGATTCCCCTGATTGGAACGGCCACCTCAGTCCAGTCACCCCACAGGGAAGGGCACTAGTCACAGCCACTGGCAAGCAGGCCATCAGAAAAGAAATGCATTCAAGGGAAACGTGGTGCAGGAAACACAAGGATGGGGAGAAGGTGGTTGAGGAAATTGCCCAGAAAGTAGAAGGAAAAGGAGAAGACAGGTAGCTGGAGAGCCACACGGTGCAGAGGGTGAACACGTGCCTTGGACCCACAGAGGACGGAACCAGAGAAGAGGCGGGACGGCACAGCAGGGAGCAGCAGCCTCCAGGACTACTCTGTCCAGCCGACAGCCGACAGAGAGCCGAGGAAGGCGGGCTCCGCAGAGGCACAGGGCCTGAGTCACAGCAGCACGTGGAGAAAATGACGGACGACACTTCAAAGTCCCCAGACCCAGACTCCAGGGGACCTGGGCCACCATCGGGCCAGGGACACAGTGAGGGCATCGGACTAGATCAGGTTCCGACAGGCACAGGCGTCTTAGAACACCCTGATGGGAGCTTGAAGCTGCTGGTCAAGTGTGTAAGAGACACAGAGAAGAGGAGGGACAGAAAAAACTTTGAAAGAAAAGGAAAACCAATGGGTGGTTACACTGGAAGCGAGCTGGCCATGAACACCGTCCAGAACAACGATGGGCTGCCCGGCCTGTGTAAGGACCTTTACTCAGGCCCCAAGCATCGTGCCCATCAGGACAGTGGTGGGGGGACGGCTGCACCCGGCAAAGCTGCGGGGCCAGGGCGGCAGGAGAGAGGACTTGATGTGCACACTACAGGGCTCTCTGTGCAGGTTGTTTAGAATCACGGAGGCAGAGCCAAAGTGAAAGGTAAACAGCTCAAAGTGGGCACCTCGGGGCGAGGGCCGCGGAGGCTGCACCGCGTGTTTCTTTCATTGTTTTGTTTTGAGTTTTTGTTGGGGGATAACCGCTCCACAATGTTGCTGGTGTCTGCTGCACAACAGCGTGAATCAGCTGTAGGTATACACATGCCCCTCCCTCTGGGCCTCCCTCCCGCGGCCCCCTACCCATCCCTGGGTCTTCACCAAGCACCCAGCTGAGCTCTGTGCTGCACACAGGTTCCCGCTCACTGCCTATTCATACGTGCTTCTGTATAAACCTCAAGGCTAGCCTCTCAGTTCATGAGCATTTCCAAGATTTCTTTCACCTGGTGAAAGTCTTGCTTTAATCTCATTTAACTAACTGAAAAAAATCATTCTAGGCAGCAGGTACGGGCCAGGGATGGGGCCGTGGTGGAGGGGAGCCCCGTTGTGGAGGGGAGGGGGCCACGGTAGAGAGGCGGTGCCGTGGGTGGGGTCCGTGGTAGGGGCAGGGCCCACGGTGGAGGGGTGGGGCCGGGCGGGGCCCGCGGTGGAGGGGCGGGGCCCACGGTGGAGGGGGTGGGACCCGAGGTGGAGCGGGTGGGGCCCGCGGTGGAGGGGCGGGGCCGGGGCGGGGCCCGCGGTGGAGGGGCGGGGCCTGGGCGGGGCCACCAGGGGCCCCGGAGACCCCGCACCCGCCGCTCGAGACTCCTCTGTGGTCCCCGCGGCTGAAGCGCGCTCCGGGGCCCGACGCCTCAGCCCAGGGCCCGGGTCCTGTTCCCAACTGACGAGACAGCGCCGCCGCATGGGCCCCTCGGGAGGCGCGCCGGGAGGGGCTGCCCAGAGGTGCCCGAAAGCCAGTGAGAGAAGAGGCCCACGGTACCGGGTTGGAGGCTGCGGGCACTGCACGTGTCACTCGGGGCCACTGCGGCCTTGCAGAGGGCAGCGTCGGGGAGAGAGGACCACGGCCCTCGGGCGAGCAGAGGCGCTGGGAGCCGTGAGCGTGGACGCAGGGAGCGCGGCGCCGGCAGAGACCGCCGCCCCGCGGGGACAGGCCGGGCTCTCAGAAGGGCACGCGGAGGGCGCGGCGCAGGGAGACCGGGGCGAAGGCCTCTGCTCCAATAGGAGCGGCTGGCGGGGACCCAGCACCAGGAGAGAGGGGTGCCCACAGGGCCTGAGGACCCAGCTGCGAGCGAGCTGTCCCTGCCGGACACCAGCCCGTGTGGTCTGCCTGGCCTCTTTGGGGACCTTGCTGGACGCCCACCTTGCTGTCCCGCGTCCTGCCATCCGCGGGGCCCTGGGTGTCCCTGGTGCTCCACCAGTCCGCCCCTCCAGCGCCGAGCACGCAAGAGCTCAGGCCAGGGCGCCGCCCCCACCCCCAACGGCCTCCTGGCAGGTACCTCCGTCCAGAACACCGCTCTTCAGGCCGCCCTGGTTGTCTGAGGTCAGGAGCAGCTCCGCGATCCCCCGGTCCTGCAGGGCCTGCGAGGGGGTCAGACAACAGACTGTCCTTCCTCACACCTCCCACCACGTCACACTCTGACCTCTGCCCGGACCAGGCCCTGGGGCCGGGAGAAACGTGTCCCAGGAGCCCAGCCTCCCCTGGGCTTCGAGACCAGGCAAGCATCCCTTTATGCACCCCATCCCAGACAGCAGGGTCACCACCCAGTAAGAGAGACAGCAGAGCAGCTTCCTTCCCTGCAGCCCGGGGACTGGGGAAGCCTGGCCCAGCCCCACAGGCACAGGAGAATAGGCATCTGGGGCTCTGGCCAGGGGAGTCTCAGGGTGGAGCTGCGGCAGAACACGCCCCGCTGGCCTGAGCCTGCCCCAGACAAGGACTGAGCTCTCCCCATCTGGCTTCAAGAACAGCACCCTCCCCGAGGCAGCCTGGCCCCTCTGCAGGGGAGGAGGGGGACACTGGGTGAGGACCTCCAAGCGTCTGCAGGGACGGGAGGAGCCCCCAGATGGACATGACTCTCCCCGTGACAGCAGGGGTCACCCAGGACACCGGGGGCCGGAGAAGGTCTCATCAGATCAGCTGGAGGCACTGAGGCTTTCTCCACGCACACGGGGCCCGACCCTCCCAAGTACAAAATGCTGGTGCCAGTGATGTCATCACTGTCCTGTGTGCTGACCGCTCGCTGGATGCCGGAGCAGCACTGAGTCTGTGACTTGACTGCACATACAGTTGGGACAGGCAACCCTCCCATCAGTCCCAATTCACAGAAGAGAGCAGAGGCGTAGAAAAATGGATGCATCTGTTCCAGGTCTCAGCTGCCAAGCATGCTGGAGCAGCACTGAGCCTGCGACTTGACTGCACATACAGTTGGGACAGGCAACCCTCCCATCAGTCCCAATTCACAGAAGAGAGCAGAGGCTTAGGGAAATGGATGCATCTGTTCCAGGTCTCAGCTGCCGAGCGAGAGGAGCCAGTTCTGAGCAGCTGTTATTCAGTCACTCATCGCAGCCGAGGCTTTGCAACCCCATGGACTGCAGCACACCTCTGAGTAGGAACCTGTTCTTTTCGGTGTCACTCTGGCCCTGTCCTTGCCTGCTCTGCCGCACACTCGGTCAGGGGCTCCAGCCACCCGCACGCTGGAATCGGATGTCTGAGCTCCACCCCAGAGACCATTGCTTAACAGACGGCATATGGCCCCGGGGCACAGTGAGTTTAAACAATTCCCAGATGGAGCCAACATGCAGCCGAAGGAGGGGCCGCTGCTTTGAGTGCTGGGGTCAGATCAGCAACCTCCACCTCCAAGAAGGCCTCCAGGGTCCTGTCAAGGCAGTTCCGTTACTCTCGGCTCCCGCAGCACCATATGTACCAAAATCCCTGTTAAACTCAGCCAACGGAGGGCACAAGTGAGGACCCTGTTGCAATCAAGGTCTGGAGAAAGGATTTACTGCTTAGTAAACGGTGCTGGGTGACAGGCCCACACATCACACTAGAGCCCGTGGAGGGACTGCGCAGAGGTGAGCTGAGCTGACTCTTACCTTCTTGATGTAAGGCATGTAGGCGGGGTCTTTGTTGTAGGACCCATACTCGTTCTCCACCTGCACAGCAATGATGGGTCCCCCGTGCTTGTACTGAGAAAACAGAGAGCAATCAGAAGCTGAGGGTGTAGTGGGAACCGTATCAACTAACGTCACCGCACTTATCACCAATGACAGCAAAACATCCCATTCAAAAATGCAAGTCTCAGAAGGTCTGATATACAATTGAGTGACGTCAGTAAGACAGGGAGAAGGAAGCGCCAGGCCTTTGTCTCCCTAGGGAAATAACAAAAAAACAACTGCACCACTGACTAAAGTAACTTTATAGGAGCTCTGGAAACAAGCCAAATGTTTAAGCAAACAAGTGAACATCCAGTCAAGAAAAAGACACATTCAAAACGGTAGCACATTCCAGGATTTTGCTCACCTGTGTCCCACCTACTCCCTGGAGTAGCAAGGTGCAGTCAGAAGGACGCAGCCTGAGTTCCAGCCCCCTCCGTCAGGACAGGAGGAGCGAGATGGAACTTGTTTGCAATGTTCTGGGCTATTTGTGGGCTCCCTAGAGAACTAGTTTCTGTCTCATCTGACTTGGAGATCAGACAGAACACGTTGGTACAGTTTGGACCTCAGGCTGGAAGCTGCAAAAGGCAGCGATGGGTCACAGCCTGTAAACATTTCAGGGGGACTACAGACCCGTGGATGCCTGGGAGCAAGGGATTACAGGCAGAGGAATATGATAGAATATCTAAGGCCACAAGAAGAGTCCAGGGTGAGACTCTTGGAGAAATCAACATGTAAAAGCAGCTGGGGGAATTTTTTTTTAAACTATACACACAAACCAGACAGGATATATACCAAGAAAATACCTGAGAAGATCTCAAGCCTGCATCCCAGGCTGATCTCAAGGCTCAGGAGCCCACTAAACACTAAAGGTCTTTCCAGAAGACTGAAACGCTGGGAGAGGGGACGTCTTTACAAATGCCTAACTCTAACCCTCCAAAATAAGGCATACAAAGAAACAGGAAAACGTAGCTCAGTCAAAGAACAAAATAAATCTCCAGAGAAACAGTGTCTAAAGGAACTAGAAATGGTCTCTAAAGAAACACACACGCTGAACTTAGAAGACAAAGAATTTTAAAACAACTGTCATAAATATGATCAAAGAGCTAAAGAAAAACATGGACAGAAATCAAGGCAAGGACATATGGACAAAGTGAGAATATCAATAAAGAGACAGAAATGATTTCAAAAAGAACTAAACAGAAATTCTGGAGCTGAAAAGTACATTGTCTAAACAGAAAAATTCACCGTAGGAGTTCAACTGCATATTCAAACAGGCAGAAGAAAGAGTGTGCAAACTGGACGACAGGTCATGTTGAATTATTGAGTCTGAGAAACAAAAAGAAAAAAAAAATAAAAACAAGGGAAGAGGTCCTAGGAGACTTTATGCAAATCAGTAAACAGACAAATACACTCACTACAGGAAGTCCAAAAGGAGAAAAAAGGGGCAGAGATCCAAGCTTCAGTGAGATCCAAGTAACATTAAACCAGAGACCCACAGCAATACGTATTATCAAACTGTCAGAAGACAGAGATTCTTGAAAGGATCAAGAGAAACACAACTTGGCATGTGCAAAGGATTCCCAACTTTGCAGAACATTTGGTCCTGTCCAAAACATCCATAAGATATTCAATCCATAAGACATTTGGTTCATATGACATTCAGTTCATGCCAAAAGGTCTTTGAAATCTAGTTCTACCCAAAATGTCCATGAGCCTATTTGCCCCACACTAAATAGCTTGGACCTTTGAGTGTGGACCGAATGTCTGCTAACCATCCCCAGTGAGATTACCAGCGGATATCTCATCAGAAATCTTGCAGGACAGAGCCAGTAGGATACTATATTCAAAGTACTGAAGGAAAAAAAACTAGCAACTGAGATTTCTCTATGTGGCAAAACTGTCGTTCAAAAATAATGGAGAAATTAAGACATTGTCAGACAAATAAAACCTGAAGGAATACATTACCACTGCTGCTGCTGCTAAGTCGCTTCAGTCGTGTATGATTCTGTGCAACCCCATAGACGGCAGCCCACCAGGCTCCCCCATCCCTGGGATTCTCCAGGCAAGAACACTGGAGTGGGTTGCCATCTCCTTCTCCAATGCATGAAAGTGAAAAGTGAAAGGGAAGTCGCTCAGTCGTGTCTGACTCCTATCGACCCCATGGACTGCAGCCTACCAGGCTCCTCCACCCATGGGATTTTCCAGGTAAGAGTACTGGAGTGGGGTGCCATCGCCTTCTCCAATGCATGAAAGTGAAAAGTGAAAGGGAAGTCGCTCAGTCGTGTCTGACTCCTATCGACCCCATAGACGGCAGCCCACCAGGCTCCCCCATCCCTGGGATTCTCCAGGCAACAACACTGGAGTGGGTTGCCATCTCCTTCTCTAATGCATGAAAGTGAAAAGTGAAAGGGAAGTCGCTCAGTCGTGTCTGACTCCTATCGACCCCATGGACTGCAGCCCTCCAGGCTCCCCCACCCATGGGATTTTCCAGGCGAGAGCACTGGAGTGGGGTGCCATCGCCTTCTCCGGCATTACCACTAGACTTGCCTTATAGGAAATGCTTCACAGCGTCCCTCAGGTTGAAATGAAAGGATGCTAGATGAGAACTCAAAGCCAGGTGAGAATGTAAACTTCCCTGGGAAAGTTAAATATGTGAACAAATATATAATTTTAGTTTGTAACTCTATTTGTTATTCTTTGCAGGAGTTAAAAGACAAGTATATAAAAATAATTATGGGTCTATATTAATTGTTACACAATATATAAAAATACAATTTGTGATAGCAATAATATAAAGAGGACGGAGCTGTAAAAAGTAGAGTTTTTGTATGTGATCGAAATTAAGATAGTATCAATATAAAATAGAATGTCATAACTTTAGGACAGTGTATGTAATCCCCATGGTAACCAAAATATCTGTAGAATATACACAAAAGGAAATAAGAAGAATCAAAACTTGTTACTTAAAAAATTCAACTAGTAAAATCTGCTGCAAAAAAAATATCAACTAAATACAGAGGAAGGCAGTAATGAAGGAAATAAGGGAGAAAAAAGCTATAAGACATACAGTAAACAAATAACAAAACAACAAAAGTAAGTGCATCCCTATCAGTAATTACTTTAAATATAAATGTATTAAACTCCCCAATCAAAAGACAGATTTTCAGAATGCATAAAAAAGCAATACCTAACTATAGGCTGTCTACAAGACGCTCATGTTAGGTCTGTGGACATACATGGGTTGAAAGAGAAAATACGGAAAAAGATATTCTGTGCAAATAGTAACCAGAAGAGAGCGGGGGTGACCATAGTAACAAGCAACACGGACTTTAAGGCATAAACTGTTAGAAGGGAGAAAGAAAGACATTATTTAGTGTACACAGGTGTATAGATATTCATATTTGCACAACAATAAAAGGGTCAAAATAGAGGGTGCAATAATTATAAACATATATGCACCAAACACAGAGCTCCAAAGTAAATATTGGCAGAATTAAAGGGAGAAATGCAACTCTATAAAAACAGTACACGACTTCAATACTCCATTTTCAGTAGGATAACCGGACAGAAGATCAAAAAGGACACAGAAGACTTGAACAACACTGCAGACAAGTGAGACCGGACCTGTGTGTACAGAACACCCACCCACCAGCAGCACAACACACTGCCCTCGGATGCACGTGGACCACTCTCCAGGACAAACCGCAGGCCGGGCCATACGGCACGCTTTAACAAAATTTAAGGCTGAAATCATATAAAGTATCATTTCCATTACAGAAAAGATGAAAGTAGAACCCAACAACAAAAAGGAACTGGAAAAGTCACAAGACTGTGAGCGGTTTAATCAGTGTTAATCAGTGACTCGAAGAAATCTCAGGAAACCTAGAGAATATCTTGAGACAAATTAAAATAAAAACACAACATACAAACTTGTGGGATACAGTGGAGGCACTATAAACACTTTAAAATAGAAGAAAGATCTCAAGTCAATAACCTAACTTTTCGTCTTAAGCAACTGGAAAAGAAGAAACTAAACTCAAAGGGAACAGAAGGAAGGAAATAAGAAATATGAGCAGGGGGAAAAGAGAAGATTAGAAAAACAATAGGGAAAAAGCAACCAATCTTTTCTTGGTTCTCTGAAAAGATTAATAAGATTGACAAACCTTTAGTTACAGTAAGAAAAGACTCAAGTAGAAACACACAACAGGCCAAGACTGAATTGTGAAAAAAGAAACATCTGAACAGATTTACAACTAGTGAGGAAATTTACACCAATCTTTCTCAAATTCTAAACAGTTTGAAAAAAGGGAACACTTCCAAATTTACTCTATGAGGCCAGTATTACCAAAGCCAGAAGAGTTAACAGGGAAAGAAAACTACAGACCAATATCCCTCATGAATATTGATGCAAAAATCTTAAGCATAATACTAAAAAAATCAAATTCAGCAGCATACTAAAAAGATTATACACCATGAAAATGTGGAGTTTATTCCTGAATATAAGGACGATTCAATAAAATCAATGTTATACCACATTAATGAAATGAAGGTTAAAAAAAAAAACAAAACACAATTACCTCAAATGATGTTGTAAAAAAGCATTTCAAAAATTCAGCATGATTTCATAATAAAAATACTCAACAAATTACTAATATAAGGAAACTATCTCACCTTTAAAAAGGCTATAATGTGAACAGCCCACAGCCAGCCTCATACTCACTGAAACCTTTTCCTCTGAGATTAAGATTGAGACAAGATTCCTGCCTTTACCAGAGACAAGATTCCTGCCTTTATCACTTCTATTCAACAAGGTATAGAGAGTGTTAGCTAGAGCAATTAGGAAAAAAAGAGTGAAATAAGTCATCCAAGTTGGAAAGGAAGATGCAAAATTATCTCTTGTTTCCACACAATATGATCTTATGAGTAGAAAACCATGAAGATTACATACAGATACAAACCTGTTAGTTCTAGTGACCAAAACAGCAAATCCGCAGGATATGAAGCCAATGCACAAAGAATTCAATGGTTTCTATGCACTATCAGTGAAAACTTCTACATACAATAGCATCATGAAGATTTAAATATTTAGCAATAAATTTAATCAAGGAGGTAAATCTTATACACTGAAACCTACAAAGTGTTGGCAAAAGAAAGAAGATGCCAATAATGGAAAGGTACCCTGTGTTCATAGACTGAAAGATTTACTATTATTAAGATGTCACTACTACTCAAAGTAACCTACACAGTCAATGCAATCCTTGTCAAAATGCCAGTGTTTTAAAACAAACAGAAAAAGGCATCGTAAAATCCACATGGAATCTCAAGAGACTCTAAATACTCAAAACAACGCTGGAAAAAAAGAACAAAGTTAGAGGTCTCACACTTTCTGACTTCAAAACTTACCACACAGCTACGGTAATCAAAACGTGTGGTCCTGGCCTCAAGACAAATATACAGACCAATGGAGTAGAATAGAGAGCCCAGAAATAAACTCACACGTATGGTCAAAGGATTTTCTCCAAGGCTGGCAAAACCTATTCAATGGGGAAAGGACAGTCATTTTTCTCAACAAATGATGGCAAGAAAACTGGATATGCACATGCCGAAAACAAAGCTGGAGCCTTACGTTATGCACACCAGCTGAAATGCTTAACTCAGAGGAGACCATAAACCGGAATGGGAGAGCAACACCATGAAACTCGAAGAAGGCGCCACAGGGGAGAAGCGTCGTGAAATTGGAGTTTGCAACGATTTACCTGAAGCACAGGCACCACAGGGAAAAACGAGACGCACTGGACTTACGAACACCCTCAGAGTGAACACCCTCAGAGCGGGAGAAGATATTTACAAGACATACATTTGATAAGATACTGATAGACACTGAAGAAAGAACTCCTACAACCACAAAAACACACAGACCAACTAACAAATGGGCAAAGAATTGGAATAAACATTTCTCCAAGGAAGATATATACATGGACAGTAAGGACATGAAAAAATACTCCACATCACTAATTATTAAGTAATTCAAATCAAAACCACAGTGAGATACCACTTTACATCCATTAGGATGGCTTTTATGAAACAGACAGAAAACAGCAACTGTGGGCCAGGGTGTCAAGAAATCAGAATTCTGTGCATTGTCCATGAGGATGTAAAATGGTGTGTTGTGGAACACTTAACTTTTCCTCAAAACCTTAAACACAGAAAAACCATGTGACCCAGCAAAACCACTTCTGGGTGTATATCCAAAGGAAGTGAAAGCGGACCCAAACAGATATCTGTACCCCATGGAGGAGGGCATGGCAACCCACTCCAGTATTGGCCGAGGTCCAGCCCCGGCTGATCCAGGGTATTCCAAGGGGAGACGGCGCTGGCGACTATTTAAATATTCATCAAAGATATAAAGAGTAATAGAATGAGGATAGCTCAGTAGGAAAATTCAGTGGAGAAAAGAGGCTGAGTAGCTTGGTTACGCGGAAAATCAATATAACCTGTGACACCAGGTTAGCTCTGACCACGGAGGCCGCAGGCGCCCTCTCGAATAGCGGAAGGTGCCCTACCTTAGACACCTTCTCGAGTGGGTCTTAGAAGCCCAGGCAAATAAATGGTCGCAGAGGACCTCCCCGCTCCAGATGGAGACTCAGCTGGAAATTGAGAAGAAAGAATGACATGGGGAGACCAAGCTTTGGTGAGCAAGGCCTGTAGCTTTATGTTCAACAGGGGTTTTTATACCCTAAGTTACACATAGAGGATAATAGGGGATGCAAAGTCAGCAGTCTTTGATCCTTATCAAAAACTAGGGTTTCTTTCCTGCAAATTTATCGTATACAAATGGTTTAGGTGATTTACATCAACTTCTGGCCAGAAGGCTGATTAACATTTTATGACTCTTGACAAAGGTTTGTCAACCATAAGACTTATTTTCTCTAAGAGTAATTATTCTAAGGTTTGGCGCCATCTTCCGAAGGTGTTAGATAAAATTGCATTCCTATAGGGCAGATGTGCAGTGGGTTTACAACAAAGGAAAGAATTTATTACCTTAAGGGTCTAAAGTTGCTAGCACCAAGGCCACTACTTATTTTTTCTACATACCAACTATATTAATTAATACACATTCAAGGATACAATACAGGGGATGTGGAAACTTGGCAACAAGCACTGGCTCATCAATGAAATCCTTTACTAGTTTATTCTGACAGTTTCTAACTCTCTGAGAGGCTCTAAGCTATTTGAATATCTTAAGCTTCCCGTGCCTCTCGAGGCTGGGAGACTGTAAACAATCGTATGCATAGCTGTAGGAGTCCGGGTAAACTTGTCAGGTGAGTTAGAGAGCCATCTGAGGGATTTAGATTTAAACACTCCTAATGCCCAGGAACTTTATTAATTGGAGCTGTAAGTTAACTCTTTGTCAGAGAGAGCAAGATGGTGGTGGGGGACAGCCCCCGGTAAAGTCAGAGGTGAGAGCACAAAGCAATAAAGTAGGCAGACTCTGTTTTTTGGGGGGTAGATGCTCAAGAATATCCAGGGGGTCTCCTGAGGCTCGATCCCGCCTTTGCATATGCCGAGCCTCCTTCCTCATGACCTTTGTCATGAGTGGAGTGCCTCTCGCTGGCTCCCGGCAAGTATTCTTGCCTAGAGAATCCCCATGGACAGAGGAGCCTGGGGGGCAACTGTCCATGGTGTCACAAAGAGTCGGACACGACTAAGCGCCTAAGCACAGCACCCAGAAAAAACTGTCCTGGATTAGGTATGACCTTTCTGTGCTTAAGAAGGATTCTGGGTCACATCCCAGCACAGCCACCGGCCCTCAGCCCCACCCCCACCTCTGCTGCCCAGCCTACGACAGCTTACTGAATCGTCTTGGCAAGCCCATCTTCCTTGCAAAAATCTAGACTAAGAATTTTCCTAGCTTCTTGCTTCTTTCATGACTGAGGCTGCCAGATTTAGTAAGTAAAAATACAAGACATCCAGTTATAATGCTTGAACTTACAACAAATAATTTTTAAATAAGCAATGAATTTTTTAATGTAACTGCCCCATGCAATATTCAGGACATATGTATACTTAAAAAATGTATTTCTTGTTTATCTGAAGTTCACATGTAACGGGGGTCTCCTGTGTTTAACTTGCCCGCCCTACATAGGACCCGCAGTTCCTTTGATCTATGTGCTGTGAATATCCCAAACCACTGACTCACAGCCGTTTTTATCAATGAACTAATTTTTTAACTGTGCTTATTTCTCAGTGTCACACTTCTTGCTTTTACAGAAGCAAGAGTTTATTTGCATTCCTGCTTTTTCATTGGTTCCAATTATTAGATGCCACATTAAGACACTTTCTGGCCCAAATGCATTTTAAGACGTCCGTTTTGAATGATAAGCCCGCACCGTGCAGCGCCCTTTGGGAGCCGAGGGATGGACTCGAGACGCCATCAGTGGAGACTATAAGGAGAAGGCCCCCTCTTCACAGGCGAGGGGCTGTCCCAGGGGCGCCTCTCCAGCGGAGCTGGGCCCTGCACTGCGGGACGGGACGGACGAGCCGTCCCCCAGCACCCGGCGCCGCAGCCCCGCGCCCGCCCGCACCGCGCCGGCCTTCGGAGCATAGGCCCCGGCAGCGCGGCACCAGGCAGGCCGCCGCTGAGGAGGGTGGCGGCCGCGGGAAGCGCCGTGAGCTGAGAGCCTGACTGGGCTGCGGCACCGGTGCGGGGCGCGGAGGACAAGCCCAGTCTGCTCTTTTACCTGGAGCGGCACCACCCTGAGCATCAGGTGGTCAAAATAAAGGTCCACTGCCTCCGTGAAGCCCTTGTACGTTGTTCTCAGCCTCATGTCAGGGTCTCGGAGTAACCAGCTTGAATGAAAAGGGGAGGGTGATTAGTTTCACCATCTGGGGGTTTGCTCTGAGCAGGATGATGGCTGAAAGGAAGCAGCTTCAGGGAGCCCAGGGGTGACCCTGGAGGCCAGTCAGGACGCAGGGCAGACGCTGGCGCGGGCCAGAACCTGCTTTCTCCCCGAGGACCCAGCACCACTGGCCATTCTAGTTCTGAGTCATGGCCAGGTGTCTGGCTGCCAGTCAGAGGGACCAAAGCTTTCATTGAAGCCAAGGCCCATGTCTCAAGACTTTACACAACATCTCATCAAAGAGGGACGAAGAGAAAGGGGTCAGGGATCACTAGGACTGGAGGACACAGGGGTCACCTTCTGCTATCAGCAGAAAAAGCAATCCTGGGGGCCAAGAGAAGGGGTCTGGTCTCCTCTCTCTGGTCCAGCTGCTCCCCATCTGAACAGGCTCCTCAGCATCCAGAGCTCCACCTGGGGTGTGGGGGGAGGGGGAAGGGGGGATGGGTTGGGGGAGGGAGGAGGGGGAGGGAGGGGGGGGACCCTGGAGACAAGGTTAACCCTGCCCCTGGGCCGAAGGGGGAAGGGTGGGGGAGGGGGAGCAGCGGGAGGGGAAAGTGTGGGGGAGTGGGGGAAGGGTGGGGGGGATGGGAGAGGGGAGAGGGAGGAGGAGCTGGAGACAAAGAAGGCTAACCCTGCCCTGGCCTGCCCGTGGTGTTCACCCCACAGGTAAGCACGGAGCACCACTTCCAGAACCGCAGCCAAGGTGTTTTCCTTCTCATACAGATTCTGAGGAACGTTTATGTTTTCCTGCAGAAGGCCCCAGTGCTTCTCGCATCCTGGTCCAGAAGAACTGAACAGGCTGAGAAAGCCATCACTGGGTCAGGTCACTGGGTGACCGTGGAGAGACGGCCCCCTGGGGCCCGACGCCCGCGTCCGTCACAGGGAAAGCTCTGGTCTCTGGTCCCCGCTAGGACTCCGTCTGTTAGCAGCACGGTCAGCTCTACCTCCTGAGAATGCCCGCCTAGGACCTGAGCGGGGGTGCAGGGCGGCCTGAGGGCTTCAGAGCTCAGACTTAACTGGGCACCGCTGACACAGGGTTTCTAAGCCGCGGGGAGGAGGGACAAGGCTGCTCTGGCTGTGTGAGCCTCAGGGCCCCTCGCCGAGCTGAAGGCCCAGCGACAGAAGGGGTCTGGGCAGTGGGGCGGGCCTGGTTGCCCTGGAGATGAGAGTGAGGCCTTTGCACAGCAGAAGGCGGCACATGGGACCAGCCCGCTACCCTCTGGGGGGCGGACCCGGGAGAGGGAGCTAGCAGCTAGAACAGACTAGCAGCCAGACCCCTTCTCTCAGCCCCCAGGATTGACAGGCATGGACCCTGTCAACAGGAAACCCTTCTGCTGGAATGTTACTAGTGGTAGTAACACCTGGGACCAGGGCTGGCCCTGGCTCCAAGTAATCCTGCCCGACTCCTGAGCCAACCACAGGCACGGTTCTGACTTCTCTGGAGACCCCATCCCAAGACAGCTCATCAGGGCCTGAGATCTGAAGGCAAAAGATAAAACTAAAACTGCGTGTTTCTCCTCTACGTTATCAAAATGCTTGCCCTTAAAAACAAATGCTTCGTAGCACACCTAAGGAACAGGAGGGTGGGTTTGACTTCTTCCATTTTTCAGAAAGTGAGGCTCGTCTGGAGCGGGCGGGACCGGACCGAGGCCGAGCCCCACAGCAGGGCCTGGCACCTGAGAACGGCCGCCCGCGCCTGCGGCACAGAGCCACATGGAATCTGACGAGGACAGCAACTGTGACGTCACTGACGAGGCTGCCCTTTGGGGGCCACTTATTCTGAAAAAGAGCCTCAGCACAGGGTGAAACGTTCATGTAGGCAGCAGCATCAGCCCACGGGGTGCTCAGCACTCACACGAGCGCACAGGGCACCCCCAGCCACAGCCGAGGCCCAGCCCCGCTCACCTGGGCAGGCCCCCGAGGTCCACCTCGCTGCAGATGTAGGGGCCTGGACGCAGGATCACCCACAGCCCCACCTCTGCTGCCAGCAGGATGAAGGCCCTGGGGGGTTGGAGTAACCCACTCTCAGGACTCGGAGCCGGGGGGAACAAGGCCCAGGGGCCCCTACCCTCACCTGCCCAGCCCTCCCTGGGGGGCTGGGGATGCTGAGGGCAGGACGCCCCCTGCAGAGCAGAGACGCCCTCCCCCACCCCCCCGGGGTCACCGCCGGGGCCCCAGCCTGGGATGTCAGCGCGGCCACTCTGGGGAGGGACTGCAGGACTGTGCTTGGGGGACAGGCCCGGCCTGGGGGTGGCGGGGTCGTGATGGAGGGCGTGGGGCCAGCACAGGCTCCCCCCGCGGCCCCCTCTGCCCAGATGGCCCATGGGTCCCCGCCCCTCAGACCCCCAGCCCCACCCCAGCTGGGTCACAGAACCTACTCCAGGTCCAGGTTCCCAGAGAAGTCGAATGTGCCTCTCTCCGGCTCGTGGAGGTTCCATGGGACGTAGCTGTGGCAGGGAAGAGGGTGACAGGCGTGAGGCCCCCAGTGGTTCTCCACTCTGTCTCCCAGACCAGCACCTCCGTCCCTAAAACCCTCATGACGGCTGAAGATGGATTTCTCAGGTATGCCGTCTAAGCAGCGTCAGGGCTGGAATGGAGAAAAACTGGAGAGACCGGGGAGCTTGCAGAAGCAGGGCAAGCCCTCCCCCCAACGCTGCCCCCCGGAGAAGGGCAGAGGGCCAGGAGATGGGGGGCATCCCTCCCTCCCCCTTCTCCATCATCCTGTATCTTCACCAGAGAAAGAAGTAACTTTATGGGCAAAGCAGTTAAAAGTGAGGCAGGCTAAGACCTGGAACCCTTGCCGAGGTGCCTGCGCCTGGACAAACACAAAATACAGCAACAAAATACAGAGTAACTATAAGAGACCAAACAACCGCACACACGTGGGGCAAAGTGCAGCCAAGACACAGGAAGACCCAGAACCCAGCTGCCATTTCCCAGGTGCGGGGGCAAAAGCAGGGTCCATGCAGCACCCCTCCACGCAGCATCACCAAGTGGCGGACCACCTCGTCCCCACGCCAGCCCCCCGGACATCCCCACCCCCGGGAGGAGCCCCCGTTTCTGCTCTTGCTCCCCCCAGGTACACCCTCTCCTGCGACCCTCCTCTGGCCTCTGGTCAGTGCCTACTGATTAGAGTCCTAGAACCCTGGTCGGCAACAAAAGTAGGGTAAAAAGGAGTCCTACTCATCAGCACCACTCTAATGCAGTACTCAGAGTCCCAAACTCTGTCACAGACGGAGGTTCTTACCCTGAAGAGAGTATCAGGAAATGTAAGTTCCTTAAGGGGCTGCCTCTGAGTCTCCGCTGCCCCTCTCCTGGATGCCACCCACAGCAGCCTCTGGGGGAAGGCCCCTGATTGCAAAGGTGAACAGGTGGCTTCCTGCTTCCACCTCAGACTCAAGAGCTCAGACTCTCCTGCTCTTAAAAAGCAAAATGCTCAGCCCATCAGGAGCCCTGTAACAGGAGCATGTGCCCCCAGGACCAGAAATAAATGGATGCCGCTAGGTAACCTTCCTGGAAAATCACATACTTTGTTCAACTATGATGTCATGGCTCAGAACACCCCGTAACTGTCCTTAGAACTGATTTCAAAATCGGTTCATAAACTACCAAGAAAACCCACGTCCTTGACTTGTAATCACACATTTTTGCCTGAAGTTTTCATAACCCAGCCTGATCATGCACTTGGTTTCATAGACTTGGGTCCACATATCTGTTGGAAATGCTGAAAAAGACATCCACAAAATGATCAAGATTTTTTTCCCAACCGAGCACACGTGGTAACTGATTCCCCGATCAGCACAGAGGCCAGTGGCCACCGCGTGCTGACCCTGCGCTTGTTCCAGGATGGAAGCCCCAGCTTCTGAAGACGGTTCCAGAAAGCGATATGGAGACAGGTGTGCTGGGAAAGTCCACACACACCCCGGCAAGGGGGGCTCCTTCCTTAGACCCCCGGGGGTGCTGGGCTGCTCCCCCTTAGAGGCCCGCGGGAAGCCGGGCTCCTCTCCTGTACCCACGAGGGCCGGGCTCCTTCCCCTTAGACCCGCGGCCCGAAGCCGGGCCAGCTGAGAGGCGCAGGGCGCGGGGCGGCGCTCACGTGGTCAGCGTGTTGAGGCCGCAGGCCCGCAGCTTCAGGAGCCGGTCCCTCCAGTAGGCCCGGGGCACCCGGAAGTAGTGGACGGAGCCCCCGAAGATCCAGAAGGCCGAGTTCTCCAGCTTGAAGTTCTGGCCGTCGGCACGCAGCCCCAGGTGCCGGCTCCGCCACAACGAAGCGCCGAGGCCGCTCCAGTCCAGCCTGCGGGAGACAGGGCCTCAGAGCCGGCCTGCCAGCCGGGCGCGTGGGGTGTGGGCAGCCGGGCCCCCGCCTCCGCCTCCAGCCCCCGGACGGTGCCCGACGCTAGACTCGAGGCCGCCACACAGCTCACGCGCCTAGCGGTGCTCACACCCAGCCAGCGAGGAACAGACAAGACGAGGAACAGACAAGACGGCTTTCAACGCGGGGCTGCGCTCAGAAGGGAGGTCGGGGTGCACGCGGGCAGGGGTCTAAGGGCAGAGAAGCTGCCTTTTGGTGCTGGGACCGAGAGGACTCGGGGCGGACGGGGCTTCCTACAGCGGCCACCGGACACACATCAAAGCAGCAGCTACTTGACAGGTACCTCGGGGTCACCTCAAGGTCACAGCCCCCAGGCTGGCGGTGCAGATACCTGAAGAGAGGGACCAGTTAGGAACAGCGTCTGCTCAGGGACCGAGCGTCCAAGGCTCACATTCCTGAGGAGGGGGTGTGGCCGAGGGGCGTCTGGACGGGGAGCGACCACCAGGGGGCTGCCAGGAAGGTGAGTCCATAGAATGTGCCCCCGGCAGTCGGAGGGCTGGCGGGGCGGGTAGGGGGCCCTCAACGCGACACAGAACCCCACCCCGTCTCCCCTCCAGCCCGTCCCGGGAGGAGGGGAGTGGTCAGGGCTGCCTTGGCCCTGCTGTGAAAAGGCCCCTAGGCGTCTCTGGTCTTCGCATTTATCTTCAAACAGAAGCTAAACTCAAACTCGGGTTGAAAGAGGCACGTGACAACCAGCGCTGGCTGAGGCACAGCCTTGCCCGCCCAAGCCTCTCCGGCCGCAGGCATGTGTAGAGGCCACCTCTCCCCCCGCTCCACACCACGGGCTCAGGTCTGACGGGCCACAGAGCAGGCAGTGTGGACCATTGCCGCAGCCCGTGCTCCTCAGCGGTGCAGACCCGGCTGGTCCCACACCTGGTCCTCCTGAGACCGGGGCAGAAACGGAGATGTCTCCCCCGCAATGACAGTCACTGCACGTCTGCGGAAGCGAGACACAAGAGGCAGTGGCAGGGACAGCCACTGTGGACAGTCTGGAGAGCCCCTCGAAGTCTAGAAACAGAGCTACCGTGTGATCTGGCAACCCCACTCCTGGGCATGTATCTGTAGGACCGTAATTCCTTACCAGCTGAGCCACAAGGGAAGCCCAAGAACACTGGAGCCGGTACTCTCCCTTCTCCAGGGGATCTTCCCAACCCAGGGAGCGCACCGGGGTCTCCTGCACTGCAGGCAGATTCTTTACCAGCTGAGCTATCACGGAAGCCCTATAATTCAGAAAGACACGCACCCCTACGTTCACTGCAGCGCAATTTACAACAGCCAGGACATGGAAGCCACCTAGATGTCCCTCGGCAGATGAAAGGATAAAGATGTGGTACAAAGGAATATTACTTAGCCAAAAAAGAACAAAATAGTGCCATTTGCAGCAACACAGACGGACCTAGACAGTTCATACTGAGGAAAGTAAATCCAGGACAGACACATGGCATTGCTTGTGATGTAGAACCTAAGCAGACAGGTACAAACGAGCCTACAGCGTAGAGCTACAGTCACGGATGTGAAGACACAGCTATGGGCGCCGCGGCATGGGGGAGGAGCACACTTGGAGACCGGGAAATGGTCATCTGTGGGCAACTGAGAACCCATCAGTGGCTCCTTCCCCAAAAAGTTTCACGTTCCGACTGACTTAAAATCAAATTTCAAAATACATTTCCCAAATGACCACCTGCTTGGGGACGTGGAAACAAAAGCAGTATCTTTGAGAGGAGAGTCTGCACATGAGCCCTGGCCCTCCCCGGGGCAGTGCCGTCCCTGAGGGCTGGGGACCCTGAGCCCTGGCCCTCCCCTGGGCGGTGCCGCCCCTGAGGGCAGGGGACCCTGAGCCCTGGCCCTCCCCGGGGCGGTGCCGCCCCTGAGGGCTGGGGACCCTGAGCCCTGGCCCTCCCCTGGGCGGTGCCGCCCCTGAGGGCAGGGGACCCTGAGCCCTGGCCCTCCCCGGGGCGGTGCCGCCCCTGAGGGCTGGCGACCCTGAGCCCTGGCCCTCCCCTGGGTGGTGCTGTCACTGAGGGCTGGGGACCCTGGCTCCGTGGCACAGCCCTGCCCCAGCACCTGGGGCCATCATCTGTCGTAAGTGCTCACAAGGGCTGCATGAGGGTCAGACACCAGGGAACTGCAACGAAAGAGCCTGTGACAAGGCGGCCCTCACGAGCCTCGAGGCATGCTGTCCTGTGAGGCACGCAGGGAAGGGCTTAACGACGACTTGTTAAAGAGGTATCTCACAAGCAACAAAAGCATCTTTTCGCTGTTTGAAATCAATTCATTTTAACATGCTTTGCAAACAGAATAGCTTCAGTGGGTTTTCTGTGTCCCTGATATGAACAATCCCAATCTTTCCCATTTAATTCAGCTGCTGCTGCTGCTGAGTCGCTTCAGTCATGTGGGACCCCATAGACAGCAGCCCATCAGGCTCCCCTGTCCCTGGGATTCTCCAGGCAAGAACACTGGAGTGGGTTTTCATTTCCTTCTCCAATGCATGAAAGTGAAAAGTGAAAGTGAAGTCTCTCAGTCGTGTCCAATTCTTCACGACCCCATGGACTGCAGCCTACCAGGCTCCTCCGTCCATGGGATTTTCCAGGTAAGAGTACCGGAGTGGGCTGCCATTGCCTTCTCCATTTAATTCAGCATTTCACTATATGTAATGTGCTGGACGTTGTGCCAAGCCATCTTATTTCAGTTGTCCATTTCATGGTGAAAGCACTGTCCGCTGGGCTGCTGTCTGAAGCCAAGGGTTTGCAAACGCCAGACTCCACCCCCTCCCCACCTTGTGCCTGCGTGCAGTCTGCCAGCTGAGAACGGTTTTCACATTTGTGAATGGTTGGAAAAAATCAAACGAAGAGTACTTAGGGACATAAAACAGTTATATTGAATTTGACATTTCGACATCCATAATTTTACTGATAACCCACCATCCGTCTACACACAGTCTGTGCTGCTCGGGGCTCAGCAACGTTGTGATGGCAGACAGCAGGGTCCTCAAACCTGGACACACTCTCCACCTGGGCCTTGCAGGACCCTGCCCACCTGCCCTGGAGCGTGAGCCCCAGCACGGCACAAGGAGGCCTGTGAGCTCCATGGTCACCCCCAGGCCGCCTCCCGCCCCCACCTGGCTCCCGGGCCACACCTGGCTCTGCGCTAGCTCCTGCTGCTCGTGGGAGGCCTCCAGCTCACCACAGCCGAGCACGGGCTCCTGCGTTCTGACCACATCTTCCCCGGTGGTGCACAGGCTTCTGTAGCCTTCAAGCCTCAGACGACTGCCCTGCGCTCACCCAGGCAAGGACACGCAGAGCTGCATGCAGATTCTCTGCTTCACAACAGGCACACTGATCACTGACCGTCCAGCGGTGAATGCACAAATACACATACAAACACACACACACACATACAGACACCCCACTGAGCAATCATCCCACCAAGAAGCAATCCCTGATCACTGGCCAGAACTTCAACAGAAAAGCTCCTGGAGTTCCCCAAGTCACTGACATAACTTCTGTTCACAACCCCATCTCCCCAAAAGCTGTGAGGGCCTCCCCCACTCAGCAGGTACAGGGGTGCAGGTGGGGCCTCTGTGAGCCCTTGTCCCAACACAGTCCCGGCAGAAACACACACTCCGTGGTCTGCACCCCAGGGGATGACAAGTCATTGGGCACGTCTGTCTCCAGGACTGCCTTCCCCTGCAGGTCCTACACCTGGAGCTCGTTAGAAACGCAGACACGCAGGCCCTACTGGGACCTACTGAGTCTGAGTCTGCACTGTGACCATTCCCCGGGGTAGATCTGAGAGCAGCCTGCAGCGTATCCTCTGATACACGTCTGCAGAGCCTCCTCCGGGGTGGGGCTTCTCCTTACCCGTCTCTCTAGATCCTATGATTTTGGAGATTAAAAAACCTTCCTCTTGGTGCTCATTACGAGGGGTAAAATCAACACTGAAAACAGCAAAAGTGCAGCTGCTATTGAAGGCGAATGCTGGAGAAGCAGCTGCCCGAGGACTCTCTGGTAGGTAACTAACGCGTCCTCAGTACACTGATAATAGGGATGGCTGCACCAGGAAACCCAGGGTGATAAACGCCGGGTTTCTCCAAGGAAGACTCTCTGGTAGGTAACTAACGAGTCCTCAGTACACTGATAATAGGGATGGCTGCACCAGGAAACCCAGGGTGATAAACGCCGGGTTTCTCCAAGGAAGACTCTCTGGTAGGTAACTAACGCGTCCTCAGTACACTAATAACAGGGATGGCTGCACCAGGAAAATAAATGCCGGGTTTCTCCAAGGAATTGACTGTGAGAGAACGAGGTGATGCATGTCAGAGCCCCATAAACACCAATGTAAATAGTTATTAATACAGACGATGATCATCAGTGCTGCTGCTTGTAACACTAACAACCACCTCTGGCCGCGCAGCTGACAAGCCACGATCGAGCAAGGCACCAGGGCTTGTGGCAGGGCCTTCTGACAGAGGCCTGTGAGCTCGGAGCCCACAACCCCAGGAAACCCCTACTTCCTGCTGCTATCCCGTGAGCAGTTCATTCCTGATGAAACTTAAAAAAAAAGATTTATTTATTGGGCTGCTCTGGGGCTTCGCAGTGGCACATGGGATCTTCAGTTTTCCACGTGGCACGCAGAACATTCAGTTGCCACATGCAGGATCCTGTTCCCTGACCAGGGCTAGACCTGGGCCCCCTGCACTGAGGGCAGAGTCTCAGCCACCAGACCACCAGGGACGTGCCCTGATGACACTTTCCGAGGAGACCAGGGCTGCTGCCTTCCTTCCAGCGAGAGCTCCCACCTACGCTCTCTTCTGGATTCCGGTCACCTCTCTGTTGTAGGACGAGCAGGCTTTTGGTCCCGGAATGACCTGGGCGGCTGGCCTGGGCCCTGACTGACGGCTATGGAGGGGCTCCTGGCAGAGGACACGCGTCAGGACCCCTGGCAGGCCTCCCCGGGGTGGGGCAGGCTGGGGCAGGGGCCTGCCTGAGCCTCACCCCGCTGCAGCTCGAGGGCCTGAGACAGGGCGCAGGCTACCCGTTCCTGGACGTGGTCACACGTGCTGGCTGAGCGGAGGCGTCAGGGAAACAGACAGGTGTGCGGTGGCTGGCCAACCAGCTCCTCCTGTGAGATGAGCCCCAAAGCACTCCCCACTCTCAGAGAGGGAGACGGCCGATCCCACCACCTCCTTGAACGAGGCGGTTGGGATCGGTCTGAAACGTCCCGACAGAAGTTGAGTGGGTCCCCGTGGGCGGGGCGGACACTGCGCCAGCCTGGGGCTGAGCGGGGCTGGCAGGCTGCCTGCAGGCACGGCCGCCTCCTTGCCCTCTGTCCTCCGTACGCACGTCCAGACCTGGACGGGCCAGCGCCCCACGCCCAGCAGAGACGACACAGTCAGTGCCAGGGCCTGCGGCCAGCGGCACCTGCAGCCAGCAGGTCCAGGGAGGCTCACCCAGCGACGGGCTGACAAGCGGACAGGCTGGCACGTGAGCTGGGAGCCTGCGGGAACAGTCCTCCCACCCCCAGAGCAGGAGTCCCGGCTGGCCCAGGCGGGAGGGAGTCCTGCTCCGCACATAACGCACACCGGTGCCCGCTCGGTGAGGCGCCACTGAGTCTGTGTCCAGGGCTTCGCTCTAAAGATGCTCACCGTGAAAACACACCGCCGGTCCACATGGCCGTGCCTGAGGCCGTCACCCAGACGGACACGAGGAAGACACCTCACACTCTGGACTGAAATACATGCTTCTCCTCATCACTCTGAAGACGGACGTGGCCACACGCTCCTGAGGCCCAGCTTCATCAGCCACCCCGTCTCCAGAACCGCCCACCTGGGGCCTTGGGGTCTCACCAGGCTTCAGCTCTGTGCATGCCTCCCTCAGTCGGGGGTGCTGGGGGCCTGGGGAGGGATCCACCTGGTCCCCGTTCCTGGCCAGCGCCTCTGACACCCTACCCTGGAAGAGTGGCTCCTGCATCAACGGGTGAGCCCTGAGAGCTGCAGCTCTGTCCCGAGTCTGGCCCAGCTTCGCGGATGCGCTCCTTGGCCGTGTGCGCCAGGCCTTGGCTCCTGCTTTGCTGGGAGAGGCATTAACTGTTTCCAGAGGGCTGGGCCTTCCGTCCATCGGGCAGCATCCACAGGCCTGTGCCCACTGCTTCTGGCACCCCTGCCCATCCCCGTGGGAAGGACCTGGTGGGCAGGGTCGGCTGAGCACCCAGGCCCCGCAGGCCAGGCGGCAGCCCTGTCTAAAGCCCGCAGGAGTTAGTATGTGAACGAGCATCTACTAGAGGAGACCCCAAGACCCCGTCGTGCAGTTACACTCCTCATTCGGATTCAAGCACACAAGGACAGCAGGAAGTGATCAGACGCCACGGGACACCATGCTCTCACTTTGGGGAACGTTCCCACTGGCAGCATCAACAGAGGAAGTACCAAGAAGGGAAAGCTCTGTGAGCAAGCCTCCAGGTGCCCCCATGACAAGACTCGGATCTCAGGCTCGAGGAGTCAGAATAAAAGGGTTGCAGCGAACAAGTGCAGCCTAAATAGACTGCTTTCAAGGCCAACCCCGTGGGACTCACCTCCTGAGACCGACGAGAGCTGGGTCAGCTCTTAGAGGACACAGACTCGACACACAGATCAGCCAATTTGCCCCTCAGACTACAGAGCTCAGGCTGACCCAACAGAAAGAGAATCTGCTATTTACTTACTGTAAATGTCGATCAAGACTTAAAATGAGCGCCTCATAGAGTCAGAGATTCTAGTACAGAAATATCGCCACAGATGTTCACTGCAGCCTGGTTTGCAGCTGTGATGTCTTTCAGGAGGGGGTGGTTTAAATAACTGGACAGAGAGCCGCCTACAGCCGTCTCTGTACATACGGGACACCCCTGAGCATCGCCGTGATGGGGGCCGCCTCTGGGCGGGGAGATGGGAGCCCAGGGACCTCATTTTCCCCTTTACTTTATTTGAAGACTTCATCCTTCTTCCTAGATGACCTAGTCACAAAATAACCTGTGTAAGAACAACAACACAAGCTGTTCCTGAAAGGAACAGCCCCACCAACCATCGCGGGAGGCGGGGGCGGGAGCAGGGGGCATTAACCAAGGGTCTCCCACAGACCCCTGTCGAGAAGTGTCCACTCTCTTACCACGAGCCTCTAAGAATCCACCGCCCTGTCGTCCAGGAGAGGCACCACACGAGGGGGACTCTCAACATGGCCTTTGATAGCCAGACCAATTGATTTAAGCAAACAGAAAAGTGAGTGGAGAGCAGGAAACGCCCCCACTGCTGGGGGCTGGACGGGGGCCTGGTGCCCTCAGGCCCCACGTGTCCCGAGAGGGTCTCTGAGCCCCGGCGTCTCCTGCTGCTTCACCATAATAGCATTCCAGGTGACACGACAGGCCTGGGGTCGCATCATGGAAAGAAGCCTGTTTACTTCGCCAGCTCCTTCCAAGAGGAGAGGACTCCTCGGCCGAAGTCCTGATATTTGGGGGGCCGAGGCTCTGGAAGCCTCAGGGCTGGTCTCTGGGGCACCCCAGTCCCCCGATCACCGACCCTCAGCGTCCACGCACTTGCTGAGACCCCGGTCCTCCGATCACAGAACCTTAGCACCCACCCTCTCCTCTAGCACAGGGTCTCAGACACCTGCCCCCACCTTCCCCACGTGTGTCAGGGGTGACACTCCCACGGGCTGAGAGCTTTGCTGCCAGAACATGAGAGCTGGAGCATTCCAGCGGCGATGACTCGGGCCCCACGGAGAGCAGCGTCCAGAACAGAGGAAGTCCATAAATCCCGTGACCTCACAGAGGCCCAGAAGGACACGGTCCGGCACTCACGCCCTCAGAAGAGACCAAAGAGAGCGGCCTGGTTCCAAGGCTATGACTCGTGTCCCCGGGGCGCCCGAGAGGTCCTTCTCTCCCTCCCAGGGGAGGAGCGAGCTTCGGGAACCCAGACCCCAGCAGGGCGGGGAGCAGCAAAGATGACCTCCCTCGGGAAGCGATGCAGGCAGCCTGCCGCGGCTCTGGCCCTGCCGACTGTGCAGCTGACCTCTAGCTTAGAGAGACGCAGAGCTCTCGGGGGGCTAATCAGTGAGGCGCAGATTCTGAGGGAAAGTCCTGAATGGGAACCACGCCCTCGTCATACCAGGCAGGCATTCTTGTGCTTGTGGAGACGGGGAGGTTTGGAGCCGAGGTTCACCCAGTACGCACACCCTGGACCCCAAGTAACATGCCAAGCGGAAATTGTCAGCCAAGGCAGAGGATTACACCTCTGTAAGCTTGAGGGGATGCCAGCTGATGTCTGAGGCCAAACGCAACATGTGAGCGTTCTCGGGGAGATGCGAGCGCGGGGCACAGGGGCAGCAGTGAGCTTCCGGGGCTGGTGGACCCCACTCTGTCGGAGCTGCGGAGGCCGCTCCACGGAGGGCGCACGTGTCAGGGCCCAGCAGACGCACCTGCTGCCCGTGCAGCTGGCTACACGACGACTGTACCGCCATCAAGGGATTTTTTAAGACCAATGTTCAAGCTAAAAAACCAAAGGTTGAAATCTTCCTCAAAAGTCACCTCGGTCCTCTTATTTCTTGGATACGATGTCAGTAAACAGCAGTGGTTGACCATGAACCAATCCAGGTAAAAGTTTATGGGGAAAAAAAAGGCTGCAGCTAAGCAGCCCCTCCCCCCCCCACACCCCCCTCTGACCTGGAGCTCCCCGCTCTGCTGCCCGTCCCCGAATGACCTCTGCTTTGGGGGCTGCGCCCACGTTCCCAACAACAGCTGGGAGAGGCCCCACTGGGCTGATGCCCTGGCCGCAGGGGCGTCAGGCAGGGGAGGGACCTGGCTCTGGCCTCCAGACGCAGGCCTTGGTGTCCAGCCCAAGCGGGATGGAAGGACCTGAGCAGAAGGTACCCATGAGACACAGCTCGGAAGATATCAGGAGACAAGTGTTCTGGAGGGCCTAAGAGGCAGCCCTGACCCAGCCTGAGCTTCTCCGGCCTCTGTCTCGCCTGCCGAGAAAGAAGGCGCAGCAGGAAAGCCATGTCCTTCCTAAACGCGCCACACCACTGCCAGGGCAGGAGCCGCGCCCTTCGTCCCCGGCTGCTCCATGGACCCGACCCTTCCTGCCGCCAGACGCGCACACGTTCCCTCGCCCGTGAGAGCCCGGCTTCTTTACCTCCTCTCCCTCCAGACCCCAACAAGCACCTGCCCTCTTCTCGCGCCTCCTCCTGGGGACTGTCAGGGGCACTGCCTGGCCCATCTCAAGCCCCTCACAGCCATCCCCGTCCCCGTGACCTGTCTGGGCCCCCCGAGAGGGCCGCTGCCTCTCTGACCTCCAGCATCCAAGCGTGTGCCCCTCCCATGCAGCGGGCTTTTCTCCCTGGGGTGTGGTCTCCTGGATACCTGGGTGTATGCCGGAGGCTCCTGCCGCCTCTGCCTGGAGGGATTGCTCTGGAGTTTGCGTCAGCCCTGTGCCTCCAAGGGCCAGGACCAGTCCTCAAAGAGGAAGGGGAGAGATCACAGGCAGGATGGAAAAGTCTTGGGAGCAGCTGGGGAAATGAGACGCCCTGATGTTTTCTGAGCCCCAGAAAAGCATTTCCTTTTCCCAAACAATCCTGACACCTCGTTGTCTCCGAAACAAAGGTGTCACCTCAGACTTGGAAAGACGCAAAGGGAAAGAGTTCTTTCCCTCTCAAACATCGCTGTCTCCCAGAGGAAGTCCAGAGAAGTGACAAAGACACAGAGAGAAGCAACAGATGAGGGTGGCGCGCCTGCTGGAGGTCCACTGGCTCAGCCTTCAGCTTCAGCACCAGCGTCCCTGCCTGACTTCCCGCACACTGGACGTTTTGAATATGGAAAGTTCCAGGCATCGACCTGAGAGATAGGGTCACAGCTGTAAAATCCTATAAACAAAGTCGGTAGGAAAATTCTAGGCTCAGGCACGCGCACAAGTGGTGGGTAAAGCATTCTATCCCCAAACGCACCCCCAGATAACATGTTATAAGGGAATGGGGAGTGGGAGCGGGTGAGCTGGTGCTGGTAGGCGAGCGGAAGACGCATCCCGAGAACGGAGCAACCACACCCAGACTAAGGAGCTTGGAGGACCCGCGGGACAGAGACCTGGGGACCGCTCTGGGCCGGGCAAATGGACCTTACGGAGCTGGAGCTCTGACCTCAGCCAGGCTGACCAGCCTCGCAGCTCGTTTGGCAGGAAATGTGGGGACCTCGGAGAAAAGCAGGGGACCTGGGGCTCGGCAGGAGGACTCGGGACGCGCACGCTGGGCACCTCGGAGAGGGGTCTCATGGCCAGTTCGGCGCGGACCCCTGCGCTGGAGGGTGGGGAGCCCCGACTGGGCGCAGACGCCGGGGCCGGGAGTGCAGCGCCTGGGCGCCGGGGGCGCAGAGGGGCCGGGCGCCAGCGCTCCTGTCGGACGGGGCCAGGGGGCCGCCCCGTGGGGACTGCCCTGGGGGGCTCCGGGCCGGCTCCGGGCTCGGGCGCAGGTGCGCGGGACGCGGCGTCAGCTCACCTGCGGAGTACCGGGAGGCACACGATCAGCAACACCGCGCCGAGAAGGAGGCTGGGCCTCCGCCGCACACTCCACTTGGGCATCGCGCGTCCGCTGCGCTTGAGCCACCCGCGCCGGAGTCCGAACCGGACCCGGAGGCTCGGCGGGGGCGGGGCCGCGCGCCGGTCGCCGGGGCAACAAGCCGCCGCGCTCCCGGCCCGCTGGTGCTCACTGGCTGCAGCCTGAGGCCCGGCCCCCGAGGCCCCGCCCCACCGCGCGGCCTCGGGGGAGGGGCGGCGGCGTCCGCGGTTTCCGGTCCTCAGCCCCGGCTCCCGGCGTCCCATCCCCGCCCGGCGCCCCATCCCCTCCCGGCGGCCTGGCCCTGAGAGGCGCTCTGAGTGGCAGAGACACTTTGCGGCTGGAGATGTGCAAACAGGAGCTGACCGCCTGGGCGCGCGCTGCGCAACCCCTGCACACTTGAACACGCGGCTAAAGTCACCCCCGGCGCGCTGAACGGGCGAGCAGGTGCGAAAGGTGCTTCCAAAGCCAACGCAGTATTTTAAAGCAGTTCAAATGCTGAGGAGAAAAGCTTTTTAAATAGTGACTTGTCATGTGAAAGTGAAAGTCTCTCAGTCGTGTCCAAGTCCTTGTGACCCCGTAGACTATACAGTCCATGGAATTCTCCAAGCAAGAATACTGGAGTGAGTAGCCGCTCCCTTCTCCAGGGCACCTTCCCAACCCAGGGATCGAACCCAGGTCTCCTGCATTGCAGGCGGATTCTTCACCAGCTGAGCCACCAGGGAAGCCCAACTGGGGAAGGAGTACCTCACAGCTGCATATTGTCACCCTGCTTATTTAACTCATATGCAGAGTACATCATGCGGAATGCTGGGCTGGAGGAAGCACAAGCCGGAATCAAGATTGCAGGGAGAAATATCAATAACCTCAGATATGCAGATGACACCACCGTTAAGGCAGAAAACAAAGAAGAACTAAAGAGCCTCTTGAAAGTTCAGTTCAGTGCAGTCGCTCAGTCGTGTCCAACTCTTTGTGACCCCATGAACCGCAGCACGCCAGGCCTCCCTGTACATCACCAACTCCCAGAGTTCACTCAAACTCATGTCCATCGAGTCGGTGATGCCATCCAGCCATCTCATCCTCTGTCGTCCCCTTCTCCTCCTGCCTTCAATCTTTCCCAGCATCAGGGTCTTTTCCAATGAGTCAGTTCTTCACATCAGGTGGCCAAAGTATTGGAGTTTCAGCTTCAGCATCAGTCCTTCCAATGAATATTCAGGACTGATTTCCTTTAGGATGGACTGGTTGGATCTCCTTGCATGTAGTTCAAGGGACTCTCAAGAGTCTTCTCCAACACCACAGTTCAAAGCATCAGTTCTTCGGTGCTCAGCTTTCTTTATAGTCCAACTCTCACATCCATATGTGACTACTGGAAAAACATAGCCTTGACTAGATGGACCTTTGTTAGCAAAGTAATGTCTCTGGTTTTTAATATTCTGTCTAGGTTTCTTCCAAGGAGTAATCTTAATTTCTTTTAATTTCTTTAATTTAATTGTCTTTAATTTATTTAATTTCTTTAATTTAAATGTCTTTTAATTTCATGGCTGCAGTCACCATCTGCAGTGATTTTGGAGCCCCCCAAAATAAAGTCTCTCACTGTTTCCATTGTTTCCCCATCTATTTGCCATGAAGAGATGGGACCGGATGCCATGATCTTTGTTTCCTGAATGTTGAATTTTAAGCCAACTTTTTCACTCTCCTCTTTCACTTTCCTCTGGATCATCGAAAAAGCAAGAGAATTCCAGAAAAACATTTATTTCTGCTTTATTGGCTATGCCAAAGCCTTTGACTGTGTGGATCACAACAAACTGTAGAAAATTCTGAAAGAGATGGGAATACCAGACCACCTGACCTGCCTCTTGAGAAACCTGTATACAGATCAGGAAGCAACAGTTAGAACTGGACATGGAACAACAGACTGGTTCCAAATAGGAAAAGGAGTACGTCAAGGCCATATATTGTCACCCTGCTTATTTAACTTCTATGCAGAGTACATCACGAGAAACGCTGGGCTGGAAGAAAAGCACAAGCTGGAATCAAGATTGCTGGGAGAAATATCAATACCCTCAGATATGCAGATGACACCACCCTTATGGCAGAAAGTGAAGAAGAACTAAGGAGCCTCTTGATGAAAGTGAAAGAGGAGACTGAAAAAGTTGGCTTAAAGCTCAACATTCAGAAAACTAAGATCATGGCATCTGGTCCCATCACTTCATGGGAAATAGATGGGGAAACAGTGGAAACAGTGGCTGACTTTATTTTCCTGGGCTCCAAAATCACTGCGGATGGTGACTGCAGCCATGAAATTAAAAGACGCTTGCTCCTTAGAAGGAAAGTTATGACCAGCATATTAGACAGCATATTAAAAACAAAGGTCCGTCTAGTCAAGGCTATGTTTTTCCAGTAGTCACATATGGATGTGAGAGTTGGACTATAAAGAAAGCTGAGCGCTGAAGAACTGATGCTTTGAACTGTGGTGTTGGAGAAGACTCTTGAGAGTCCCTTGAACTACATGCAAGGAGATCCAACCAGTCCATCCTAAAGGAAATCAGTCCTGAATATTCGTTGGAAGGACTGATGCTGAAGCTGAAACTCCAATACTTTGGCCACCTGATGTGAAGAACTGACTCATTGGAAAAGACCCTGATGCTGGGAAAGATTGAAGGCAGGAGCAGAAGGGGACGACAGAGGATGAGATGGCTGGATGGCATCACCGACTCGATGGACATGAGTTTGAGTAAACTCTGGGAGTTGGTGATGGACAGGGAGGCCTGGCGTGCTGCGGTTCATGGGGTCGCAAAGAGTCGGACGCGACTGAGCGACTGAACTGATCATGTGAAAAGCTACAGCATTGTGGATTTTCTTTACACAAGTGTGTCTGGCACACACTTGAATGGCATGGGGACGGGTGCGAGGGGCCAACCAAAATATCCTCCGCCTTTGGGTCCACAGGTCTTGTTCTGGTCCTCACTCCTACCACTTTCAATTTTTTAATTTTAAAAAAGTCCAGATAAACCTCACATTTTAGGAAAAGACGAATAAAAGTCTTATTTTGGCACAGAATTATGTCACAAAGGAAGTTGTATGATATTAGGGCAAATTTATGCTTTCTAGCAATCACAAACCCAACTCATCCCAAGAACAAAATTCAGAGTTTACTGAAAGAAAATATGAAACGTGTCTAGGGAGGCTGATGTTTTCCACAGCACCAGAGTCTAGAAAATGCACACGCGGGCACACACGGCGCTGCATGTTTTGAACCTGTATGCTGCACTTGTGCGCAGCTCTGCACATTGAAAGCTGCTGGAACACAGTGAGGTGTTACTTCTGGAACAAGGACAAGCGCATTTACTTTGAAGAGTTTTTTTCCAGCATCAAGCAAATATTTGTCAGCTAGAGAAAGGTAAACCCAGGAGAGACAGAAAGGAAGAGACAAACAGGAAGTTGAAAGACCTGGGGCAGTGGGAGGGGTGGCTGGGCTGGCCCAGGGCCGGAGCCAGCCTCAAGTCTCCAGGGCGCAGTCTCTCCCCCTGAGCACACTCCCCAAAGCCAGTGTCTTCTATCCACTGTTTTTAAGACATAAAATTGCCTGATAGGTGTTAAGTCTTTGATAAAAGTGTGTTGGTATAATTGGAATGAGAGACAGCCCTCAAGACACACGGGGAAGGTGTCACAGGTGAGGCCCCCTTCCGCCTATGCAGGTACGTCCCAGACGCCCCACCTGCCCTGGTTCCTGGTGATGCTGCTGAGCAGCAAATAGCACAGTCCTTGGGGCTTCCCTGCTGATCCAGTGGCGAGAAATCCATGCTCTGGATAAAAGGGGCCCGGGTCTGATCCTTGGTCGGGGAGCTAGATCCCACAAGCAGCAACTAAAATTTGGCCGAGCCAAATAAACAAATATATTGTTTAAGTGAGCTAGGAGTCACACAAATTATTGCAAAAGTAATAAATGAATAAATAGCACAGTCCACTAAACACCAGGGCATCCTTAAGCTATTTAAACAGTACCAGATTCTCCTTTTTTTTTCCAGATGGGCTATAAAAACCATGAAATCCTTAGGCCAGCCCTGTGTCCTTTGTTTTTATTTATGGGGGAAAATGTGAATAACTCAGTGCTACAGAAGAAATCCTTACCCCTTAACCTGCTGAGAACTACAGACCTGTGGACGCACCCTACTCCTGGGTTAAGAACACATTTCCTTCATCAGGATTTAGTGATACCAGGACTGTACTGCAGAGCTGCTGCTGCTCCAGACGTGTTTGCTGAGGAGCCAAGACTTCGGGTTTTTAAAAGAGTAGCAAGAGGTGCCTTCAAGATACTCCTTTGCAGAATGCTTGATTGCTCTTGACCCTAAGCAGAACATGAAATTCTCACATCACTGGGCAGGGAGGCTACAGTTCAGTGACCCGGCCAATGGGGCTGTAAACAGTAGCGTGTGGGCAGATCGTACCTAATACCCGCAATGGTAACCTGCACAGGCCAACTTCCTCCTGCCGGGTGTGCAGAAAACACAACAAAACACGTGTTCCTTAAAGAACAGGGTCCTGCTGACCTCCTCCTCTCCCAGGACTCTCCTGCTGTCCCCCGCAGAGACAGGCGTGGACGAGAAGCGAGGAGAGGACGAGGAGCCCAGTTTCCATGTCAAGCTGCCAGAGTCTGGAGCCAAGAAACCATGAGTGGTGGGAGCATGGGGGACTCCTGGGAGTAAGTGAGCGTCATCTTAGCCCCGGAAGAAAAGAACGCGGAAAACTGCTGTCCGTGAGGGGCACGTATATACCTGTGGCCGATTCATGCTGCTGTTCGGCAGAAACAAGCACCGTTCTGTAAAGCAATAAGCCTTCAATTAAAAAATAAATTAAAAAAAAAAAGAAGAAAATCCTTGTCCTTGGAAAGCGAGAAAGGAAAATGGGTCCGAGTCGGGACGGCCAGTCAAGGCCGACCCAGAAAGGCGCATCCGGGCCCTGGGGGCCTGTGTGTTTGCCGGGGCGACACCGGCTGCAGTGCTGGCCTGGGCGGTTCCCAAAGGCCACTTTGCAGCTCAGCCTCTGGGCGACTGAAAAGCAAGATCTGACTCAATAGCGTCCGTTCATCCAGACGGGATCGACAGCGTTTGGGTTCGCTGTGTGCGGAGCACTGTTTTGGGTGCTGGGGAGGCTTCAGTGGCCCCTGTCTCGGAGATGTCTGCCCCGGCTGAGGAAGTGGAACAGCAAAAATGCACAAACAAATCAGTCCTGTGTGTTCAAGGCGACACCGACCCTGGGCTCTTTAATCCGCGGGAATGGACCAGAGGCCAGAGGAGGGGTCGGGGAGCCCACCGGGGCCCCTGCTGCAGCTCGGGGAGCCAGAGCAGTGACAGGGGGCTCCTCCCTGGGGGGCTGGTCCCGGGTGGGCTGGGTGTGGGGAGCAGGCGCTCCCCTCGGTGGTGCTGTGTGCAGGGACCCCGCCTTTGCGCCCAGCACCTCAGAAGCGGCAGCTGGATCGTGGCCTTTCTGTATCTCGTGGATGATTCGCTCCACCCGCTCGCAGTCACGTTTCGTCCCGTGCCACAGCTCCTTTGTATCTGTCGCTCCAGATGCTGGTCCAGGTACAAACACCACAAAAGGCCCGTGTCCCAGCCTGTCTCCAAGGCAGTGAATCCACAGCATAAAGGAAGTGACGAGAAAAGGGGGTGTTGGGGGTGCTGTGTACAGAGACCTCACCCAGAGGGCGTCGCCGAGCAAAGCCCTGAGCGGTCACCTGCGTACTGGGCTGAGGTACGGCTGGCCAAGCAGAGAGGGCCCCAGGGGGCAATGCCCGGGGGCCCAGGCCTGCGGGGAGGTCGGGAGGGGGCAGGCCTGCAGGGAGGAGGCTGGGGGAACCAGGACCCCGTCAGGCAGGCCTTTCAGAGCAGAGCTCTGACTCAGGGACTCAGGGAGCCAGGGCAGGCTCTGGGCGTGCCCTCCACCATGTTTCCAGGGGTCATCTGGATGCCAGGAGTGGGGCGCAGTACAGGAAAGGGGACCGACTGGAGGCTACTGCAGACGTCCGTGCGCTAAGACAAGCGCAGCCTGGCATGGGGAGGACTCTTTGATTCCTAGATCGTTTGTGGGGCGAGAAAAATAAGGAGGTTCGAGAATTACTCCGTCACGCTGGGCCTAAGAAAGAGGAGGAACCAGGGTTGCCATCCCTGGGATGGAGGAGACTGGGAGGGTCAGCCTGTCCAGAGGCCCAGGAGCCCAGCTCAGGCCGGCTGGTTTGACCCGCAGAGGGTTTGGTTCACCAAGGACTCTGGCCACTGTGATGCAGCGGGGTGTGGAGGGGCCGGGGCAGCAGAACGGGCTAGGGAGGAAAAGGGGCCTCGGGGGGAAGCAGACAAGCCTCCTTCAAGGATATCTGCTGGCAAGAGGAATAGAGAAATGGGAAAGCGGCTGTGGCTCATGACCCTGAGTCAACGACACTGCCTAGTTCTCATCTCCATCTCGGGTGGGAGAAGGAAATCACAGCACTGGACATGGATATGCGATCGTGATCAAAGAGATGGAAAGCAGCGAAGCAGAATGGACGTGGTGCATCTCTGCAGCCACGTCCTGGGGGCCGTCGTGGGTGGGCTGGGCCAGGGAAGCGGGCTCCGGGGTGAGCAGACAGGGCCACGCACGGCAGCAGGCCTGCCTGGTGACAGAGTGATTGCAGATATGAGCCGTGTGAGCTGTCAGCATGAGCACCAGCCGCGCTCTCCGAGTCTGTCCTGAATATCTGAACATTCGCTTTCAAATGCAGGCGTGTGTGTGTGGGAGACGCCACAAAGTGAACCATTAAAACTGCATTAAGTTGAAGTAAAATAAAGCAATGGTTAAAGATTACTGTGAAAACTATCAATATCATCTACAAAAACAACTATTAGGAATTTTCATACAGTTTTATCCGCCTGGACTATGGCTCAGAGGGTAAAGCATCTGCTTGCAAGGAGGGAGACCCGGGTTTGTTCCCTGGGTCAGGAAGATCCCCTGCAGAAGGAAATGGCAACCCACTCCAGTACTCTTGCCTGGAAAACTCCACGGATGGAGGAACCTCGTAGGTTACAGTCCATGGGGTCGCAAAGAGTAGGACACGACTGAGCAACTTTTCTTCCCCTTTTCATATACTTAAGCACATTAGGAAATAAGCTGACAGCTAACAGGAATGTTAAGAGTACAGTAGCTTTGTAAGTGTCGGAAGACTATGACATCCTTTTGAACCAAGAAGAGATATATGAAATAGATGTATCTAAAATATAATTTTTAAATATAAATTACATAGACATTAGATATTCATAAAATGTAAAATTTTAAGATATTGGTAAGAATTAAGGTATATTTTTAAAGATTGTTTTAATCACAGTTTTTAATCATGGTTGAATTGTTTTGTGTTTACCTTTCCTAACATTACACAACAAGCTTTTCATAAACTGGATTTAAGTATTTAATTTCATTTTAGCCTTGTGTCTTGGGAGACAAGCTCTTCGTTGGAATTCTTGCCATTCTTAATAAAATTGGGAGGAACTTTGATGCAGGGGACAAGCTCCCGGATGATGTGCAGGTGCCTCTATCAGGAATCGCGTTTGATCCAGAAAAAATAAACACACGGAGACCAAGTGGTGAACAAGGAGCAGGCACATCCCCTCCCCCTGGACCAGCTTCAGAAGGACACAGTTCTCACGGTCCTTTAAGACCATTTCTTACAGCTTTGAGCTTGGTCCTTGTTGTTCAGTCGCTCAGTCGTGTCCAACTCTCTGCGACCCCGTGAACTGCAGCACGCCAGGCCTCCCTGTCCATCACCAACTCCCGGAGCTTACCCAAACCCTGTCCATCAAGTTGGTGATGCCATCCAGCCATCTCATCCTCTGTCATCCCCTTCTCCTCCTGCCCTTCAATCTTTCCCAGCATCAGGGTCTTTTCAAATGAGTCAGTTCGCATCAGGTGGCCAAAGGACTAGAGTTTCAGCTTCAGCATCAGCCATTCCAGTGAACGCTCAGGGTTGATTTCCCTTAGCACTCACTGGTTGGATCTTTGAGTTTCTTCCCAATTGGTTTTCAGCTGCCAAGGGACCCTTACACCTGCCCAGACTGTGACTCTCAGAGCCAAGTTCCTTCTACGAAACAAAATATAAATACAGGAGACCTTTTCCCTGAGTTTATATTTTGCTACATACCTGTCAGTGATGTTACAAAATATATATTTTGTATCTCAGATATCTGTACAAAAAGTTTTCTTGAAGTTCAACAGTGTGTTAGACAATAATGAATGTAACTATGCTGCTTCTTTATTTTAGAGCTTTTCCACCACACTCTGCAGATACAAGTAGCAACAGAGGAGGACGTGGGAACGGTGAGTGGGTTCGTTGCTTAAGCCTGCTGAGGAAGGAACACAGCTTGAGGGGCTAGCTGTCCTGATGTGACACGTTCCTAACAGGTTATTTGCGATTCTCAGAATACACCAAGACTGAGTGACCCTCACTTGCGTCCCTCCCCTGAAATGCTTCACGTCCTTTACACCCAGCAGAGATGTGGTTAGATTGCTCCGGACGCCTAGCTGGGCTGGTGCTCCGTGTTGGATGCTGAGAACAGGCTGGTGGATGAGACACATCTGCCTCCGTTCCGGCACCACTGGGGTTCTGGAAGGAAATGGGCCCTTACGTCTTTTCTTCCTCCCGGTCTTATTGAGACAGAATTGACATCAACCTGGTACACATTCAAGGTGTGCCCCGTAATGATCTGACTCACATATGTCATGAAACGACCACAATAAGTTTAGTAAACCTCCATCACCTCATTTAGATACACAATTTAAAACAACAGAAAATAATTAGAGCAGAGATAGGAAAGCAGAAGAGTGGATCAGAGACATGATGGTCATCAAAAAAAGGACACATCTCCTTGAGCCTTAGTTTTCCATCTGGGCATAGGTCTCATGTTTGGAAATGATGTGCACATCGTATCTGAGGTATACGTTCTTGTGATCTGATGGTTCTGATTTCCGGTTTTCTCCACAGACTGCATGGGTTTGAGTCTAAAGCCCCAGAGAATAAGGTTCTTTGGAGAAGCTGTGTGGTTTATGATAGAATTCTCCTTCATCGAACCAGCCGTTCCCAACAGTGGAGTAGAAGGCAGTCTCACTTCCTCCTCCTGCCAAACAGGATGGTTCCTTCTTCCCTCTGGACACCAGATCACTTGCTAAACTTCTTGAAACCTCTACTCAGCATAACAAAGTGGTAAGTCTGGTTTTGGTGCTCTGCTTTGAGTTCAAGCCAGGTGCTGTATTTTTATTATAAGCGCAGTTGGTCCTCCACATCCACAGGTAACACATCCATGGTTCAGCCAACCGAGAATCGAAACCTACTCGGGAAAACAATTCCAGAAAATTCCCAAGGGCAAAAGTTAAATTTACCACGGGCCAGTAACTATGTATTTAGCACTTACACTGCGTTAGGTGTTATAGGTAATCCAGAGAGGATTGAAAGTGCGGTACGGGGAAGGATGTGTGTGGGTCATATGCAGATGGTCTGCTCACCGTGTTTTGTGAGGGACTTGAGCACCATCGGGGGTCCTGGAATCAGTCCCCTCAGACATGGAGGGAAGGCCATAAGGGACTGCCTCCCAGCGCTGCCATTTGAGAGAGCTGGCTGCAGTATTCATGACCGTGGGGCTTCTGTCACCAATATCTGTCCTTGACCAGTAAGAGCTTTGACTACACACAGACGGCTCAGGAGTCAAAAGACGGATGCTCCATGCCAGGCACGGTTGTCACACGCGTGTCAACAAGCACACTGTTGTTCCTTCTCTGACTGGATGACCCAGCAGACCACCACAGAGACACAGAGACTGGAGGGAAAAGCCTGAAGACATCGCTCACTGCCCCTGCACCCCTGCAACTACACACACACACGTGCACACACACACACATACACAAATGCATGCATACACACACAAATACACACACACACGCGCGCACACACACACACCAGGAGTCTGCAGACAGAACATACAGTACGCTCTCTCTTCACCCTCTCTTTGGCCAAAGACAGTTCCCTTTCTCCCAGCTGAGTATGGAGAGGCAAATAGAATGCGTTTACTTTATTTGTATCTGCCCCAGAAGCACTTCTGAGCAGATACTAAAACATGCTGCAGGTTGCTCATCTAACTGGCTCATCCATCACTGAAGACCGTGGAGACTTTTAAAGGCTGAAATCAGCATCACATGAATTTACTACAATAAAATAACGATTTCCCTGTTGCCTTTTAGGATATTTTCAATTCCTGCTACTGTAGGCAATGCTGTGTGATATTCTGCATATTGTCTTCCGCCTCAAAGTGCACCCGGGGATGGACTCGGGCAGTGCACACGCCGTCAGGACCCGGCCCCGCCCACCTGCGGACCCGGCCCCGCCCACCTGCGGACGTCTGTGCTGTAGACGCCCGAGCCGCTCTTCTCCTTCTCGAACAGGACGATCTGGAAGGACAGGCAGGGCGGCGGAAGCAAGGGTGAGCCCCGCGCAGGATGAGCAGCCCTGGGGTGCGGGCAGGTCTGAGCCCCAAAAGGGGGGCTGGGGCCACCCACCTCGTTGGTGCCGGGCTGGAGCCAGGAGCCAGGCAGGTAAAGCGCTTCCTGAGGCCCGATATTCCAGTAGCGCCCAAGGTTTCGTCCATTGATGAACACACACCCGCGATTCCAGCCCTGCAAGGGGAGCAGGCTGGAGACCTGAGAACACAGCCACTGCACGGCACAGGCGAGGCTCCCGGGCGCAGGCGAGGCTCCCGGGCGTGGAGCGCGGCGGGGAGTCCAGGGGGCACAGCCCGAGGCTCCTGGGGGGCAGCCCAAGGCTCTGGGCATGGAGCGCGGGGCGGGGGTGGAGTCCAGGGGCACAGCCCGAAGCTCCTGGGGGGCACAGCCCAAGGCTCCGGGCATGGAGCACAGAGGGGAGTCCGGGGGGCACAGCCCAAGGCTCCCGGGTATGGAGCACAGAGGGGAGTCCAGGAGGCACAGCCTGAGGCTCCTGGGGGGCAGCCCGGGGCTCTGGGCATGGAGCATGGAGGGGAGTCCAGGGGGCACAGCCCGAGGCTCCTGGGGGGCAGCCCAAGGCTCTGGGCATGGAGCGCGGGGCGGGGGTGGAGTCCAGGGGCACAGCCCGAAGCTCCTGGGGGGCACAGCCCAAGGCTCCGGGCATGGAGCACAGAGGGGAGTCCGGGGGGCACAGCCCAAGGCTCCCGGGCATGGAGCACAGAGGGGAGTCCAGGAGGCACAGCCTGAGGCTCCTGGGGGGCAGCCCGGGGCTCTGGGCATGGAGCATGGAGGGGAGTCCAGGGGGCACAGCCCAAGGCTCCTGGGGGGCAGCCCAAGACTCCTGGGCATGGAGCACAGAGGGGAGTCCAGGGGGCACAGCCCGAGGCTCCTGGGGGGCAGCCCAAGACTCCTGGGCATGGAGCACAGAGGGGAGTCTGGGGGACACAGTCTGAGGCTCCTGGGGGGCACAGCCCAAGGCTCTGGGCATAGAGCATGGAGGGGAGTCCAGGGGGCACAGCCCGAGGCTCCTGGGGGGCAGCCTGAGGCTCCCAGGCATGGAGCACGGAGAGGAGTCCAGGGGGCACAGAGCCCCTGCCACCCGGGGGGCAGCCCGAGACTCCCAACCTGTGACAGGCAGTGCTGTTTTCAAACAGCAGGGCTTCTGCTTCCAGAAACAAGGACGAAGTACTAGGGATGAACGCCACGGTTGACAACCATAAAAGCGATGCAGCTTTAGACATCTGCTTGTGATCCAAGGATATTCGAGGCCCAACACCCCGGGGAAGACAGGGAAACGGGACGGGAGGCGCCGGCTCTCCCAGGAAGAGGAGGCGAGAAGCGGAGCGGAGCCTTCACGCCTCACACACACCCAGGTTTCATCTGGAAACACTGTCAGGGAGCCTCACTGACTAGCTGCTCTCTGCACTGGGACCTGTTGGGGAGCTGCACGCTGGGAGGGGTGTTGGCAATGTTTCATTGTCCATCTCAGGGGTGATCGTACAGTGTTCACTATTGTAATAATGTGTTGCCTGTGATAATTTATTGATCTGTGCATTCATGTTTTGTGCTTTGTATTATGCAGGTGTTTACAA